>NC_141376.1:17896672-18367613 GCF_017979445.1 Akebia trifoliata | reverse complement strand
TCCCTCAGATCTGGTGAACTGCTCCTTATACCGTACTCCTTAGTTCGTTCTATCTCCGGATCTGATTTCTGATCTCCGAGGTAAGATATCTCCTTCTTGGACTGGGTGCTTCAAATTTGTTGTAGATTTTTTAGGTGTTTTTGAGAGGTTTCTAGGTGTTTTTCAGGCTAAAATCGAAGTAGGGGTGTTAGGTAAGGAGTTGGGACTCCAAAATTAGGGTTTTGGAGAGGTTGTGGAGGCTTCAACACCTACTTTTCCTAAGTTTTTTCTTTGATACGAAAATAGGGTGCAGAGGCTCCTATTTATAAAGTTTTTAGGAGAATTAGGTTTGATTAGGGTTCTTTTAGGGTTTCAATTAGGGTTTAGACTTGGTCTCATGAGATTGACTTAGTCTTTAGGGTTTTAATTTAGGATTTTGACTTTAGTCTTATGAGATTGACTTGATTAGTTTAGATTAGGCTTTTGACTTTAGTCTTATGAGATTGACTTGATTAGTTTAGATTAGGATTTTAATTTAGGGTTTTGACTTTAGTCTTATGAGATTGACTTTAATACTTTGACTTTAGTCTTTCTTGGTTGGCTTTTAATATCTTGACTTTAGTCTTCCTTGATTGACTTTAAGGTTGACTTTAGTCTTACTTGATTGACTTTTTTTGGAGAACCCCCTTTTATTATATCTTTAATTCTTTGGGCCCCCAGATAGGGGTCCTTGAATAAATATCTTGGCAACCATCAACAATTTTGCCTGAAAGCCTGATTGATCGATTTTTAGTTTAAAATTTTTAAATTTATTTTATTAATGTTTCACTTTACATTATTTAATATTTTATTTATTAATTTCAAAATTTTAATTATTAAATTTGTGAAATTACCATTTTGCCCTCGGAGAGGATTTTTTACGTTTTAAATCATTTTTTAATATTCCAGGATGTTTTGGAATCAGTTTTTCGTAAGGAATTCAATGGGAGTATTGGTTTTTGTCACTTATGAAGTTTTTTGTATGAAATGGTCGTGAACTTTATGAGGGGCATTTTCGTAATTTTGTCAAATTTTGTGAAAATTGGCGAAATGATTTATTTGATTTCGATTTGTTATTTTATGTATTTGAATGAGTTTTCCTAATCGTAACGTAGGCTCTAAGGATGTTTTAGGGTTAGGGGTATTTTGGTAATTTGGTCATTTTTGAGTGATTTTTATCGCGAAGCTTCTTTTTGGTCTGCAAGATTATGATTTCTATATTTTTAGTGTCGTAATTTTCTAGCGTAGTGTGGTTTCTAAAATTTTGTCAATTCGATATACCTCATCCGGATTTCTGAAACATATCTAGTAACAAAATAAAGCAATGGAATAAACATCCATCATTGGGAATCATTGCGATCGGGTTGACGATTGATTAATCAGGCGAGTGCAAAAATGAGGTGTCTACAACGTGGCAATTCAAAAAAATTGAATTCTTTGATAAAATGTCGTCATTGAGCCAATTCACTAATGTTGTATACGTGGCATTGAAAATCGATTTCATATTATTCAAAATGTGGCCGAATTGATCTATTAATTTTTGGCGCCACGTAAACCTTATTAAATCGTGGGATTTATTTATGCAAAATTCGAGAATCCATGTAATTATTTTAGCCGTAGGATTTGTTTAGTAAATCCGATGCGATTTGATGATGATTAGATCTTAGTTTGACCTTTAGTCTTTGAATGTTGACCGTAGGACATATTTTAATCATAGTAGAGACTGATCATCTTGATCAGGCGGGTTCGGTGCCTAACACCTTTCGAAACCCGTAACCTGACCCCTTACCCATCTCTTTGATCCACAGACTGACCAATATCCATTTGGAGTTAATTTTGGTTCCTAGACCTAAACTAAGTGACGACTCCATATTCTTTAAAAATTTTCGAGATACGTAGATCGGATACCTAATCCGCTATTTAGCGGATGGTCAGGGGTCGAGACGATTTCAGTGGCGACTCTACTAGGGATAATTGAGGATCAAACTTGACCCAATCCAAGACTATCCTTAGGTTGATTTTTTCCTCGAGTCAACCCAGTTGACTCAATGAGACTCTTAGATTAGGCTAGATTTTGTCATTTATTTCATAGGCATGTGATTAGATATATTTAATTGTTTATCTATATTGATTGGATTGATAATTAGATGTATTTGATTTGTATGGTGGATATTTGCGAAAAACGCCCCGGACGCATTTTATCCCTTTGCACACACTCACGAGCATACATACGCATATTTGCATCATGTCATGTCCTTATAAACTCAGTAGTCAGATCTAAGCTAACCTGGTCCTTCGAGACACGGAGGACGTCCGTGAACGCTACAACTTCAGTACAGTACCTTCGAGTATATCAAACTGGGGCACCACACACTGCTTGACCAGGTAATACTAGGATAATATATCGATGTTTCGCGCTGAAGTGACCTAAATTTTGTCCTAACCTAGCCTCAATCATATAGAAAGTCTAGAACTTAGGTGCGTTTTTATTAGGCCATGACTCGAATCGACCATAAGTGCTCCCGGGTTGCCTTTCTTTAATCTAACCAAAAGGTAAGTGGGTGGACCGGTCCACATCGCTTAAATTGAACCCGTAATACCGGTCCAACCCAATAATATAACTGACGAGACATACCGATCAATGTCTATTTAAACCAGTTAGCCCAATTGGTAAATAGATCTCATTGATCAAAACATGGACCAATTAGACTAATTAACTTAAAAATAGTAGATAAAGTGATTCAAGTAGAATTTTCAGATCCATTGGGTCGAATCGGCCCAAACTCAAATGGGTACAAAGTCCCAATAATTTTTATTGGCCAATTTAATTTAATGGACTGAATATTTTGTAATCAACAAAGTTGGGATTAGTAGAAAACATATTAAGGGTTGTATCGACTAGCACAACCTAGATCTTACTCTTGGAAGGTCATTGAAAGCGCCCTCGATTCGCGGGGTGCGTGGATCCGCTTTTGACCCTTGAGGTTTGGGGGTCGCCACCTAGTTATTACGGTCTACGAACCGAATGTAAACTCGAAATGGATAAAAACAACTAATCTACTAAAGAAAAATTGAATCTGGAGATCACATTACGAAGTTAGAAGGTGTTAGGCACCAACCCCGACCGGTCAATGCCGGTCTCTACATATCCCAAATAAGATTATATTGCTAACAAAAAACCTAGATAAAAAAAATAAAAGAAATTTTACCTTCGAATGCAACGATTCTATTCCAGATCTGATAAAACGCTCTCTTGTACCGTACTCCTTACTCCGTTTTATCTCTGGATATGATTTTTGATCTCCAAGGTAAGGTATCTCTTTCTTAGATCTGGATTTTTTGAATTTGTTATAGATTTTGGGGTGTTTTTGAAGGGCTTCTAGGTGTTTTCAAGCTAAAATCGAAGTATGGGTGTTAGGTAAGGAGTTAGGACTAAAAAACTAGGGATTTATGGGAGGCTGGAGGGGGACTTTTTGACCTACTTCTCTTAGGATTTATGATTTGATACGAAAATAGGGTGTGAGGACCCCTATTTATAGATTTTTTTAAGGGTTGATTTAGATAGAATTAGTGTTTAATTAGAATTCTTTTAGTTAGAGTTGTATTTCAGTTAGAATTGTTTTAGGTAGAGTTGTATTTTAATTAGAATTGTTTTAGGTACAGTTGTATTTTAGTTAGAATTCTATTAAATAGAGTTATTATTTAATTAGAACTTTATTAGGGTTTTGACTTTTGGTCTTATTTGATTGACTTTAAGATTTTGACTTTAGTCTTAATTGATTGACTTTAATATCTTGACTTTAGTCTTAATTAATTGACTTTAATTTTTTGACTTTAGTCTTACTTAGATGACTTTATTTTTTTGAATTTAGTCTTGCTTGATTGACTTTAATTTTTTGAAGAACCCCCCTCTATTATATCTTTAATTCTTTGGACAATGGAGGGGTCCTTAAAGAAAAATCTTGGCAACCCTCAACAATTTTGCCTGAGAGCCTAATTGATCGATTTTTTTACTTCAAATTTTTAAATTAATTTTTATTAATATTTCACTTTAATTATTTAATATTTTATTTATTAATTTCAAAAATTTTAATTATTAAAATTGTGAAATTACCATTTTGCCCTCGGAGAGGACTTTTTGCATTTTAAGTTGGTTTTTTATGTTCCAGGATGTTTTAGAATCGATTTTTCGTAAGGAATTCAATGAAAATATTGGTTTGTGTCATTTATAAAAAAATTTGTGTGAAATGATCGTGAACTTTATGAGGGGCATTTTTGTAATTTTGTCAAATTTTATAAAAATTGGCGAAATGATTTATTTGGTTTCGATTTGTTGTTTTATGTGTTTGAATAAGTTTTTCTAAGCGTAACGTAGGCTCTAGGGATGTTTCAAGGTTAGGGGTATTTTGGTAATTTGATCATTTTTTGGTGATTTTTATCGTGAAGCTTCTTTTTGTTTGCAAGATGATGCTTTCTATGTTTCTGAGGTCATATTTTTCTAGCGTAGCATGGTTTCTACAATTTTGTTAGTTCGAGATACCTCATCTGGATTTTTGAAACATATCTATTAACAAATAAAGCATTGGAATAATCATCCATCATTGGGAACTGTTGAAATTAGATTGACGAGTTGATTAATCAGACGAATGCAAAAATGAGGTGTCTACAGATGCCCCTCTTTAACAGAGGGTTGAAGCAAACTAGATAGCAAATCTATTTTGGTAGATAGTGCGATATTCAAATGCCAAAGTTAGTGACAGTTCATTTTGCAGTCTGATTTAGCATTTCGTCAGGGTGTTCGGATCCTTGAGGGTAGAGCTCTCCCCAAATTTAAAAAAATGTCAGGTCCTTGAGCGCGAGCTCTTACTGGCAGTGTCAGATCCTTGAATTTTAGAAAATTCTCCTTGACTGATGTAACAACTGTGCAAGTGTGTGACTTAAAATTTGTGATAAATTTCAAAGAGTTTAAGATGGAACTGAGTAAAATCTGAGCATAAAATGAATATAAATTGAGCATAAACTGAGCATAAATTGAGCATAACTGAGCATAATCTGAGCATAAACTAAGCATAACTGAACATAATTTGAGCATAAACTGAGCATAATTCAGAGAAAACCCTCGGCAATAACTGAGCAAAATCCAAGATAATCATTGGCGGCAACTGAGCAAAATCCAAGTTAACCCTTGGCGGCATCTGAGCAAAATCCAAGATAACCCTTAGCGGCATCTGAGCAAAATCCAAGATAACCCTTAGCAGCATCTGAATAAAATCCAAGATAACCCTTGGCGGCATCTGAGCAAAATCCAAGGTGGCAACTGAACAAAATCCAAGATAACCCTTGGCGACATCTGAGCAAAATTGGTTGAGGAATGAATGAATTTTGGAAAAGAAAGAATGAATCTGGAGAAGAATGATTAAAATAAATCTGGAGAAGATTGAAAATGAATCTAAAGAATAACGATAGAATCGGGTAACGAATGAATAAGTCTAGAAGAGAATGATCGAATCTAAGAATAAATAGATCTGGAAAAGAATCTGGGAACAAAAGAATGTCATATCTCCTACTCTAGGTAAATAAGTTATTCTCTACGCAAAAATCAAAATATGAGATCAAGAATGCTTTTGTTTGACACTCAAAGGTTTTATCAAAAAGTTTTATGAATTTAAAACCTGAGTTTTTATGTCTTTTGAACCTCAAGGGTTTTTCGAGAAACTGTTATCAAGAGGGTAACCTTAAATTTGGAGTTCCCATTATCTTTTAGGATTAACATTGCTTAAAAACAAAAGGCCTCTAGTTTGACAATAAACATGGCATTGGAGATAATTGAATACATCGTGTAAAAATTAAAAAAATGCCCCTAGTATAAAGGGGGAAACTACATGTTTAGAGTAAAAATAAAATGCCCATTGTATGAAGGTTTGAAATATTTGATTACCACAAGCGCAATAATGATCCAACTTTTAATTTTGATTAATTTTATTAAAGATTTTGAGTCAGGCTCAAGAAAACAAGATATTTCTTTTAGAGACTCATCATGGAATTCACCCTTCTCCCTTTGATTCACTTAGGAAAGCAAACTTTTTTTAGATCAATCGTAGACAAGATACTTGTGGCTTCTGAGTCTGTGTCTGGTTTAAGTTAAGTATTGAACTTGATTATTCGGACTTCTGATATTTCAGCTTGGACTACTCTAGCTTCTCTTCTATTTTTCTTTTTACCTAGATCGCTTTTTTAGGTTTTCAATCTAGCGAGTTTGCTTTATTTTTTGCCTAAATCGCCTTTTTAGGTTTTCAATCTAGCGAGTTTTCTTTTTTCTTTGATCTGATTGTTGCCAAAGTTGTCCTTTTAGATTTTCAACCTTGCAAGTTTGCCTTAATTTTTGCCTAGGTCGCCCTTTTTGGGTTTTCAACCTAGCAAGCCTTTTTTTTCTTTTCTCCCTTATGGAATGGCTGTCTAATCATACTTTACTATCTTCCTTGACTTTTCGCACGGTACATAGGAGGACTTTTATAGGTAAGCTTAGGACTGGGTATAAAAAGAAAGGGATTTTGAGGCTCAAAAATCCGAATGCCCCTTGTGTGGCATTTATTTTATTTTGCCTTGAATTTTCTTCCCCATTTTGAAGATAATTCTTTTTTTTTTTTTGAATTTTTTTCTTTTTAGATTTTTTCTTTGTCAAGGAATCTATTTTTTTATTTTGATATGATCGGGCCTGAAGTAACTTCTCAGGTTGCCTATGTACTCCAGAATTTTGGGATCAGACCAAGACGTAGTTCGAATTTTTCCCTCCCCTGGGTTAGGTGATCGGGCTAAGAAATAAAAAATGTTTTTTTTTAACTTTATTTTGTTGAAAAAGGCTGCAAAGGGCTGAGAAAGGAGATATTGAACTTTTGAACTGGGTAATAGGAGGATTGATTCGGCCAAAAATGGCCTCCTAAATGTAGTACCGGTTGATTTGGTCAAGGTTGGTTGGTTCTGGTAATTCGATTCCATCATGATCTTGAAGCCTGACAGCTTTTCATGATAATATTTCCTTGACGATGAACGGACCCCCCCAATTTGGTTTGAACTTCACTCTAGGGTTAAAGATAGGTGTCCGATTCTCGTTGAGTATTAAATCCCCGACTTGTAAGTGACGGGCCTTGATCTTTTTGTCAAACGCACGAGCAACTCTTCTTTGATAAACTTGCACGTGATACAAAGCTCTTTGTCTTTTTTCTTCAATCAAACTTAATTTTTCATACCGTTGATGAAGCCAATCTGCTTCTGACAACTGACTTTCTTTGAAGGCCTTGAGATACGGGATTTCCATTTTAACTAGTAAGATTACTTTTATATCATACACTAAAAAGTAGGGAATAGCTCTAGTGGAAGACTGTATTGAAGTATGATGTACACCTAGTGTGAATGGTAACTTCTCTAACTAATCTTGGTGTGATTGACACATTTCCTTGATGATTGTTTTGAGATATTTTATTGGCTGCTTCAACCTTTCCATTAATCTGAGGACGGTAGAGAGATAATGTGATGTCGAATCTCAAACTTTGAACACAAAGTGATAACCTAAGCTTTGATGTATGACCCATTATCAGAGATCAATACCACTTCAACTGTTTCATTAATCTGATAATGGTAATCTATTGTGGGAGCTCTATCATGTTGAGAAGTCTAGTACTGATACATTTTGTAAGATCTTCTTTGATCTCATTTTATCAATTCAATATCTAATTCGTGTCAGACAACAGCCAAGCTTGCACCTAACATATCCTCATAGGCCCATGCAAACAAGTCTTTTGAAATTTCTGAGAAAATTCATTATCTCCTTGTGTTCCTCTAGGGATAGGATGGTTTCTATTTGAATCTCTTTAGGAATTATTTTCTATTCTGAGGTCAATGACCTTTGCTTTCTTGAGCCCGACTCTTATCTTCTTGTTCAGGAGAAAAATATATCCTTGAAGCTAGATTATTAGTTAATTCGTTAATGCACTCGAGGTATTCAAAAATTTTCTTTATCCAATCAAATTCAGAAGGGGCGACAGACACCTCTATAAACTCAATAAACTAACTCGACTCAACAGGAAAAGAGTAGACTCAATTTAAAGAAGACATGACCTTGCTGAAAAAAAGGACTCGAGCTAATCCAAATGACTCATGAAAACTACCCACACCAGGCTTGATTAGGACTGAGGACTGAGACATTGCTTGCAATCGACAGGGTTAAGGCACTGTGATCTTCAGGGAACAACTGGAAAATGTTGAGATATTCTAAAGGATTGATTTGGCGTTGACGTTCGTTCCAACTGAACGGACTAGTAACCCTAGCTAGACGATGGACGATTGGGCTTAGGTACAATGATAACCCTTAAACCTCATTGAAGGTGAATTTAACCAGTTTCAGTATTACCCCCTTAATAACATTTTAATGAATCTTGAGATTTTATTGAATTTTGTGCGCCAATCCATTAAATAATTCATCCATTCAATGATTATTCAAAAGGAAAATAATTTTATTATTGAAAAATAATGTTTTTATTTAATAATAATTTTCACAAACATATTTCAATAATTTTTCATGCAAAAATAAATCTTTTGTTTTTTGAAAAATATTTTTCTTCCTTTTCTTTTTTTTTGGAAAACATTTTCTTTTAGAAATTTTTTTTTGAAAAGCATTTCCTTTTGGAAAATCTTATTCTTCTGGAAAACATTTTACTTTTGAAAAAGCATTTCTCTTTTGGAAAATATTTTACTTTGAATTCCATTTTGATTCAAATGGATCAGCCCATAATGATCATTGGATCGAGATGGACTGGGTCATTATGAATCATTGCCAAGTTTAAAATGGATTTTTATTGGGTCAGTGCACCCATTTTAATCAGGTAAAACAAAAAAATTTTAATCATTGAGGATAACCATACATTCTGATTCTGATATCATCATTCACATACATTCATCACTCACAAGGTCCCATTCAATAAACAACCCGGGAACACCCAATAAGTTTGAGTCGTGACCTATAGGGGAGGTTTCTAGACTCTAAGCTTACTACGTGCAATGCATTTTTATCTGGCCACCCTTACCCAAGCACACCTATATACCTCTCAAGCATACTTAATCAGACGGTACGTGGTGACTTGGTTTGATATACCGTGTAGGTAATAATCTAAAACTTCAACTCACTTCTCTGAAGTCAAAAACAGCCAGTTTGATCCTCAGTTGAGAGGTGGCGCACAATGTTGAGCAAGGGTCCACTTAAATACCTCTCGTCTAGAATAGACGTAATCTATCCCTCTTGTACAGTAGGGTACAGTAGGGCAGGATCTCACTTAGGCACTGATTTTCACCAAGAAGTGCAATTGATGTACTTGGATTATCTTTGATATACCTACGGGTACGAGTCAAGAGTTGTAGCTTTCATAAATGGTTTGGCATCCCACGAGGGGACCGACCACGTACTACGTTAGCAAAGGGACATGTGATTGTGTGGCTTATAATAGGTCAAAGGCTTAGGTCGCTCCAGCCTGGGTGCATTGATATACCTTTCAGAGTCACTTGATCAGACGGTACTGATGCCCCAATTTGATATTCCCTAAGGTACATGACTGGAGTTGTGGTTTTCATAAATGACATCGCATTTCGAAGAGACCGTGCCATGCACTAGTGCCACGTTGGCTATATGGGACATGCAACGTGCAATGCAATAATATAAACGTGCTAGTAGTGTGTGCAATATAGGGTGGGGTGTGCTCGGGGCCTTTTTCAAACAAATGGGCCATATCAGATCATTAATGGACCACAATCATAGTGAATACAATCATCAAAAGATTATCAAGATCAAAGTCATGGCATGCAAATCAAGAGGAATTAAAATCAACTAATCCATCAAGACCAATCAATTAATTAAAACCAGTCAATCAATATGTTAGAGGTAAGGTTCCATCAATCAAGATATCAAAAGGGTATCATCATATCAATCGGGTATCAAAAGGGAAATCATGCACCCTAATCTAACACATAACCTATTCAAACATGGACTCATCGAGTTAACTCATCTCATAGCATTCAATCCTCATATAACATGGAAACAATATCATCAAAAAATTGCATGAAACCAATAAATTCAAACGAGTTGACTCGACTCATTACGTAGCAACAAATTATGATAAAATCACACCAAGAAAAGAGAGAATATATTAACGCAAGTAGCACATAATGAGCACCGCACATGATCTAAGATGAATTCAACTGAGTTGACTCACCAAAGAAAATTCACCCCGATAATTAATTTTGAAATTCAATCCAACTTTTTTTTATTAAAAACAAAAGAGTTTTTTTTTTTTAATCCGTGACTTTTAAATTTTAAAGAAAACCAATTGAAAATATTCTTATTGGGGTTGGTAAAAATCAAGCTGAATAATTTGAACGTACTCAATTTCCAACCTAAAATTAAATACTACCAGACTTAACCAAAAAGAAAAAAACTTTGATGCGTCATGCAGAGGAAAGGGAATAGGTAGCAGCTCACCACTCTGATTGTCCTCCCATCCAAACTCTGTCCGTTTAGAGTAGCGAGGGCATCATCCAATTTAGTCTGTGAGGACATTGTTACAAAGTTAAACCCACATGGACATCTAGACTCCCGATCATAAACAAACCTGGCATCAACAACCTACCATGTTCACTGAACACCTATTCAAGGCGAGTATCATCTACTTGCCATGGCAGGTTCCTGACATAGATTCTGAAAGAAGCCTCAAACATTCGAGGGGTACACTCTAGTCGAGACCCCCTTGGAGCCGCTTTGTTTACTGTCAAACGTCTGCCATTTACATCATAACGATGGAACATCTCCACAACTCTCTCAGCCTCTTCAACACTACTCATTGTGACAAACCCAAAACCACAACTTTGATCAATCACCCTATTGTAAATTACCTCAACAATTTCGGCTTGATCGAAGAGCTGAGCCAAGTTCTCCCTATCCATGTCATATGGTATATCACCCACACATAGTTGGGCTTCTTCTGGCGGCTCTGGATAAGAATCTTCACCGCACTCTTCCACAAACCTATCACCACCGCTATCTTCAATAGCAATGGTTATACTCTTTTCAGTTTTCTCACCTTCTTGATTTTTCCATTTAAACCCATTTTCTTTAACTTCTTTTTCTTCCCCTTGCTGAGCCCAATCAGAGGTGGTCACAACCAAAGCGATTAAATTCTATGAAGAATTCTTATTTTTTATAGAAACCCATAAAGGAAAAGAAGAAGAAGGAGAGATTTGAATGAGCTTTATGGGTTTTGAAGGAAGAGAAATAAAAGGGTATGAGGTTTTGGTGCAGAGGGTTGGTAAAGAAGTTAGACATCCATCTGCCATGGATAAAGGCATTAAGAGTGGTTACAAAAGACATGGTGGGCTGTAGCAGAGAGAAAGGATTTTTTTTTATACCAAGCCTAAGCTGCACCGCAGCACCAAAGGTTATCTTTTTATTCATGGAAGAAAGATAAAAACAATCTTTTTTTTTATACGCTCCTTTACCGCACACAGCAACTCTCTTTGAATTTTTTTCTTTAAAAGAATCTAATCTGAATTCAAAGATTCATCTTTTGAAAACCTTCTGTCAGCCAAACCACTTCACAATTTTGATTGATTGGATTGTTTCAGCTTGTTATTCTTTACGAATTGAAAAATATTGATTTCACAATCAATCCACTATTAGAATAGAATTTTTCAAGATCAAATGTGGAGTTTGAAGGTTTGTGGGTGACGGTGGCGCAAAGGGTGTTGAGTTGATGAAGGAGATGGTAGAGAGAGAGAAAGAGAGATGAAAGAGGGATGTCTCTCTCTGTGCTATTTTCTTTCTTCTTTCATTGGAGAAGAAGATATAAAGGAAAAAAAATTTGACTTTTACTCTTGGCACACCACTTACAAAAAAGGTTAGTTGTTGCTATTTGCCAACAGCACGCCCAAAACTAAATTTTTTTTATTTTTGTTCTTTTTTTTTCTTGCTATTAGCATAACTTGCCTTCTTAAAAGAACTTAACGCATAAAAAAAACAAATTAAATTAAAAAAAAAACTTTTGCAACCCCAAAAATAGATCGACATTTACCTCAAAAAAATAATAAAAAGGTAAAAGATCCCCTTTTTCAGTATTCCATCCTCAATAATCATCCGTTTTGAAATCTCGCATTATTTAGGATCTTTACAAATAACCTTTGGTTGAATCATAGAAAATCACATGCCAAATCAAGGGATTCAAAATCGACTTGAATGGTATTAATAGAAGATAATACAGACCCAATAATCCAAATAATACAAATGGGTCATTCCCCATGTCATTAACCTTCGATATCCTGTATTATTTAGGGTCATTAACCCCAAATTGGACCATAACAAATATGTGCCAAAAAAGATCAACCTCACAATCAATGATCAACAATAGAGCCAAAAGAATTATAAAAATCAGAATAAATAAAAATAAATAACTAAAAAAAATAAAAAATAAGTCCTATTGGCAATGTTTCCCATACTTGGGGTATTTCAAGTCTGATCATCAAGGTCCCCAGTGGAGTCGCCACTGAAAGCGCCCTCGATCCGCGGGGTGCGCGGATCCGCTTTTGACCCTTGAGGTTTGGGAGTCGCCACCTAGTTATTACGATCTATGAACCGAATATAAACTCGAAACGGATAAAAACAACTAATCTACTAAAGAAAAACTAAATCTGAGGATCACATTACGGAGTTAGAAGGTGTTAGGCACCAACCCCGCCCGACCAATGCCGATCTCTACTTATTCCCAAATAAGACTACATTGCTAATAAAAAACTTAGATAAAAAAATAAAAGAAATTTTACCTTCGAACGCAATGATTCTACTCCCTTAGATCTGATAAAATCGCTCCTTGTACTGTACTCCTTACTCCATTCTGTCTATGGATATGATTTCTGATCTCCGAGGCAAGGTATCTCTTTCTTAGATCTGGATTCTTCAAATTTATTATGGATTTTGGAGTGTTTTTGAAGGGCTTCTAGGTGTTTTTAAGCTAAAATCGAAGTATGGGTGTTAGGTAAGGAGTTAGGGCTTCAAAACTAGGATTTATGGGAGGCTAGGGGGACTTTTTGACCTACTTCTCTTAGGATTTATGATTTGATACGAAAATAGGGTGTGAGTACCCCTATTTATAAATTTTTTTAAGGGTTGATTTTGATAGAATTAATGTTTAATTAGAATTCTTTTAGTTAAAGTTGTATTTCAGTTAGAATTGTTTTAGGTAGAGTTGTATTTTAATTAGAATTGTTTTAGGTACAGTTGTATTTTAGTTAGAATTCTATTAAATAGAGTTATTATTTAATTAGAACTCTATTAGGATTTTAACTTTTGGTCTTATTTGATTGACGTTAAGATTTTGACTTTAGTCTTAATTGATTGACTTTAATATCTTGACTTTAGTCTTACTTAATTGACTTTAATTTTTTGACTTTATTCTTACTTAAATGAATTTAATTTTTTGACTTTAGTCTTGCTTGATTGACTTTAAATTTTTGGAAAACCCCCTTTATTGTATCTTTAATTCTTTGGACAATGGAGGAGTCTTTGAAGAAATATCTTGGCAACCCTTAACAAATTTTGCCTGAGAGCCTAATTGATCGATTTTTTTGCTTCAAATTTTAAAATTAATTTTATTAATATTTCACTTTAATTATTTAATATTTTATTTATTAATTTCAGAATTTTGAATTATTGAAATTGTGAAATTACCGTTTTACCTTCGGAGAGGACTTTTCGCATTTTAAGTCGATTTTTTATGTTCCAGGATGTTTTAGAATCGATTTTTCGTAAGGAATTCAATGAAAATATTGGTTTGTATCATTTATGAAATTTTTTTGTGTGAAATGATCGTGAACTTTATGAGGGGCATTTTTGTAATTTTGTCAAATTTTATAAAAATTGGCGAAATGATTTATTTGGTTTCGATTTGTTCTTTTATGTCTTTGAATAAGTTTTTCTAAGCGTAACGTAGGCTCTAGGGATGTTTCAAGGTTAGGGGTATTTTGGTAATTTGGTCATTTTTTAGTGATTTTTATTGTGAAGCTTCTTTTTGTTTGCAAGATGATGATTTATATGTTTCTGAGGTCAATTTTTCTAACGTAACATGGTTTCTACAGTTTTATTAGTTCGAGATATCTCATCTGGATTTCTGAAACATATCTAATAACAAATAAAGCATTGGAATAATCATCCATCATTAGGAACCGTTGAAATCAGATTGACGAGTTGATTAATCAGGTGAATGCAAAAATGGGGTGTCTACAGTCATACAACCTTTAATCATGGTCAAATTTTCTACGATTCCTGATCAATTGACAAATCATCTTTATGCAACTTCTTGCTCAATGTGTCATCAGTTAAAGACTTTGAATCTAGGGGGTTAATTTACTAAATGTTATCAAGAGGGACCTTTAATTCTAATCGCTAAAACCTATCCTCGGGTCAGTAACAAATAATCCACCATTAATGGGGTTTCAAGATACTATTGCGCCTAAACTTAAGTGTCTGCCACCTAGTTGGAGTCAAAAAGTCAAGTCGTTTGAAAAGAACTTCAGCACCAAGTGAACCATCAAAAATGACTTTTGAATCTGAACTCGCGGAAATTCATAAGATCCTGGCAGTCTTTGCAATGGATTACCACATAAAGAACAAGGTAGAAATACTAGAACAGATATCTGAGTCAACAAGAGACCATCCTGACGATCAAAGAGGCAAGGGACCAGAAGGTAGCACTGCTAAGAATCTGGATGAGGTTTATGAACTTGATGGAAATGAAGAATATTATAATGAGAATCTGATGTTAGCCAACAGAATGACTCAGTTGGAAACAGTCGTGAAAAACATAAAATGGATTTGATGAAATCGCGACAGGAATAAAGGTTTTGAATCAAATCCCTAAGATCCGTCTGCCTGAGAAGTTTGTCATGCTAGAAATGAAAAAATTCAATGGAGTAGGCTACGTAAAAACGCATCTCAAGATATATGTCACCAACATGCGCATAAAGGGTCTCAGTGACGTACAGATGACATTATTGTTCAAGCGTACTCTATCAGGATCAACGCTACGATGGTTAATGTCCCAAGATTCAGCTGCAATAGGGACATGGGAAAATATGTCTAAGATGTTCTGGCACCAGTACAAGTACAACACTGAAATCGAAATTTCTCGAAGGGATTTGGAATCCACTAAGCAGAAGAATGGGGAAACATTTACTGATTTTATTAGCCATTGGAGGGCTAAGGCTGCACAGATGTGGGATAGACCATCAGAAAAGGAACAAGTGGAAATCATCTTGAAAAATCTCTCACAGGGGTATGCTCAGCATTTAGTTGCCCAGTATCTCCCTACATTTGAATCCCTTTTACAAGTTGGAAGCCAACTTGAGGATGTTTTTGCCTCTAGGATCCTTTCCAACTCTTCTGCCAAAAAACCCTTCACTAATTCCAAACCCAACGTCAACCATGCCTATATAACCAATACTTCCACCACCTCAGTTCAACCCCCAGCTCGAACCAATAATCAAGCAAATTCAGGTAGAACCCCCCCCCCTCGACAGTTCACCAATCTAAGGATGACCCTCACTGTAGCCTTTCAGAAACTATTGAAAAAATGGCTCCTCACCCTTCTCCAGCCTCAACCTTTGCCAAATCCCCTACCAACTTCATATAACCCTAACGTCTTTTGCGAATTCCATCAAAGCCCTGGTCATCATACTGACCGTTGCATCTCTCTCCGCCATGCCATCCAAAATCTCATTGATGATAAAAAAAAAAGTCATAATTCCTACCCGAACACCACCAAATGTCAATTCCAATCCACTACCTGCATATCAACCTCCACCAACATTAAATATGGTCTCAAACACCCAACTACCATTCGACCAAGTCTCTCTCATCCACCCAATCTACGCCAAACCACCCAGTTATCCTCTTGTTGGAATAGCTTTCAATGATGAAGTCTATGCCACAAGCTATGAGCCATTTGATCTAACTGAAGATGAATCATACTGTCTATCCCCACCTCGCTATGATAGCCCATCATATACTAGCCACCTCTTGGCACAAATGATCTCGAAAAGCCCATTATTTGTAATAGATGAAGATCCTTACCTATTAATCGAAGAAGACGAGCCATTTCCACTCTCTTGTGATGAAGTCAAGCACATGACACGAGGAGGAAGAGTCTTTAAGCCACCGGAACTCAGTGTTGACAATCCAGTGGCCTTGGCAAGGAAGAAAAAAGTAGATCCCATCACAGAAACCATTGAAGAGGATGTTGTTGTAGTCAAACAGCTAAAAAAGGCAAACACCAACATTTCAGTTTGGGGTTTGTTTATGGCCTCCACAACTCATAGGGAAGTTATTTTTAAAGCATTAAGCACAGCCCAAGTTTCCCTCGACACATCTCCGGATCAACTAGCCAGTATAGTAGGGGCAACCTATGCTGAAAATAGTCTATCCTTCTCAGACTTAGATCTCCCGAAAGAAGGGTCAAAACATACAAAGCCACTGCATATCACCATTGACTGCAATGGAATGAGATTCCCTCTAGTCTTGGTAGATAATGGAAGCGTACTAAATGTCTGTCCTTTGAAAACCGCAACTTACTTCGAATTCAAGACAGAAGACTTCAAACCAACTAGCCAAGGTGTCAGAGCTTATGATATTACGAAAAGAGATGTACTAGGGACTTTGCAGCTACAAATATCCACGGGTATAACAAACTTTCCTATGGAATTTCAATTCTTGGATATTCAGTCATCCTTCAACCTATTACTAGGGAGACTGTAGCTGCATCAGATCAAGGCCGTACCTTCTACTTTGCATCAGAAGATTAAATTCATCAAGGACGGTTTAGTGATCACACTTCATGGTGATACTGAAATTATGGGGATTGCGAACGAAATAGAAACCAAGGATAAGTCGCTGCCTGAAATTCAACCCAAAGAAAAAAAAATACAACTCAGCGTATTTGAATTTGAAAATATTCATGTTGTTCAGTAGGACAATTCTACGAAAGAGCTGGTACCTATTGATAATACATTCAGCTGTTATGTGGCCAGCATGTTCAAAAGTATGAGATTCTTCCCAGGCATGGGTTTGGGTCGTAGACAATAAGGGTCAAAGCTACACCAGTCATTCAAGATGTAGTTGGGACATTCGGATTGGGGTACAAATCTACTAAAGAAGACTGGGCCCGATATTAGAAAATAAGGAAAGATAAGGCGAATGCGAGGAGGCAAGGGCATGTCATCGATTTAATCAACATGAAGCCTTATCGTAAAACCCTTAATAGATACTTTATGAAAGTAGGGGAAGATTTCCCTTATTGTGGTTTTCCAGAATCCTTCATCGATCATGTCACGGGTACTTGCCAATTAGGATTTGAGATTTTCTTTAGAATGAGTTGGCCTGACAAGGAAGAAGACGAAGCATCTAAAAAAAATGAAGGAGCAGATGATTGGCAGACAACTGTGGATTCACTCAATATTTCTCATATGTTTCTCGAAGAAGGAAATGTGTCAGTCTTGTCAGTCAAGAGTGGTACTCAAAACCCACAGTCTGTAATCAAACCTGCAGTCGGGTCTCTTTCCAATTATCATGTAATGAGTCCTTTACTGTATGTCTAGTCTAGTCTTGTTAAGTCTATCGAATTCGCAGTAAGTCCTGTCACCCCATCTATCTTTAATGAAATAGAAGAAGTTTCTGATTACCCCGAGTGCAATAATGACTTAATTGATAATCTGACTTCGAAGAACGAATCTTCTGATAAAGAAACTCCTATCGAATTAATTAAGCTACTTGAACAAGAAGATGAACGTCGAGCTCAACTTGTAATGGAAGAAACAGAATTAGTCAATCTCGGGACTAAAGATAATCCTCCAGAGATTCAAATTGGAGTCACCTTATCTCCCGAGGAACATGAAGGGATATTAGACTTGCTCAGAAAGTTCTAAGATGTATTCGCGTGGTCTTATGAGTATATGCCAGGAGTAAGTACAGATATCGTTCAACATCGGATTCTATTGCATCTCGATGCTCGGTCGATAAAGCAGAAACTCCGACGTATGAAACTAGAATGGACTTTGAAGATTAAGGAAGAGGTCACTAAGAAGATCAATGTCGGATTCTTGGAAGTAGTAGAATACCCAGAATGGATCGTTAATGTAGTTCCAGTTCCCAAAAAAGATGGAAATGTAAGAATGTGCATGGACTTCAGAGATTTAAATAAATTCAGTCCAAAGGATAGCTTTCTGTTGCCTCACATAGATGTATTGGTTGATAATACAGCAAGGCACGCCATGCTTTCATTTATGGATGGATTTCCGAGGTACAACCAAATAAAGATGGACCCTCGCGACATGCAAAAAACGTCGTTCATCACACAATGGGAAATATTTTGCTATAAAGTCATGCCTTTTGATTTGAAGAATGCTGGGGCTACCTATCAGAGGGCAGTTACGACTTTATTGCACGATATGATACACAAGGAGGTCGAGGTCTATGTGGATGACATGATAGTGAAATCCAAAGAACGATTGGGACACGTCGCTGCACTAGAGAAGTTTCTTACAAGGATCCAAAAATACCAATTACGCCTTAACCATCAAAAATGAGTATTCGGAGTGACCTCTGAAAAATTACTTGGATTCGTAGTCAGTCAAAGGGGGATCAAAGTAGACCCTGGAAAAATCAAAACTATACAAGAAATGGCGTCTCCTAAGACTGAAAAATAGATTCGGGGGTTCTTAGGCAAAATTCAGTATGTCAGCAAATTCATCATTCAGCTTACCAATGTGTGCGAACCTATATTCAAGCTTCTCAAGAAAAATGAGCCGACAGTATGGAATGAGCAATACCAAAAAACTTTTGACTAAGTTAAGGAGTATCTCTCAAATCCTCCCATTTTGGTTCCACCTACCCCAGGTGAACCTCTTCTCCTTTACTTGTCAGTCACAGAAGAAGCTATGGGATGCATGCTGGCACAGTACGACAAAGACAATCACAAAGAAAGGGCCATCTACTATATCAGCAAGAAGATGTTAGAGTATGAACGAAAGTATTTAGCTCTCGAAAAAACTTGCCTGGCACTAGTATGGGCTACTCAAAGGCTTCGACACTACATGCTCTCTCATTCTGTCATTCTGTCATTCTGTTATCTCGGATGGACCCCCTAAAATATCTCTTCGAGATGCCGGTATTGACAGGTAGAACTGCACGTTGGTTGTTATTGTTATCAGAATTTGATACTATGCATGTTACGCAGAAGTCTATCAAGGGAAGAGTGGTAGCAGAATATTTGGCTGATCACCTAGTGGCAGAAGAAACAAAACCTATCAATCAATTCCCAGATGAAAATATCTTGAACCTTGAAGAAGAATCGCGAGATAGAGTATGGCAGTTATACTTTGATGGAGCGCCAAATCAGAATGGATTTGGAATAATGGTAGTCTTGTTCTCTCCTGAAGGATGTCACATTTCGATTGCTATTAAGTTAGCATTCTCCAATACTAATAATACAGCTGAATATGAAGCATGCATTACCGGGCTCGAAGCTGCTTTGAATCTGGGTATCACATAAATTGAAGTATTTGGAAATTCAACCTTGGTTATACATCAGTCGTTGGAAGAATGGAAAACTAAGGACGTGAAACTAAAACCCTATCACGAGTATCTGCTAAATTTAGTAAAAAAGTTCAAAGTCATCTTGTTCCAACATCTGTCAAGGGAAGAGAACAGATTCGCTGATGCTCTAGCTACTTTGTCTTCGATGATCCATTTGCCTTTAGGCATAGAACTAAGGCCTATCACAGTCAAAATCAAAGATAAACCTGTATATTGCCATTAAGTCGACATCGTTGCTCAACTCCCTGACGAAAAGCCATGGTACACTGACATCCAAAAGTATTGGAAAAACAAGAGTTCCCAGTTGAAGCGTCAAGGAAAGAATGACAAATCCTACAGAAATTCGCATCCTAGTTCATCCTGTGCGCAAGAAACTTATATAAGAGGTGTTATGATGGAATTCATTTGTCATGTGTTGACGAAAATCAAGCTGAACGATTAATGGAAGAGTTGCATTCCGGAGACTGTAGACCGCATATGAGTGGGAAGATGTTAGCCAAACGAATCATGAAACATGGATATTATTGGACAACAATGGAAACAAACTGTCATCACCTGGTCAAGACCTGCCATAAATGCCAAGTATATGCTAACCTCATACATGTACCTCCATTTCAGTTAGTTGGTTTGACTTCACCATGGCCATTTTCTGTCTGGGGTATCGACATAATTGGCAAAATCACACCTAAAACATCGAATGGACATGAGTACATTCTCGTGACTATTGATTATTTTACAAAATGGGTGGAGGCCGCTTCATATGCTGTTCTCACTGCATCCAAAGTTGCCAAGTTCATCCAAACTCATATTATCAGTCGATATGGGGTACCTTCTGAATTGATATCTGATAACGGGTCACATTTCAAAGTTGAAGTTATTACTTTGTGTTCAAATTTCAAGATCCGACACCACAGATCATCACCCTACCGTCCCCAGACTAATGGAGCAGTTGAAGCAGCTAATAAGAATCTCAAAATGATCATCAGGAAGATGTGTCAATCGCATAGGGATTGGTCTGAAAAATTACCATTTGCGCTCTGAACATACCGTACCTCGATACAATCTTCTACCGGAGCCACCCCTTATTTACTAGTGTACGGAATGGAAGTTGTTTTACCAGTTGAAATGGAAATCCCATCCCTCAGGATTTTAATAGAAAGTCAGTTATCAGAAACAGACTGGGTTTGTCACCGATACGAAGAGTTGAACTTAATCGAGGAAAAACGGCTTAGAGCTCTGTACCATATACAAGCTTATCAGAGAAAAGTCGCTCAAGCATTTGATAAAAGGGTTAAAGTTCACGACTTACAAGCTGGAGACCTCGTACTTAAAGAAAATCGAGCACCCATCTTCAATCCTAAAGGCAAATTCAAGCCCAATTGGGGATGTCCTTTTATTGTCAAAGAGGTACTACCTAGGAAAGCTGTCAAACTCCAAGATCATGATGGCGTCGAATTACCAGAATCGACAAATCTTGATCAGATCAAGCGGCATTACATTTGAGGAGGCCATCTTCGATCGAACCTATTTTCCTGTCACCTAGTTAAATATCTCATTTCTCAGCCACTTGCAGCCATTTAAAATATATATATAAACCTTTCTTTTTTCTCAGCCCGTTCACCTAACCTAGGGAAGGGAAATGTTCAAACTACGTTTTGGTCTGATCCCAAAATTTTGGGGTACGTAGGCAACCTGAGAAGTTACTTCAGGCCCAACCAGTTCAAAAAATAAAAAATATGTTCCCCGCAAAGAAAAAATTGTTAAAATGGGGAAGGAAAAGAAAACTATTTTAAAGGAATGACACACAAGGGGCATTCGGGTTCTTAAGCCTCAAGTCTCGTTTCTTTCTTAGCCTACTCCTAAGCCCACCTATGGAAGTCCTCCTAAGTACCACACGAAAAGGTCGAGGAAAATAGTAAACGTGATCAGACAGTAACTCCAGAAGTCCAAAAAAAAAAAGACAGCCTACTAGGTTGAAAACCCAAAAGGACAGCTTAGGCAAAAATTAAGGCAAGCTCACAAGGTTGAAAATCCAAAAGGACGGCCTTGACAACAATCAGAGCAAAAAAAAAGAAAGTTGTAAACTCGCTAGATTGAAAACCAGAACAGGCAATCTAGGCAAAAGATAAAGCAATCAAAAGAAAATCTCCGTCGAGCCGAAAATCTCCAAAGATGAGCCAAGTCAAAGCATCTAAAGTCTGAATGTCCAAGCTTCAATACCCAGTTTAAGTCAGGCAAAAACTTAGAAGCCACATGTATCTCGTCTACAACTGATCTGGAAAAGTTTACTTTCCTAAGCGAGCCAAAGGGGAAAGAACGTGATCTCCAAGATGAATCTCAAAATTGAATATTTGTTTCTAACAGATGAGCCTGACTCATGATCTTCAATAAAGTCGAAATTAAAAAGTGAACCCTTATTGCACTTGTGGTAATCTAAGACTTCTAATTTTTATATTGAGGGGCACTTCTCCTTTTGTTTGAAAGTATATTTATTTTCCACCTACATTAGGGGCATGTCATTTCAAAATATGTTCAATTATCCCTAGTGTAATGTCCTATCAAACTAGGGGTATTTTTGTTCTTAAGCCTGATCAATTCCAACCCCAAAGGATAAGGAAAATCTGAAATTAAAGGTTACCCTTTTGATAGTATTTTTTTAAACCCTTGAGGTTCAAATGTTGACCTAACTATTTAAATAAAAATGATTCCTATGGAATGAGATTTTTACTCCAATATTTTACTCAGAACTGCTCAGATTTTGCTCAGACCCATCGAAATTCATTCTTGGATTTTGCTCAGACACCGCCGAGGGTTTTCTCGGATTTTACTCAGACCTACTCAGATTTTGCTCAAACCTGCCGAGATTTTTTCTCGGATTACTCAGACATCGCTGAGGTTTTCTCGAATTTTACTCAGACCTACTCAGATTTTGCTCAAATCTGCTGAGATTCTTTCTCGGATTGCTCAGACACCGTCGAGGATTTTCTCAGATTTTGTTCAAACCGGCCGAGATTCTTTCTCGGATTGCTCAGACACCGCCGAGGGTTTTCTCAGATTTTACTCAGACTTACTCAGATTTTGCTCAGAATTGTCGATATTCTTTCTCGGATTTTTGCTCAGACCCACTAAGATTCGTCTAAGATTTTACTCAGACTTGCTCAGTTTATGCTTAGATTTTACTCAGTTTTATCTGATTTTCTGAAAAAACATGTTTCACGAATTTTTATGTTCGTCACTACACAATATCACACCCGTTCACTCGCATTGCATTCGCATTAGTCAAGGAGAATTTTTCAAAATTCAAGGATCTGACATTTTTCCAAGGAGAGGTTACCCTCAAGGACTTGGATACTTTGACAAATTGTCAAATTAGACTACAAAATAGACTGTCACTAGCTTTGGGATTCGGATGTTATACTATCTACCACAATAGATTGGGCATCTAGTTTACTTCCACCCTCTACCAAAGAGGGGCATCTATAAACACCCCATTATTGCATCTACCTAATTCGACAATTTGTCACCCGATTTTGGTGGATTCCTAATGATGAATATAAAATAACTCGAAGGGCTTGTGACTATTACTTGATTCTTTCTGTTTCTAATCTTTTCACCCCCTTACTCGTCACGACTCGACCTAGAAATTTACGCACGCTTAAGGTCGCTACACCTTACACCCGATTTAGTAAGCACGTACGCATAGGTTCGCTATACAGTTTGAAAACTTAAAGACCTCACTAAGCTAGGAAAATATGGATTTGAGACTTAAAAATATTACACAGGGACTGAAAGAAACCTTACACTAAAATCTCTAAAAATCTGTAAAAATATAAAATGAAGAAAATACCCTTTATAAATTTTGGATCTCCGAAAAGTCTTAAAAGTACCTCTATTGTACTCAGAATGTCATTTTGAGTCTAACGAGACCTAAATCGATGAAAACAGAGAAATTTGTAAAAATTTGTATAAAAAAAAAGTCATCAAAATGACGAAAATACCCCTCATAAATTTTGGACCTCCGAAAAATCTCAAAAGTATCTCCATTGCAGTCAGAATGTGATTTCGAGTCTAACGGGACCCAAATCGATGAAAATAGAGAAATTCATAAAAAAATTATCAAAAATTATAAAAATGACCAAAATGCCCCTTAACATCCAACTCTAACATAGAGACCTTGATCCCTAGGAAAATAAAATTCAAATAAAAAGTTAAACCAAAATAAAATTCAAATTAAAAACTAAACCAAAATTTAACTAAGATCCAATTAAAATCCAAAATTTAAATCAATTTAAAATCGTGAAATCAAATTAAAATACAAAATAAAAATTACATTTAAATTAAAAATCAAGAGATCGATTAAAATAAAAAATCAAAATCAAAATCAAAATCAACTTAAAAATCATTCAACTAATTAAAATGCAAAATTGAATTAAAATTTTAAAATCAATTAACCAAATCAAACAATCAAAGTGCAATCAACAAATTAAAATACATTCGAACAAATCAAAATCCAATTGACCGACTAATTAAATTTTAAAGTCAATTTAAAATTTAAATTTAAATTAATCAACCCGTTCAAAATTTAAATTAAAAATTAAAACTCAAATCGAAATTCAAAACGAACCTAAATCGAAATCAAAAAAATTTGACAAATCCAAAATTCAAACTCAAATAAAAAATCAATCAATCACGCCTCATTAGTGAGAAATTATTGTAGTACGAGTAGCATAGGATCCCCGCTCCCATTCTCAAAAAAATAAATAAATAAATAAATAAATAAGGAAACGTGGGCACTCTCTTCTTCTTCCTCCCACGTCTTCTTCTCCTTCTCCAACTCCTTCAATAACCACCCATATTCTTCACTCATCTCTCCCATGTCCTCTCTCCCATCTCCCCTCTCTCCCTCTCTCATGTTTTTAGTGGCGAAGAACCACCATAAAAGAAGAAGAGAGGCAACCATTAGAGCAGATTTTTGACTGCCTTCCATATATGTAAAAAAGAAAACCTGCAACTTGGTCTCTCTCCATTCTGATCTCCCTCATAGTTGCTGCAACTTTTTCATCTCCATTACAGCCACACCTTTATCATATTCCACCCATTAAAGCTCCAATTTCACCCATCTTGCTGCACATTTCTGTGTCCCCATTAAAGCTCCAACTTCACTTAGTTTACTGTCCATTTTTGAGTTTCCATTAAAGCCCAACTTCACCTAGTTTGATGCCCATTTTGAGTCTCCATTAAAGTTTCAATTTCATCTAGTTTACTTCCCATTTCTGTGTCTCCATTAAAGTTCCAACTTCGCTTAGTTTGCTGTCCATTTTTGAGTCTCCATTAAAGCCCCAACTTCACCTAGTTTGATGCCCATTTTTGAGTCTCCATTAAAGCTTCAATTTTGTCTAGCTTGCTGTCCATTTCCATGTCTCCATTAAAGTTTCAATTTTACTTAGTTTGCTATCCAGTTTTGTATCTCCATTAAAGCTCCAATTTCACCTATCTTGCTGTCCATTTTTGTATCTCCATTAATCCTATAACTTCTCTCCAATACTCTTTCGCTCCATAAAAAAAAATAGTAATTTCTCTATCTTTCTCTTTGGCGTCCTCTACTCAGCGATAACGCTCCTTCTTTGATTTATTGGATACCCCACAATAGTCATCATCTCCTCCTATTCCAACATCCTTGGGCGTTACAAGCTTTTTCGATTTTTTTTAAGGAATCCACGCATCCAAAATTATTTGGTGAAGGTAAGTTATTTTATTTATTCATTTGTTTATTTTTTTTTAGTTTATTTTTATTATTATTGATTCTTGATTTTACATTTTTATGCATTCGAATTAATCCGTTGATTTTGGGGGTATACGTGGTATTAATGGCAACCTTTAATTTTTTGAAAAATTAGTGGATCAATTCGACCATTTTTGTTGATAAATTGATTGGGCCAACTCGTTATATTCAAGTTAGTGGACCGGTTCATTGATTGTTGATGTCTATTGAGTCGATTTGTTGATTTTTTATGTTTTTGGGTTAACTCAATAATGTTGATCTACTCAATAAAAATTATTGGTGTACATGAAAGATAAAAATAAAAAATAGATTTTCATAATAAAAATTGCGAGTCGACTCGTTGATTTTGGGGACATTGAAAATTTGAATCAAATTTTTAAAGAAATTAGGCACGTGGGTTAAATCACCGATTTAATATACATGACGATTCCAAAAAAAATTAGGATTCTTTTGATTAACAAATTGTGAGTCAACTCGCTAATTTTAGGGACATTGAAAATTTGAATCGATTTTATTTTTAAATTAGGCATGTGAGTTAATTCATCGATTTAATACACGTGGCGATTCAAAAAAAATCAGGATTCTTTTGATTAACAAATTGCGAGTCGACTCGTTGATTTTGGGGACATTGAGAATTTGAATAGAATTTTTAAAAAAATTAAGCACGTGGGTTAAATCACCGATTTAATACACGTGGCGATTCCAAAAATATTAGGATTCTTTTGATTAACAAATTGCGAGTTGACTCGCTGATTTTGAGGACATTGAGAATTTGAATCGAATTTTTTAAAATTCGGCATGTGAGTTAAATCACCGATTTAATACACATGACGATTCCAAAAAAAATGAGGATTCTTTTGATTAACAAATTACGAGTCGACTCGCTGATTTTGGGGACATTGAGAATTTGAATCGAATTTTTAAAAATTAGGCACGTGGATTAAATCACCGATTTAACACACGTGACGATTCCAAAAAAAATTAGGATTCTTTTGATTAACAAATTGTATCGACTCGCTGATTTTGAGGACATTAAAAATTTGAATCGATTTTATTTTAAAATTAGGCACATGGGTTAACTCACCGATTTAATACACGTGGCATTTGAAAAATCAAAATTTTTGAATAAAAAAAAAAAAATGTGAGTCGACTCGTTGATTTTAATGCACGTAGAAATTCAAAAAAATCGAATTTCTTTTATAAAATGTCGTCATTGAGCCAATTCACTATTGTTGTATACGTAGCATTGAAAATCGATTTCATATTATTCAAAATGTGATCGAATTTATCCATTAATTTTTGGCACTACGTAAACCTTATTAAATCATGGGATTCATTTATGCAAAATTCGAGAATCCATGTAATTATTTTAGCCGTAGGATTTGTTTAGTAAATCCGATGCGATTTGATGATGATTAGATCCTAGTTTGACTTTTAGTCTTTGAATGTTGACCGTAGGATATTTTTTAATCGTAGTAGAGACTGATCATCTCTATCAGGCGGGTTCGGTGCCTAACACCTTTCGAAACCCGTAACCTGACCTCTTACCCATCTCTTTGATCCGTGGACTGACCCATATCCATTTGGAGTTAATTTTGGTTCCTAGACCTAAACTAGGTGGCGACTTCATATTCTTTAAAAATCTCCGAGATATGTAGATCGAATACCTAATTCCCTATTTAGCGGATGGTTAGGGGTCGAGGAGATTTCACCAACGCTACAAAAATCTGCAAACCAATCAAAGTCAGATAATATTGGCCTACATTGAGGAGCAAAAAGCACGTGTTAGTGCACAAGAGACCAAGAATTCAGATTCTGAGTAGAATGTAGTTTTATAGTTTAGGACATTTTTAAATTCTAGTTAAGATGTTTTCTCTTTGGTAAGTAATATTTATTTTTTCGCAATTCTCTATCGGTTACATATATGTTCAATCTATGCCGATCAGTGTAACATCAATGCTATTAATGCCAAAATCGGTTCAGGTGTGATCTAATATCTTCTCTTTTTCTTCATTACTTTATATTGATGATAATATATCATTTAGATTTGTGGGTAGGGTTTGCTCACAATTGCCTTTCATTTCTAGTTTATTTTCATTTTATTGCTAGTTTATTTTCATATTTTCAGAAAAAATTAAAAAAATAAAATATATGTAACACTTTTAAAATATTTTCTTCAAACTTTTTGTATGTACCTATTTACATATGAATTTCAAATCTCAGTCTCATGTCTAAAATTTTTTGAACATACATTCTTTTTGTTCCTCATCAAGAAATACTTTGAAAATTCACGATACTTTTAATTGATTAAAAATAAGATTTTATGAAACAAGAGTCGAACATTTTCTTTATCTAGAGTGTTAAGAAAAACTGAATCTAGTAAACTATGACCTCCTTATCGTTTGGTTGGCTGGTTAGAAGGAAAACAAAATTGGATTTAGTACGACTTGGATAACAACCCTAGGATTAGATTTGGTATTTTGAAAAGAGTTACTTTTTTTTCAAAAAAAGAACACTAGAAAAATGGTGATGTGTGAAAACATTAAAAAATAAAAAATAAAAAAGAAGTGAAAAAGCTCATCGTATAGTAAAAACGCTAAAACTAAAAAAGTGCAAAAAGAATAGAGTCCAATGAAACTTAATAGTTCAGTAGGGTGAAAACCGTCAATGGTAAAAACGTGAGTAAGGTAGAATATCACAAATAAAGCCCCTTAGAGGTATTAAAATGAACATTCACATCTCTCACAATCTTAGACACGATGTTTAATTTTGAGTTAGAACTTAAGAAGAACCAACTATTCTTAGCAGTTAAAAGGTGAAATCTTATTCATGAAAATATGTTATTTTTTTAAAAAGAAAAATTAGAAAAATTGCCCGAGTACTCAAGTTACTCTTGAAATTTTCCAAAGTGAGAAATGAAAATTAAAACTTTTCTTAAACATAAGGACCTTTGACTGATCTGTGAAATGTCATTATGTTTGCCTTACATCCATTAAGTTTGATTTAGATATTTTTGTGAAGTATTAAAATTTTATGGGTATATTCATTGCAAATCCTCATGAGTCAAACTCGTCTACTAGGGTTAACCTAGGGGTATAACGACTTTTTGTATCCGTTAAATATAATCAGATGACTTACGAAAGTAGTTTGTAACTTAATTTTTACTCGGGACTAGCAAAATCTAGGTTTGGAGTGTAATCAAGGTCTAGAAAGTGATTTTTAAATCCCTTATTACATGAATTTTACAGATAAATTGCACACTAAATCCCTTTATTAGACATAATACATGGTTAGTCCATATCTATCATTGATTTCCATTAAATAATGTATTTTGGATTAAATTGTTGTTATTTTCGTGTAACATGTGGACTAGGGTGGTACAATCAAGTCAGTGAATCCAACCTCAAAGTTTGTGTAGAAGTTTTGTGGTTGAACTTCATTTTTATTGAATTAGGGTTGAATAATTTTTGTAATTATGGAAAGTTTCCAAAATCCTAAAAATCCTACTTCTCCTAGAAATCCTAATCTGATTTCTATAAATAGAAGACCAGATTAAAGTTACAGATAACAAGATCTTAGAATATTTATAGTCTTATTTCCTATTTTTTTAAGCTTTTGTTTAGAAGAATGAGGTTTAATCAAAGAACCTTTGCTGGTTACAGAATTAAAGAAACAATAAAGAAGATTCATATTTCTCTCAAAGCTGCTCTCTCTTTCATGTCCTTTATATTTTATTTCTTTTTTGTTATTAAGATAACTATCGACTAAACTCTCTATTAGATCTATCGAGGAAGCCTAAACAAGTTTTTATCTCTTTATTGTTCTCATAATAATGCCTGTGCATTTTATTGTGATAATCTTAAGTAATAATTATCAAATTTAATATTAATTGTTTATCAGTTCTGATGGTTTATTCTTTGATAAATTCAAGATAAACCATGCTTCTCAAATAACACTTAATATTTATCCTATAATATTGATTTAATATGTTAATCAAATACTTTGAAGTTCTTTTTTAATATAATCATTAAAATTTTCAATCCATAAGTCTTAACTTTGTTTAGTGGATCGAGATAAATAGAGCACCGTAAAATCATTAATAGAACTTGTATTAGTGGATCAGATTGATCTAAACTTGTTCATAGTATTTGAAATCTTTGTATTTTCTACTTTCTTAAGATAGTTTATTCTCATAAATTATTTTTAAATTGGTTACATAAATTTGAATTGGATTCAAATTAAAAAAGGATACCGAATTAACGTTGTCTCTATGGGTCGATCCTTACTTGCCAAGGTAGTTTTGTTATTTAATTTTAATTGATAATTTACAAGTTGAACATATGTTCATCTCACACTACCATGTTCCATAGTACGTAGACATTGTGAACTACATTGTCACAAAACAAACACCTAGTACTTGGTCTAAGCAAGAGCATCTTAGAATTTTAAGCAAAGAAAAATGGTACTTCTAGGATGAGCCTTACTTGTTCAAGTATTGTGTTGATCAGCTTATCAAGAGATGTTTCTCAAATAATGACCATATCCAAATTTTATGCCATTACCACACATGTGGTGGTCATTTTAGTTGAAAGCAAACTAATGAAAAAGATTTGTAGAGTTGTTTTCATTGGCTAAAACTATTCTGTGACACACATGAATATTGCAAGACATGTGATAGGTGTCAACGTTTAGGAAGATTTTGCTCCAGAATGAGATGTTCCTTCAACCTATCCTTATCATCGAAATCTTCGATGTTTGGGGTATTGAATTCATGGTCCCATTTCATATGTCACACTAATACCTATATATACTTGTCGCGGTTGATTACGTTTTCAAATGGGTCGAAGTTGTTGCTTGCAAAACGAATGACCATAAAGTGATAGTCATTTTCCTAAAGGAAACCATATTCGGTTATTACATATCACTCAAACTATCCTTAGTGATGGGGGAAAACATTTTTCCAAATATGTTTTCGAATCCGTAATGAGAAAATATGGAATCACTCATAAAGTTGCTACCCCTTACCATCCTCAAATAAGTGATAAGTGGAAATTTCTAATATGGAAATTAAGACAATTTTTAAAAAACTATCAACACAACTCGTAAGGACTGGTATTTGTGAATCACATATGCCTTATTGGCATATCGTACATCTTACAAGACACCCATAGGAATGTCTCCCTACAAGATAATTTTTGGAAAAGCCTATCATTTGTTAGTTGAATTAGAACACAAAGTATATTGGGCCATTAGATGCCTAAATGTCAATCCCGGCTAAGTAGGGGAGCACAGAAAACCTCAACTTAGTGAGTTAGAATAAATTAGGAATAATGCTTACGATTGTGTCAAAAGATATAATGAAAGAATAAAAATGGTGCACAATAAGCTCATCCTAAGGAATTCTACCTAGGGATGAAAGTTTTTCTCTATGACACTAGGTTACATCTTTTCCTTGAAAAATTGAAAACCAGATGGTCAAATCCATACGTAGTCCACTATCTGCACTAACATGGTGCCAAAGAAGTCTAGAACCCTAATGATGGGTAAATTTTCAAAGTCAATGGATAAAAACTTTTACCATACATGAACAATTTAATTCTAGTGGGTGACGAGGTACAATTTGAAAATCTTATATACCAAGATTAGAAATTACTATTTATCTTGTTGAAGACGTTAAATTTGGTAATTCTAGGGATGGTATACCTTTTTCTATGCCAGCCAAGAGAAGTATGTTGACTTTTGGGTCTAGGAATTTTACTCATCCATCGTGTCATGCGATCTGAAGACCAAGTCCATCACTTAATCAATAGCTTTCGTAATATGGTGAAGCAAGCACAATCAGTTGGTTCACCGCATTTGGTGTATTAGATCCTATAGAGGAAGGTGAGGGCTTCATTGACCCAGTTAGCACTAGCAAAACGTATCGAGACACTTTAATCTGTCATGAAAAGCTGCTCCTTCATAGTATGTGTTCAGATTTAGTAGGTACTAGAGTAAGAGAGAGTGACAAAACATGAGGAGCAGACAATTAAGCCTCGGGAAAGAGAGTCCAGTGCAGTCCGAATTTTGATGATATGAACTTGACCAACTCAAGAGGACTGGCGAATAGGTTGTTTTTGGGAAGATCTTTCACAAACTGCAGAAAGTCCTTAAAAATGCGAACATCCAGTAGAATTTGGAGGACCAGTGAGCACACGAGGTTCCTCGTGTAGAAGATGAGGATTAGATTAATGTAGTTTAGTTATTATTTTATTTTTGTAGTTGTTTTTTGTTTTAAATTCTATTTTTTTGCATAAATTATTTTATTTAGTGTAGTACAATTTTAAATTTAGTTCAATTTGCAAGAAAATAAAATTCAAAAATACAAGGAAAAGCACGTCTAAAGACGATGATGATAAGAAATTGTGTCATCCACTCAGACCTTGGAGCTTAATCGCAGATGAAGATCATCTTTCTCCGATTGGTATCTCTCGGTGCCACTACGTCTTAGAGCCTTACTCTAATCTAAGGTAGTTGGCAATCGAACAATATCTACCAGCAACCTCTACTCAGACTGAAGCTAGAAGCTCTTAACTCGGTAATGATCCACTTGAATCTCTTCAATTTAATCATGGTAGTCATGGACACGTGAAAGGTGAGACTCAAGAAGAGGATCGAAAGGTGGCAAGGCGTGATCAGCTATCAACTCCCGAATCCAGAATTGATAACGCACAAAGCCATGAGGTGCGTAGATAGGAACGGAAATAACCTTAAGCTGCAACCACATTTTGGCAAGGCGATCTCTCAAATGGGTGTCGGGTAGCAAAAGTCACCAGTCAAGTTACTGAAATCCTCAAGAAAGTTTGTACCTTAAATATGATCATACTAGAAAAGTACTCGAAAAAGAGATAATGTGTAGACCCATGCAAACCAATAAGGACTAGAAACCAACAACAAATGAAAGCCAAATTGGGTTTAATAGAGTGCTAAAATGATCTCATCCAACGGATCGAATTCTCCTCCAAAGATTGATGAAGAATGTACCATAACTCCTTGCCACCAATGAAGCTAGGATATTCTCATTGAAGCATCAAGGTCACCAAATCATAATCGGTGTAGAATAGATGGTCGATCACAAGAAAACAGGAGATATTATCGAAGAAGCAAAGCTATATTTGAACGGGGAATAAATTAAAAACAAAATAAAAAAAATGTTTTTCAAAAAATCAAAAAAATTATAAATGTCAAAATCATAAAAAAAAAATGCATTTTAGTCTTTCGAAAAATATTTATTTATGATTTCTCTAAATTTTTATTCACTAACTTCACAAATAAAGTAGGAGGGGATTCATGACTCTTACCCACAATAGTAGAGCACACCCCAGAAAATTTATTTTCTCTCGATGGTACAAACCATCAATGCTCGATATGGCTCGGCTAGGATCATAAAAGCCAACCAGTTATTGTCCCAAACTTCCAGAATAATGTCAATCAGAGCCGAGTTCACATTTTCATCCTTGTGTCGAAATAAAATTTGGTTCACCAACATTAGGGTTAGAACGTTAAACCTATATGTTGGATATGAACTCGAGAACATCTTGTTGAATAAGAAAGATTTAGAGAATAGTCCCCAAGTAGAGGTTTGAGGTCTGATATAAGAAGGTCGAGAAACTTAGTAATCTTATTCTTGTAGCCCTCAAGAAGGGGTGGAATCACTACCTTCTGAGCGCTTCTCAACCCAAGTATCCGCTCAACTTCCTTGATAGTTGGTGTCAATTCTTGTTCCCCAAACTGAAACACCTTAGTGTTAGGCACCCAACATCTAATCAAAGCCTCGATAAACTCCTAGTTAACCTTAACTTTGAATAGAGAATGAACAAACCCGAGTTTGTTTTCCTCAACCCATCTCACCTTGTTACTCCCCAACATCAAATCAAGACATTGATTTGTGAATAGGTCACTTATAGGTTATCTATTTCGGTTAGGTAGTCGAGTTCGAGCCAATCTGAACCCTTTCCCAACCTTGATTTCATCAACACGTGGACGTTTAATGGATTCCATAGGTTTTTAGGGCACACTTTTCAAGTAATTTATGAGTAAAGATCCAAAGAGAAAGCAATTTTATGAGGTGCTATCGAGCAATTCAAGATTTAAAAAGTTGAAACAATGTTAAAAATTTGGTGACCTAAGGCCAGAACAAAATTTACTTTGGACATTCCAATGTCAACAGCGAAACAAAAACTACACTGGCCATACCTTGGGTACGGCCAAGCCATTTACTTGGCCTATCCTTAGCTCCCAAACAGCTAGGCAAAAACCTTAGCCTTATTCTAAAGTCCCTTAAACCCTTATTGCACCTAAGTTGTCTTGTTTTAATTCTTTTGAGACTCCCACTCTCTCCATATTATTTAACACATTTACCATTTCTTTATAGTTGAATAATTTGTTTCCTAAGTTTATGACCCCAGTGGAGCAAACTTGGTTTTATTATAATGTAGGAAATGGATTATAGCATAAGAAAAATAATGTTTTCAACAAAAATATAAAGGAATGAATACAAATATAATCTAAGAGAAATACAGATGCCCATCATATAATAAACAACAATACAAATAAGGTCTGGTACAAGCATTGAGATGCACAAATCACACATCAAATGGAAGGATCCTCTTTCTTCTTCCACTTCTTTCTAAAAAATCTAATCCCAAAAAGTTTGTCAAGAATAGGAGACGAAGGAACTGGATCAAAAGATAGCACAACATTAGGCTCGATCTCACCAAAAGGCTCAATAAAAGCCTTACGAGTAAGCTCCGCGTCAACTCCAAAAACCAACTCAGCAGGAGCCTCAACAACAGGCTCAACATCAAACTCAACATCATTTCCATCATGATCAGCCACTCGTTTTGCATAGATAGATTTGAAAAGGGACCCATATGCTTGCACAGCCACCCCCAAGAATTGAAAAACTTTGAGAAGATAAGGGGTTCTGAAGCCAAAAGTCAACTGCAATGAAATCAATGGACGCCATTCCTGTCATGCCAAAAGTAACACCATGCATAGCCCGATATTGAGCAAAGCCCCTTGAACCAAAATCACTTACACATGACAGCATAAATTGGGGAGGTGGCTTGGGAATGTATGGAGTGGATTCTACTTGATACTGAGAGGAAGAAGGACCACTACCAGACACACCCTATAAAAAAGGATAAAAATAATAAAACTCAAAAATTATTTACCAATCACTACTTTAACCATTGAATTAAATACTAACAAATCGTTTCTTACTCAATGTAATGCAGGACTAGGTTGATATGAGGAGCTTACCCAATCATAAGAGCGTCGAGCAGCTTATGGACAGAATAAATGATCAAAAGAGATAAAAGAAAAAATAGAGGGATAAAAGACGAGTAATACCATGTCATGTGCAATCGCTTCTTACTCAAGTGCCTCAATACGAGAAAGATACATGGCCTTCTCCAAATCCCGTTGTTTGGCCCCATCTCTCAATCATGTATTCTCAACAATCTGCAAACAAGGTTGATAGAATAAAATAAATATGGAATTTTTTTTTACCAAAAATAGAATAAAATGGAAAAGTAAATAATAATACCCAGCATCATGCTCCTGAACATAGACCCCAGCAAAATCTTATACCCCCTTGAATAATCCCAACCGGGGGGAGAACACAAGCTATAGAGACCTCTTGGAACCACTTGCAGTAGTTTCCAGACTACTAGAGACTATCTCTATGAACTTTGTTAAGAAAAACTAAGGGGGCACCCTCCTTAATAGAAAGCCTTGTTCCGTGCCAATGGATCTCTGGGAATGCGAAGCTCACCATAGTTCTGGAAAGCCAGACACTCGTTGAAATAATAGAAATACGACAAATCGTTTAAGAAATATGGAAAAATAATCTTTCGAGTGTCAATTCGGCCAGTACTGACAAAGTTCAAATACATACAACAGAGTGATGAAGGGTTAGAATATGAGGGTTTATAATTTGAAAAGGGAGTACGAAAGAAATAAGGAAGATAGTATGAAAAGATTAGATCATTAATCAATACAGTGAATATGAGTTACATCGCATTGGAAACACCGATCGATATGAGCCCTAGCAGATAGTGAAAGCGCCCTCGATCCGCGGGGTGCGCGGATCCGCTTTTGACCCTTGAGGTTTGGGAGTCGCCACCTAGTTATTGTGGTCTAGGAACCAAACTGACTCTAAAATGGATAAAAACTACTAATCTACTATAGAAATCTGAATCCGGGGATCATGTTACGGGGTTGGAAGGTGTTAGGCACCAACCCCGCCCGGCCAATGCCGGTCTCTACTTATCCCAAATAGATTTACATCGCTAATGATAAACCTAGATTAAAAAAATAAAAATAAACTTACCTTTGATCTGCAAAAGTACTATTCCCTCAGATCTGGTGAAAATGGCTCCCTGTACCGTGTTCCTTACTTCGTTCTATCTCCGGATCTGATTTCTGATCTCCAAGGTAAGGTATCTCCTTCTTGGATCTGGGTGCTTCGAATTTGTTGTGGATTTTTAGGATGTTTTTTGAGAGATTTTTGGGTGTTTTTTAGGCTAAAATCGGAGTAGGGGTGTTAGAGAAGGAGTTGGGGCTCCAAAATTAGGGTTTTGGGAAGGTTATGGAGGCTTCTTCACCTACTTTTTCTAAGGTTTTTTCTTTTATACGAAAATAGGGTGTGGAGGCTCCTATTTATAAAGTTTTTATAAGCATTTAGGGTTTGATTAGGGTTTCTTTTAGGGTTTCAATTAGGGTTTTGACTTAGTCTTTAGGGTTTTAGGGTTTTGACTTTAGTCTTATGAGATTGACTTGATTAGTTTTAGATTAGGGTTTGGATTTAGGGTTTTGACCTTAGTCTTATGAGATTGACTTGATTAGTTTAGATTAGGGTTTTGATTTAGGGTTTTGACCTTAGTCTTATGAGATTGACTCGATTAGTACCTTGACTTCAGTCTTGCTTGATTGACTTTAATTTTGACTTCAGTCTCACTTGATTGACTTTAATACCTTGACTTCAGTCTTGCTTGATTTACTTTTAATTTTGACTTCAGTCTCACTTGATTGACTTTAATACCTTGACTTCAGTCTTGCTTGATTTACTTTTAATTTTTGGAGAACCCCCTTCTATTATATCTTTAATTCTTTGAACCCCCAAATGGAGGGGTCCTTAAAGAAATATCCCACGAACCCTCAACAATTTTGCCTGAGAGTCCAATTAATCGATTTTTTAGGTTCAACTTTTTAAATTAATTTCATTAATGTTTCACTTTAATTATTAATGTTTTATTTATTAATTTCGAATTTTTTAATTATGAAAATTGTGAAATTACCATTTTGCCCTCGGAGAGGATTTTTTACGTTTTAAGTCATTTTTCAATGTTTCAAGATGTTTTGGAATCAGTTTTTTGTAAGGAATTCAATGGGAATGTTGGTTTTTGTCATTTATGAAGTTTTTTATATGAAATGATCGTGAACTTTATGAGGGGTATTTTCGTAATTTTGTCAAATTTTGTGAAAATTGGCGAAGTGGTTTACTTGGTTTCGATTTGTTATTTTATGTGTTTGAACGGATTTTCCTAAGCGTAATGTAGGCTCTAAGGTTGTTTTGAGGTTAGGGGTATTTTGGTAATTTAATCATTTTTAGTGATTTTTATCGTGAAGCTTCTTTTTGGTTTGCAAGATGATGATTTCTATGTTTCTGGGGTCGTATTTTCCTAGCGTAGCGTGGTTTCTAAGTTTTGTCAGTTCGAGATACCTCATCCGGATTTTCGAAACACATCTGGTAACAAAGTAAAGCAATGGAATACACATCCATCATTGGGAATCCTTGCGATCGGGTTGACGAGTTGATTAATCAGGCGGATGCGAAAATGGGGTGTCTACAGATGCCCCTCTTTGGCAGAGGGTTGAAGCAAACTAGATAGCAAATCTATTTTGGTAGATAGTGCGATATCCGAATGCCAAAGCTAGTGACAGTTCATTTTGCAGTCTGATTTAGCAATTCGTCGAGGTGTTCGGATCCTTGAGGGTAAAGCTCTCCCCGAATCAAAAAGTTGTCAGCTCCTTGAGCGAGAACTCTCACTGACAGTGTCAGATCCTTGAATTTTAAAGAATTCTCCCTGACTAAAAGAACAAGTGTGCAAGTGTGTGCACTGTGTGAAACTGAGTAAAATCTGAGCATAAACTAAGCATAACTGAGCATAAATTGAGCATAAAAAAATTGAATGTCTTACTTTACCTACCATGGGTGAAAGAGTAATAAACAATTTTTTTTTGGAAAGTTTTACTCTACCTACTCGGGGTGAAAGAGTAATAACAATTTTTTTGGAAAGTTTTACTCTACCTACTCAGGGTGAAAGAGTAATGAATTCTTTTTCGGGAGTTCTACTCTACCTACTCGGGGTGAAAGAGTAATGAACTATTTTTTCTGGGAGTTTTACTCTACCTACTCAGGGTGAAAGAGTAATAAACTATTTTTTCTGGGAGTCCTACTCTACATACTCGGGGTGAAAGAGTAATGGACTTATTTTCTGGGAATTTTACTCTACCTACTCAGGGTGAAAGAGTAATAAACTATTTTTTTTTGGGAGTTTTACTCTACATACTCGGGGTGAAAGAGTAATGGACTTATTTTCTGGGAGTTCTATTCTACCTACTCGGGGTGAAAGAGTAATGGACTTATTTTCTAGGAGTTTTACTCTACCTACTCGGGGTGAAAGAGTAATGAACTATTTTCGGGAGTTCTACTCTACCTACTTGGGGTGAAAGAGTAATGAACTATTTTCGGGAGTTCTACTCTACCTACTCAGGGTGAAAAAGTAATGAACTATTTTTTCTGGGAGTTCTACTCTACCTACTCGGGGTGAAAGAGTAATGAACTACTTTTTCTGGGAGTTCTACTCTACCTACTCAGGGTGAAAAAGTAATGAACTATTTTTTCTGGGAGTTCTACTCTACCTACTCGGGGTGAAAGAGTAATGAACTACTTTTTCTGGGAGTCCTACTCTACCTACTCGGGGTGAAAGAGTAATGGACTAATTTCCTGGAGTTCAACTCTACATACTCGGGATGAAAGAGTAATGAACTATCTAAGTATAATCTGAGAAAACCCTCGGCGATATCTGACAAAGCATAATCCGAGAAAGCCCTCGGTGGCAACTGGCTGAGCATAATCTGAGCAAACCCTCGATGACATCTGGCTGAGCATAGTTCGAGCAAACCCTTGGCGGCATCTGAACATAGTTCCGAGAAAGCCCTCGGCGGCATCTGAGCATAATTCCGAGAAAGCCCTCGGCGACATCTGAGCATAATTCCGAGAAAGTCCTCGGCGGCAACTGAGCATAATTCCAAGAAAACCCTTGGTGGCATCTGAGCATAATTCCGAGAAAACCCTCGGCGGCATCTGAGCATAATTCCAAGATAACCCTTGGCGAAAACTGAGCAAAATCCAAGATAACCCTTGGCGGCATCTGAGCAAAATCCAAGATAACCCTTGACGAAAACTGAGCAAAATCCAAGATAACCCTTGACGAAAACTGAGCAAAATCCAAGATAACCCTTGGCGACATCTGAGCAAAATCCAAGATAACCCTTGGCGGAGACTGAGCAAAATCCAAGATAACCCTTGGCGGAAACTGAGCAAAATCCAAGATAACCCTTGGCGGCATCTGAGCAAAATCCAAGTTAACCCTTGGCGGCAACTGAGCAAAATCCAAGATAACCCTTGGCGGCAACTGAGCAAAATCCAAGATAACCCTTGGCGGAGACTGAGCAAAATCCAAGATAACCCTTGGCGGAAACTGAGCAAAATCCAAGTTAACCCTTGGCGGAAACTGAGCAAAATCCAAGATAACCCTTGGCGGCAACTGAGCAAAATCCAAGATAACCCTTGGCGGAAACTGAGCAAAATCCAAGATAACCCTTGGTAGAGACTGACTGAGTAAAACTGAGAACAAAGAAATAAATTTGGGAGAGAAACGATCGAAAATGAGTCTGGAGAAGAGTGGTTGAATCTGGGCATGAATAGATTTGGGACAGAATGGATGTCCTATCTCCTATGTGAGATTTAGAATGCATTTGTTTGAACCTCAAGGTTTTAAAAAAGTTTTGTAAATTTAAAATCTGAGTTTGAACCTCAAGAGTTTTTTGAAAAATTACTATCAAGAGGGTAACCTTAAGTTTGGAATTCTCATTTTAGGATTAACATTGCTCAAAAACAAAATGTCCCTAATAAACATGGCATTGAAAATAATTGAACACATCATAAAGAAGATGCCCCTAGTATAAGGAGGAAATTACATATCTAGATGAAAAAGAAAAATGCCCCTGGTATGAAGATTTGAAATATTTGATTACCACAAGCGCAATAAAGATTCAACTTTTAATTTTGATTAATTTTATTAAAGATTTTGAGTCAGGCTCAAGAGAACAAAATATTTCCTTTTGAGACTCATCATAGAATTCACCATTCTCTCCATTGGTTTACTTGGGGAAGTAAGAATTTTCAGATCGATCGTAGACAAGATACTTGTGGCTTCTGAATCTATGCCTGGTTTAAGCTGAGTATTGAACTTGATTATTCGGATTTCTGACGTTTCGGCTCAAACTGCTCTCAGCTTGGGATTTTCTTCTATTTTTTTTTTATTACTCTAATTTTTGCCTAGATTGCCTTTCCAGGTTTTCAGTCTATCGAGCTTGCTCTAACTTTTACCTAGATCGCCTTTTCAGGTTTTCAATCTAGCGAGCTTTTTCTTTTTTTTCTTGGCTCTGATTGTTGCCAAAGTTGTCCTTTCAGATTTTCAACTTTGCGAGCTTGCCTTAATTTTTGCCTAAGTCGCCCTTTTCGGGTTTTCAACTTAGCAGGCTTCATCATTTTTTTTTTTATCTTTTTCTTTTTCTCTGACCTTCTAGAATTACTGTCTGATCATGTTCTACTACCCTCCTTGACCTTTTCACACGGTACTTAGGAGGACTTTTATAGGTAGGCTTGGGACTAGGCATAAAATGAAAGGGATTTTGAGGCTCAAAAACCCAAATGCCCCTTGTGTGGCATTTCATTTAAACTTTTTCTTGAATTTTCTTTCCCATTTTGGATGATATTTTTTTGTATTTTTTTTTAGATTTTTTCTTCATCAGGGAATCTATTTTTTATTTTGATGTGGTCGGGCCTGAAGTAACTTCTCAGGTTGCCTACGTACCCCAAATTTTTGGGATCAGACCAAAACGTAGTTCAGATCTTCCCTCCCCTAGGTTAGGTGATCGGGCTGAGAAAGAAAAAAGGCATCATTCATTTTTTTTTTTTTTTGAAAAGGCTATAAAGGGTTGAGAAAGGATATGTTGAACAGGGTAACTGGGTAATATGAGGATTGATTCGGCCAAAGATGGCCTCCTTAAATGTAGTACCGCTTGATCTGGTCAAGGTTGGTTGGTTCTGGTAGTTCATCTCCATCATGATCTTGAAGTCTGACGACTTTTCCAGACAGTATTTCCTTAATGAATGAATTTCTCCAATTTAGACTTTCTCCTATAGTCGATGAGGAGTGTTCAATTTTCTTTGAAGTCTGATAGTTAATTCTTTGACTTGTAAATGATGAGCTTTGACCTTCTTGTCAAATGCACAGGTGACTCTTCTTAGATAAGCTTGCACGTGGTACAAGGCTTTAACTCGTTTCCTTCGATCAAGTTTAATTCTTCATACTACTGACGAACCCAATCTGTTTCTAACAAATGATTTTCCAACAAGACCATGAGAGACGGAATTTCCATTTCAACTGGCAATACTGCTTCCATGCCATACACTAAAGAGTAGGGAGTAGCTCCAATAGAGGATCGAATTAGGGTTCGATATGTCCACAGCGTGAATGATAATTTTTCTGACCAATCTCGATGTTATTGACTCATTTTCCTGATGATAGTCTTGATACTCTTATTAACTGCTTCAACCGTTCCATTGATCTGAGGAAGGTAGGAGGATGACTTGTGATTCCGGATCTTCAACTTTGAACACGGAGTAATGATTTAAGCTTTGAAGTACGACCCATTATTAGAGATCAGTTCAAAAGGTATCCCCATATCGATTGATAATATGTGATTTGCAACTCAAGATGTAGTAAGGATAGTGCTGATATATTTTATAACATCTTCTTTGATTCCATCGATATAGACGAGTCAATATATAATCCGTGTTAGACAACACCCAAACTTGCACCTAACATATCCTCATAGGCCCACGTGAACCAAGTCTTCGAAATTTCTAAGAAAATTCATTATCCCCTTGTGTTCTTCTGGAGATAAGATGGTTTCTATTTGAATCTCTTTAGGAATTTATTTATGTTCCGAGGTCAATGACCTTTCCTTTCTCGATTAAAGGTTGAGCCTGACTCTTATCTTCGAAATCTATCAAATTATTAGTTAATTCGTTAATGCGCTCGGGGTATTAAAAAATTTTCTTTATCCAATCAAATTCAAGAGGGGCGATAAACACCTCTATAGACTCGATAAACTAACTTGACTCAATAGGAAAAAGTAGACTCAATTTAAGGAAAACATGACCTTGTTGGAAAAAAGGACTCGAGCTAACCCAAATGACTCACGAAAACTCAAGACAAGTACCCACACGAGTTTGATTAGGATTGAGGACTGAGATATTGCTTACAACCGGTAGGATTGAAGCACTATGATCTTCAAAGAACAACTGGACGATGTTGAGAAATTTTGAGGTCATTTCTGATTGTTGATTTGATATTGACGTTTACTTTAACTGACCGGATTTACAACCCTAGCTAGACGATAGACGATTGAGCTTAGATACAATGATAACCCTTAACCTCTTTGAAGATAAATTTAACCAATTTCAGTGTCACCCCCTTGATAACATTTTAAATGAATCTTGAGATTTTATTGAATTCTGTGCACCAATCCATTAAAAAGTTCATCCATTTAATGATTATTCAGAAGAAAAATAATTTTACTGCACTCTTGAAAAATATTGACAAATAATGTTTTCATTGAATAACAACTTCAAACATATTTCAATAATTTTTCATGCAAATATATATCTTTTGTAAATCATTTTTCCTTCATTTTCTTTTCTTTTGGAAAACATTTTCTTCTAAAAAATAATTTTTATTTAGAAAATATTTTCTCCTGGAAAATCTTGTTCTTATGGAAAACATTTTCTAAAAAACATTTTTTTCTTAGAAAACATTATAACACTTTTTCTGGAAAACACTTATTTTGGAAAATACTTTTTCTAGAAAATATTTTCCCTTCGTAAACCATTTTTCTTCTTTGAAAATTTGATTTCTATTTCGATTTAAATGGCCCGGTCCATCAGGATTGTTGGATCGAGTTGGGCTGGGTCATTTGCAAGAGATGGATTTTTTATTGGGTCGGTGCACTCATTTTGATTTTCAAAAACAACATTTTTTATCCTTGAGGACAATCATACACTCTGATCTCATCATTCACATACATTCACATACATTCATTAATCACATGTATTCATTCAATAAACAACCCGGGAACACCCATGGTAAGTTCGAGTCGTGACTTACTGGGAAGGTTTCTAAACTCTAAGCTTACTGCGTGCAATGCATTTTTATCTGGCCACCCTTGCCCAAGCACACCTATATACCTTTCGATACGTGGTGACTTGGTTTGATATACCGTATAGGTGATAATCTAAAACCTCAATTCACTTCTCTGAAGCCAAAAACAGCCAGTTTGATCTCCAGTTGAGAGGTGGCGCACAATGCTGAGCAAGGGCCCACTTAAATACCTCTCGTCTAGAATAGACGTAGTCTATCCCCCTCGTACAGTAGGGTACAGCGGGGCAAGATCTTGCTTAGGCACCGGTTTTGACCAAGAAGTGCAATTGATATACTTAGATTACCCTTTATACCTACGGGTACGAGTCAAGAGTTGTAGCTTTCATAAATGGTTTGGCATCCCACGAGGGGACCGACCACGTACTAGTACTACATTGGCAATCGGGACATGTGACTGTGTGGCTTACAATAGGTCAAAGGCTCAGGTCGCTCCAGCCTGGGTGCATCAACATACTTCTCAGAATCACCTGATCAGATGGTATTGATGCCCCTAGTTTGATATACCCTAAGGTACGTGACTGGAGTTGTGGGTTTCATGAATGACGTCGCGTCTTCGAAGAGACCGGACCACGCACTAGTGCCACGTTGGCTAAATGGGACGTGTAAGTGAATAAAGTGGTAAACGTGCATGTGGTGTGTGCAAAACAGGGTAGGGTGTGCCCGGGGCTTTTTTTTTCAAACAAATGGGCCCATGGGCCTGATCATACCATCATACATTGGATTATGTGAACATTCAATCAAGATCGACATCATTCAAATCATATGAATATTTAATCAAGATCACATTATTAATCAAATCACATGATTGAAAATAAATATATCAAGCGTATATCCATGTTAAAATCAAACATTTAATCCGAAATATTTATTCATGTATTTTAATCAAAGGTCATTTTGGATAGTCCAAATTAATTCCGAATTTTAAGGCACATTGGATCGAAGACAAATGGATGATCGCTAGCATGGAGATCCAAAATCAAATAACCCATTTTTTATTCTTTTATTTTTTTATTTTTTTTTTAAAACAAAAGCCTAAAAATTTGATCCTTAAATGAATTATCATATCATTTTTTACTAACGTCACCCCAATTTTCATATAAACAATCATTACAATTGAGGTGACATTAGAATCGTTGACATGTTTAAATCACATGAAAATAGATGTGCTAGATTTCATCTACCCATAACACGTGAAATCACCTTTTTTCTCCTTTTTTTTTTTAAATATATATATTAAATGGACAACAAGCAAAAACAGCAACAAAAAAAAAAAAACTATTTTAAAAAAAATTAAAACAAACGGCCAATTGTTAGGAACCAACATATTCAATAAAGGGGGGTGCCTTTAGTAAAATGTAGCTACCCTCACACCATCTTCTCCATCAGCTATGTTCACATTTTTTTTTAAAAAAACTGATCTAGACTCTCAACCCGATTGGTTGAGGTCAGTTTGATCGATTTAGAAATCTTATCAATGATCTCTTGTGATTCAAATCTGGATTGAGTTTGATAAAAACGCTGCCATTAACAACCCATTAAAGTTCGAGCTCGAAAAAAAATCTGCATAAACTCTACTAACCGCGGGTTCGATTTCCCTCTTCGTTGTATATTGAATACAACTCTTGCTTCAATTTTGAAAACCCGAAAACAGAGGAAGAACCCTCGAGTTTCTTAAAAAAAAAACACTTTCTTTTTTCGATGTTCCAATCCATAGATCGATTGGATCTATGGATCGAAATCGATTGGGCAAAAACAGATCCTTTGGTTGATCTAGAGAGACCGATTTAAAATGTGTCTCTCTGTTGGAGATGATGAAACCACATGTAAAAAACCAGATTTGAAGGAACACTCATTGTTGGAGACGTTGAACCTGCATTTAGCTCATTTGGTAAGATGGTGTGTGAATAGAACAATGTCATTTTATTTATCACACACCATTTGAAGGTACACAAAAAAAACTGAATTTTTTTTTTATTTTTAAAAATGGGTTTCTTTTTACTACACATCAGCCCCCATATTGCTGTTGACATCCTCCAAACAAAATTTTTTTTTTTAAAAAAATAAACTCTTTTTGTGATTTCCTTCTTGCCATCAACATTATTTTCCTAAAAAAAAACAAATTATTTAAACTAATTACATACTTTTTTTTAAAAAAATTGTTTTATAAAAAAAACTACAAAAACAACACACTATCCTATAATCAATCGCATTCACCCTACAAAAAAAATAAAAAATAAAAAAAAAAAAAATAAAAAATCTACACATGTAAAAAATCGAACGTCACAGTCTCTCAATTACTATATTATCTTCAACAAAATTAACCATTCCAAAACCCTTCGTTATTTAGGACCACCTAAGATGACCTTTGATTAATTCACAAGAATGATATGCCGAAGTCAAATATTTAAAGTAAAAAATGGCATGCTCAATAATCGAACGAAACAAAAATAACAACAAAAACGAAGATGCAAATAATGAACGAACAAACAAAAAAATCTAGATTATTTTAGCGATGCTCCCATACTTGGGGTTTTTCAAGTCTGATCCTCAATGTCCCCAGCGGAGTCACCACTGAAAGCGCCCTCGATCCGCGGGGTGCGCGGATCCGCTTTTGACCCTTGAGGTTTGGGAGTCGCCACCTAGTTATTGTGGTCTAGGAACCAAACTGACTCTAAAATGGATAAAAACTACTAATCTACTATAGAAATCTGAATCCGGGGATCATGTTACGGGGTTGGAAGGTGTTAGGCACCAACCCCGCCCGGCCAATGCCGGTCTCTACTTATCCCAAATAGATTTACATCGCTAATGATAAACCTAGATTAAAAAAATAAAAATAAACTTACCTTTGATCTGCAAAAGTACTATTCCCTCAGATCTGGTGAAAATGGCTCCCTGTACCGTGTTCCTTACTTCGTTCTATCTCCGGATCTGATTTCTGATCTCCAAGGTAAGGTATCTCCTTCTTGGATCTGGGTGCTTCGAATTTGTTGTGGATTTTTGGGATGTTTTTGAGAGATTTTTGGGTGTTTTTTAGGCTAAAATCGGAGTAGGGGTGTTAGAGAAGGAGTTGGGGCTCCAAAATTAGGGTTTTGGGAAGGTTATGGAGGCTTCTTCACCTACTTTTTCTAAGGTTTTTTCTTTTATACGAAAATAGGGTGTGGAGGCTCCTATTTATAAAGTTTTTATAAGCATTTAGGGTTTGATTAGGGTTTCTTTTAGGGTTTCAATTAGGGTTTTGACTTAGTCTTTAGGGTTTTAGGGTTTTGACTTTAGTCTTATGAGATTGACTTGATTAGTTTTAGATTAGGGTTTGGATTTAGGGTTTTGACCTTAGTCTTATGAGATTGACTTGATTAGTTTAGATTAGGGTTTTGATTTAGGGTTTTGACCTTAGTCTTATGAGATTGACTCGATTAGTACCTTGACTTCAGTCTTGCTTGATTGACTTTAATTTTGACTTCAGTCTCACTTGATTGACTTTAATACCTTGACTTCAGTCTTGCTTGATTTACTTTTAATTTTGACTTCAGTCTCACTTGATTGACTTTAATACCTTGACTTCAGTCTTGCTTGATTTACTTTTAATTTTTGGAGAACCCCCTTCTATTATATCTTTAATTCTTTGAACCCCCAAATGGAGGGGTCCTTAAAGAAATATCCCACGAACCCTCAACAATTTTGCCTGAGAGTCCAATTAATCGATTTTTTAGGTTCAACTTTTTAAATTAATTTCATTAATGTTTCACTTTAATTATTAATGTTTTATTTATTAATTTCGAATTTTTTAATTATGAAAATTGTGAAATTACCATTTTGCCCTCGGAGAGGATTTTTTACGTTTTAAGTCATTTTTCAATGTTTCAAGATGTTTTGGAATCAGTTTTTTGTAAGGAATTCAATGGGAATGTTGGTTTTTGTCATTTATGAAGTTTTTTATATGAAATGATCGTGAACTTTATGAGGGGTATTTTCGTAATTTTGTCAAATTTTGTGAAAATTGGCGAAGTGGTTTACTTGGTTTCGATTTGTTATTTTATGTGTTTGAACGGATTTTTCTAAGCGTAATGTAGGCTCTAAGGTTGTTTTGAGGTTAGGGGTATTTTGGTAATTTAATCATTTTTAGTGATTTTTATCGTGAAGCTTCTTTTTGGTTTGCAAGATGATGATTTCTATGTTTCTGGGGTCGTATTTTCCTAGCGTAGCGTGGTTTCTAAGTTTTGTCAGTTCGAGATACCTCATCCGGATTTTCGAAACACATCTGGTAACAAAGTAAAGCAATGGAATACACATCCATCATTGGGAATCCTTGCGATCGGGTTGACGAGTTGATTAATCAGGCGGATGCGAAAATGGGGTGTCTACAGATAGGCCCCTACTTCTCTGAGTCTTTTTTAGTCTAACAACAAATTTAACACCCATTGGGAACACGTCGTCTCTCAATATTGACTGAGGGAGCTAAAACGGGAAATATCGATGAGCAAAGAGTTATAGGAAGAAGACAAAGAGATAAGGCAAGCTAGACAAACAAGGCAAATAGTGAAAAACTTTAGAGGAAAGTACCTCAAGGAAAGGCCAATAAAATCGAACGGAAACACTGGCACCAACCCTCCCTGATAATCTTTCCACAACACGACTCAATTTGCCCAAAATGGTACCAAAAATCATACTACCCTAGTCGTACTCTTCAATCCAATTGACATCTCGAAGAAGGGATAGAAAATAGTGTTAATGGTTGTGTATTCCTTAGCAAAAAAATACTCGGTCAACGAAGTAAAAAAGAGTCGTCAGATCATCGTTGGAAATTTTGAGTCACTAGAATGGATCATCATGTACAAGCCATCCTTGATATATGACTTTTTCAACCAAGTAGAGTCAAATTTGTCAAGTCTGATCCACACAGAAGTGGACATGCACTTGTAACCAAGTAGTTAAGCAACCTCTTCATTAGACAGCTCGCATAAAGGGAGAGGTCGTCCCTCGAAACCAATACCTAGTTAGCTCAAAAAATTGGATGATCATATCCCATGCTCAACATCAGGAAGATGAAAGGTGTCCGTCTCTACAAACTACCTTTCCATAAGAGCACAAGCAAATTGTTGATCAACATGAGAGGCTAAGATACGCAGGAAGGCACTGAAATCATTCAAATCCATCAATGAGTGAAGATTAAGGGGTGACTTCTTATAAAGCTTACAGAATGTGAACCAACTTTCCTTAAAGTAAGCATTTGGAAGAGGCATTAACATATTAGCTTGAGCTCATGTGATAGGGTGGTGACACAATCTCCTCAATAAATGTGTGTGATGAACACACGTAGCTATCTTGTCTAGAATCATGACCCGGCAGGATGGACCAGGGTCAGCAGTAGGCACAACAATCTCAGTCTCCTCCTCCTCACCCTCTATGGGAATCTCGAGATCTTGAGCCTTGGAACGTAACTCGCCAAGAAAAGAGGATTATGAAGATTTCGAAGCAAATAGTTAAGAAGTCGATATAGTTTTACTAAAAACAAGTAAGAATTGAAGTCATATTTTCAACATTTATATTTCTTCTTCAAACGATCTCAGAGCTATACATCATGCTAGAAGATCGATTTGAGGTTTCTAAGAGTCATACATCGAACCACGGAGCCAAGAATAAATAGGTAACTCATCCCTGTTAGACCCAAAGCTTGGGAAGGTCATCTCTTACTCATACTTTAATATTCCACTTCAATTTAAATTTTCTTAAGCGAGGCAAGAAAACGTACACACTCGAACTTATCCAATCAAACAGGTGTTTGAATCTACATCTTTGTGATTTATTGCTCACAACTTTCACAAAGAAGGGCAGTTGTAGATAACCCAATTTGATCGAACAAGCCTGAGAACTCATTTGAATCCATGCATCGAAGATCAAATCGAGATAATTTTGATCAAAAAAATGAGACCTACTTGGACCAATAAAAAATGATCAATTTTGATCATTAGAAATTAAATTTGCTTCGCCATATGGCCTATATGGCCAAACATAGAGATTTGTTTGGCTGTACAAATCATATGGCCAAGCCATTTTTATATTCACCTTACATTTGTGATGTGCAAGCTTAAAATTGCACTGGCCTTACCTCAAGTATGGTTAAGCATAATTCCTTCTCACCATACCTACAGTACATCCAATTTAGTTAGAGAGCCCATGTGTGCACAAGATTCTCCACAAGAAATGACTCTTTAAACCCTTCTCTTAATGACTTATTCTCTAAGAAAATCTTCACTAATTTCTTTTTTATCCATGCTTTAAATTTCCAAATCTCCCCCATCAAAGACCTTTTGGTAAACTTCTTATTCTCTTAAAATTGACCAAGGCTCGTGTTTTGTCCCTACTCAAGAATAATTACCTTCTTTAACCTTGGTTTGTTGAGGCACATTAGGGTCACAATTCTTTTCTATCATTTTAACATTTTTCAAATATCAAAAGGATTCCATGGCATTTAAGGTAAATTGACCACTTTTCAAATCTTATGACCATTTTATCCAACCTTAAGAAGTCTCTAAAATTTGTGCCTAAAGACCTTTGTATCCTTAGTTTGTTAGAGAGATAACCTAAGAAAGTTACCCAAAAGGATAAAAGCCTTTATCAAATTACATGTCATTTATCCTAGATCTAATAACTAACCCAAATCATAAGGTCTCGGACCATTCTACTCCAATAAGAAATCTCTAAAATTTTGGGTGCAAAGACTATCATAACCCTTGATGATCAAGATTGTTATGACTCTACAAGAGGTTAAAGACCATCAAGGACAAGGGTTAGAAGGTGGAATTGATACTTTTCAAGAAGGTTTTTCCTAGAATATTTGGGGAATCAAGGTTTTAGGACAAAGGGTCTCCCAAAGTCTTATAAATAGGAGACCCTTTCAAGGTAAGTAAAAAAGGAAGATTTAGAGTTCTAAAATTTTGTCAAAATCTTAACTCAATTCTTCTAAACCTTTTCAAAATTCTGCCCAAATTATCTCAAAAAGAAAAATCGAAGAAGGAAAAAAAAGAACAATAACAAAGTAGGAGAAGTTCTACCACAATCCCATTCTCTAATTCTCCATCCTTACATCCCTATTTTTTACTTTGGTTGTTTAATTTCAAGCTTTCATTTATGTTTATTAAATAATGTAGATCTATATCATCAATATTATCTTCTAGCACTTTCGCTTCCACTTGATGACATGACACCGTGTAGACTTCCTTCAAGAGCTTCTTGGGTAAGAATTCTAGAAGAATAATCGGCACACGGGACGGTTGCTGAAGGATGTCTTTGGGGTCTAGGGGCGAAACTCGGAAAGCCTTCTTCTTTGTTATTCTCTTTCATTTATTTGACCCTGTACTTAGTTTTGACTTTCTTCTCTTTCTCTTTGGCTTCGAAATAGAAGGAGTTGGCACATATGTAGGGCGTCTTTTTCGACGAGTGACAACTGTCTACCATTCGTCATCAACTGAAGCAGACTCTGAGATGTCTGACTTTGAATTTGAAGTCGAATGAGATTGTAGTCCTTGTTGAAGTAAAGTGGGAAATGTGATGATTTTTATTTGATTTGGCCTTACCCCCAACGTGGGATGAGCCTTTTCAACATTGGAATATATGGATATGAGTTGTGATGGTTTAGGTAAAACTTTAGTGATTTGAGGAGATGGAGTCTGCGTAGCATACTGACTTGCCAAGAGTATTGGATCAAAAGATCCAAAAGTGACAGAGGTCATGTTGGAAGTAGCAACATTTTCAACACAATCAAATTCAATTTTCCCTTGACGTGTCAAATCCATAATCTTCTCTTTGAAGACGAAGCATTTTTCAATCGGGTAACTAATCACCCTATGATAGCGATAATATTTCAGATCATTGTCACGAGGCACTGGAAGTTCAATAAGCTTTAATTTCAGCAACTCTTCGAACATGCCCAAGACTTCAATATCAGGAAAAGGGTATTATTTTGCCTCAAGCTCTTTGAGAGTTTTTCAAGCTTTTCCTTTTTCTTGTGTTGAATCAGCTCGTGGCTGATCTTCTCTTCTTTTACCTGTGATTTTGACAGATTTGCTGGTAGTGGTAGACAAGACTTCTTTAGTTTTGAAGGACTTGCCATCCTTCTTTTCCTATCTTCGAGACTTGCTTGGTCATGGAGTCTGATGCACAGCTATACTTTGCTCCATGTCATAAGCTCGAGTAGCTAGCTCTTCGAAAGTGTGTGGCTTGATTCCTTTCAAGATGTAAAAGAGTTGCTAGTGCATTAATAGTAGAAGATTGAGAGAGTCGATCCATGTAGTTGAGGGAAAGATATATCCATCGCTCGATGTACTCGATAATCAGTTTATCCTTCATTTGTTTGACGGCGGTGAGTTCCACCATACTCATTATTTTTCTAGTACTGTAGAAGCGGCCGAGGAACACTCTTTCAAGTTGATCCCAACTATCTATTGAGTTGGGTTCCAAGTCAGTATACCAATCGAATGCATTGCCTCGGAGGGAGCGAACGAATTGTTTCACCATGAAATCACCGAATGTACTAGTGTTATTGCAAGTTTCGATGAAATAAGCAATATGCTGCTTTGGATTGTCTTTTCCTTCAAACTGTTGGAATTTTGGTGGTTGATATCCAGTCGAAAGACGCATTTATTCGATGCGATTAGTGTAGGATTTGGAATAGACCAATGAAGACTATGGCATGCCCCCATACTGAGCACGAATGGTGTCAATAATCATTGCTTGTAGTTGTTGAATAGAAAGCGAAGCAACAGACCCCTATGGTGGATCTCGAGTAGCTTTTCGTAAATTAGAATAGTCTGCTCGTTGTTCTTCTTCGTGCGGAGCCGCGTATGCTTCAGGGGTAAATCCTGGAGGATGTGAGGGTTCAGCACTCAATTCATTATCTTTGTCTTTCTGTTCCAAACGGCTGACGAGAGTTACAATTTGGATATCTTTGTCTTCCATTGCTTTTGTTAACTTTTTGATGGTGTCTGCCATCTGAGCAATTTGTTCCTCTATCGTTAGCGCTCCAGCTGTCATCACTGCTCTGATGGATGAGTGATTTTGTGACGGAGAAGTGATCGATAAAGATCTAGACGATCCCTCGCTTGACTTTGAATCAGATCCAGAATCTGATGAGTCGTCTTCTACCACGTCCGCCCATGATTCCTTCGTGGTAAGTACCGTTTTTGTGGCATGTTTCTTGGAGTGATGCTGGAGAGGCTCCACTAGCTTGGATCCACCAGTCTTTGTCATTGTTCGTGTCACATGATGATCACGACTAATAACCTGAGCAGATTCAAGATTGAAAAAAATGAGTTTCTTACCTTTCTCAGTAGCGACAGATGCGATAGCGTTGACGTTGCAAGATGTCATCGATGATTTAGTTGATGTTCTTGCAGTTGACTGAAAGATGAGAAGTTGAGATCGTCCCACCGGACGTGCCAGAAATTTGGCGACAATAAGTTTTAACGGATCTACCTCGAGATTCGTAAAATATGATCGTAAATGATTTTATTGATTTTTTGATAAAAAAGAGATACAGATCTCAATGTTTCCTCTGATTAAAAGTTAAATACAAAAAGATGATGATGTATGTAGCTTTTCTTCTCTCCGTGCTTCGTACTTTATTGGTTGAGAATGATGCTTTGACGATGTCTTTATTTTGTGATTGATCTTCTGTAGATGCTTCTATAGATCTTCTTCTCTCCGAGCTTCACGCTTTATTGGTTGAGAATATTTTCTTGACTTCCGGAGAAGGGCTTTATGCTTGATCTTCTCTTTAGTCGGAGTCCAGATCTCTGAAGAACCTTGCTTTATCTCTAGAGGAGGGCTTGAGAGCTTCTTCTTCTCTAGAGGGAGAACTTCTATTTTCTGAGAGAAAGTGATCCAGATCCCTCCTCAATGAAAGAGGCTCTTGTATTTATAGACTTAAAGGTAATTTAACTTTCCAATTATACTCCTAACTTAAAGGGGTTTAATTGATTTGTTTAAAAGGCTAAATTTATCCAAATCCAATTTTAAGGATTTTATGGATCATTATTAGGCCAAACTCATTTATTTAGGTGTAAGGCCCAATATTTAATGTGGATCACTTGAATTTGTTGGATTATGGATTTTATCCGTGAAAATAAAAAACCTAGGCTTGTAGGAGGCACATTCCCATTTAATGAACTTAATTTGGATTTGAGGTCCATTATAAAATTAGGGACTTTTATTTATAAAATTTGTAATGGCCTCCTCAAAATTTTGGTGACTACAGGTATCACATAAAAATTTCTTTTTTTCTATTTTATTTTGTTAAATTTTGTATGAATATTCAATTTTTTCACATTGTTTAATAGATTTGTCATTCTGTATCTATTATTTGGTGTTGATCTGGGTATTGGGTATCCCATAAAATTCTTTTAGTTCTATTATATTTTGCTAGATTTTGTATGAAAAGTTTGATATTTTGATGTCAATTTTTTTTTTCACATTGTTTAATAGATTATCGTCTTGTATATGTTATTTGATTGTGATTTGGGTAATGGGTATCTTATAAAAAATATTTTTTTTGCTATTATATTTTGTTGAATTTTGTTAAAAAAAGTAGATTTTTGGAAATTTATTTTTTAATGGCTCTACTTTACCTAAAGATTGTGAAAGAAAGAGAACATTAGTGAGTAAGCAAAATAGATGAATTCAGGAGATACAAATTTAAGTATTTTGTATTAAAAAAATGTGGGTAAACAATTGTTTTGTTATCATGGTGGAAAGAAGCAAGAGGAGAGTGGTTTACATGGTGTTCTCTATCCGTATTTTTTAATCTCATAATTTCATCTCATCTCATTCATAAATGATGTCGAGATGAATCGGGGTAATAAGTTGGATGAATCGATTTGTATACTATGCTTTAATAATTACTCCTAACACATGATTTAAGTTTTCTTGTTGGACACTCTTTAGAGGATAAGATATTTTTTTCTCATTAGTGATATTAATAGTGCTTCAGTATGACTCCATTTTTGCTTCTACGAAGTTATGTTATTAATTTATTTATTTAGATTTTTCTTTCACATTTTTTGTTCTGTATTTATTTATTTTTCAGTTCAAGACGTCCTTTGAAACAACAAATATGAATAAAGACAAATAAGTTGCAACACAAAATGACAACGGTAAAGTAAATTGGAGCCTGTATTTACACAAGACCTTTGTTGAAGTATATGTCGAAGTAGTCGCACAAGGCCGTAGGAATAGGCCAAACTTAAACAAGTTAAGATGAAAGTTTGTTCGAAATAAATTTCTCAAGAGAACAAAATTTCAATTCAAACAAAAACAATTCAAAAACCATTGAAACAAAACAAAATTTAAATTGAAAGGCTTGGTCCAATCTAATGAGTATAATTGAAATTGGTTGGAACGACTATTCCATCATCATGAGTGATGAATGGTGGATTGACAGAGAAATAATAATAAATATTTTTAATATATTTACTTTCACTTATTTCTTAAGTTATTTATAAATATCAATTAATAGTGTTCATCATTTTTAATAGCAACATCTTAGAGATAATAAGTTTCGTTATAAGGCATTGGAGTACAGAGATGAGTTGGACAAGTTATTTGGTGGTACCACAACTACTCGATTTCTTGTTCGATTTTCTACAATGATAAGCATGACGAATGAGTCAATTGCTGATTATGTCGACGTTAATACCCATGAATACATTCCAACGACATAAGAAAATATACTCGCAACTCATCCCGATGATAATATTGATGAGTCACCAAGTTCAAGACTACCATATAGAAGGTTGTTAATAAGTGATAACTATAGATCAAAATGCAAAAAAGAAGGAAAATTTGAATTATTCGAGATTGAATTCAGTCATTTAATAGATCTTTTCCAATAAAAAATTCATCGGGATGAAGTTTTAAATAAACAAAAAAAGCTTACTCTTGATAAATGCATGGTACTTCTTAATGAATTAGTCGATTAGATCCCTTTAGGTAGCGATCGATATTGTCATACAGTATCCAAGTTCATAGAGAATGTGAATTTAAAAAATGCCTTCTATAACATGCTTACAAATTATGTTCTCTTATTGTACCTTGATTTTAAATATTACCGTTATAGTGGTGATTAATAGAGAGTGGAGTAGTTTATTTTTAGGGGTTGGTCTTTTATGAATATTTTTTTTGTAGAATATATGATTTTGCCAAAAAACTATTGTTTCATAGATTATGGTTTGAGTCTACTCTATATGGATTATGTTTATTTATTTTCTTGTGGTTTGTGGATTGTCGATTATGAATTATGGTATACTTGTTAAAATTTTTTATTTTTCATAGTTTATGTGATTGTTTATAGATTGATTATATTTATGTGACTATTTTTATGGAATATTGAATGATGTTTTTTTATTAATAATATAAACAGAAACAAGATAGATTTTAAGATTCAAATTCTTTAAAAGTATTTTTAGGAATGTTCTTAAAAATATTAAGACAAAATAAGGGCATGAAAAGTATTGGTGATCAATTTCAACATTCTGAAGAAACTGTAAATAGACACTTTCATAAAATCTTGAAAACTATCATTGAATTGTGCAAAACTCTCATTGTGTCTTATTTTTTTTATAATGAGATCTCTCATCAAATTTGCACCAATTGAAGATTTTGACCTTTTTTAAGGTAAATTTAAAGTTAAATTCATACAAATTTAGAATGTTTAATTTTTAATTTAAAATTTCACATAATATGAAGGATTGTGTGGGAGAGATTGACGGAAATCACATTTAGATATGTGTTCCAACAATTGATCAACTTCGATATTTAGGTTGAAAAAGTATAATGCAAAATATAATGGCTGTTTGCTCTTTAGAAAATTTTCACATATGTATTTGCTGGTTGGGAGGGACAAGTAAATTATGCGAACATGTTTTTGAAAACCATAAATAATCTTAATTCATGATTTCTTCACCAGGTTGGTATTCAAAATTTTACTCATAAATACATTCAATTATATGTTATGTATTTTAAGTAATGAAAATATTATTCATTTGTAGGTAAATATTATTTGATTAACTCTGTTTACCTATTGATGGATGGGTACATGACATCACATCAAGGTGTTTATTATCATTTACAAGACTTCCTGAGGGGTATATGACAGAAGGAGAATAAATAGTTATTTAACCATCTTCATTCCTTATTACGCAATATCATAGAGAGGTATTTTGGGGTATTAAAGGCAATATGAGCAATTCTTAGGGACATGCACACACATACTCTATTAATTTATAGAGGGACATCATCATTGCTTGCATGAAATTATACAATTTTATTCGAAAAAAAGTTTTGACCCTATACGATGAAGTAGATTATGTAGATAAAATCATCCCTAGGAGTATAGATGAATCTGGACGTTTACAACGGGAAGGACATAGATAAATGAGACGAGGAAAGAAGTAATGACTGAAGTTATAAAAGAAGTTTGTGATCGATGTGATATAATTATATAATTTTATGACTTAGAAGTTACTATTAACTAAACAATTTATATATTTGGGTGAATTCAATATGTTTATATTATATGAACATCTTTATTTATTGGTATGACGATCACATGTATATTTTGTTGCTTGATGTTTTTCTTTCATTTTACATTTATTTGTGTGATTATTACAGTTTATTATAACTTTTATTGCTCTTATAAATGAAAGATGGGGTTGTATACTTCCAACACAAAAAATAGCAAAAGTAGACAATTTTGTAAGTGTCTATTATGAAAGGTAATGAATAATCTGTATTAATTTGTATCAGTCATAAATATTATATTACATATTTTTAATAAACTGTATTTATTTTTTCCATTTACAAGATCATGAAAATTTTTCATATGGTTTGATGAAACCGAGAAGATTGATCATAACGATAATAAATATGCGAAGAAAAAAACAAAAATAAATCTTTGAGGACGGGACTGAGGCTTATATGCATATATAGGATACAATATATTACAATCTATGATGATGTTAGTTTTGTTGTCTTTGATGGTTGTACTATTTTTCATTAGATAATTGTATGTAATATGAAACATGTTATTTTTATTAGAATATGACCATGACATACAATAGGCAATGATCAATTATGGATGCATAATTTTTCTTTATATAATTTTATGTATAATGATACATATTTTATTATATGATAATTGTCATATTTTTATACATGTTTTATTTTTCAAATGTTCAATATTTAGTGGATATATTTAGAATTTAAAATAATAATATAATATTTTTTATGAATAAAAATAGTAACTGTTATTTTTTTTTTAATCGTAATTTATTGAGTTATAACTTTAAATATCGTAATTGATACATATATGGGCATTTTGATTATTTTAACATAATTTAGAATAATTTTCAAATACAAAACTCTGTTAGAAGTACTTCTCAGAACTTGTATCCAAATAAATAACATATATTCAATTACTTAAAAGAGTACTCATATTTTAATTACTCCTGACTCTTTCCTTCGGACGGGCTATATGTATCAAAAACTATCTCGACGATCCCGGGGGTTCAAAAGTAGGGAACCGAGAACTCGAATTCGAACCGGGCGAACCAACGACCCGGTCTCGTAGTTTTCAACGGCAAAAAAAATCTCTATTCCCGTTGATGAGTCAAGAGCGCATGTGAGAGAGAGAGAGAGAGAGAGAGAGAGAGGGGGATGGAGGAGCTTCCTGAGTGCCCAGTTTGTCTGCAAGTCTTCAACCACCAAGATACGATCCCTCGTGTGCTATCGTGTGGCCACTCAGTATGCGAGGACTGTCTCGTACAGTTACTCCAACGTTTCCCAAACACCATTCGTTGCCCTGCTTGTAACCAACTCGTCAATTACCCTCAACACCAAGGCCCCTCTGCACTGCCCAAGAACATCGACCTCCTCAGCTTTATCTCCCAACAAAACCCTAACCATAACCCTAATTGTTCACGATCACACCATAAACAATCTCACAATGGTATTTCTCAATCCCCCCAATTTCTACCTCGCTTATGGTCCGAAGATTTCTACTCAATTTGGAAGGATTGGGTTCTTCCCAACGATGCTGTTTCGATTGAAGAGAGTGGTGGAAATCCATTTTTTTCTGTACTTCAAGGAAGAATTACTTCTTCTTCATCAACGAAAATCAGTAGTCGTTGTTTCAGAGAAGACCAAATTGTGAGTCTTCTTCATGTATTTTCTTCACCTTTGAGTAATTCTACGTTTAATGTTAGCTACATTTTTAGAATTATGGAAGCTTTGCATCAATTGAAGGATGGGGAAAGAGAAGAATTGAGTTCTATTTTGAACGCCTCTTCGAGACAGGTTCGGATCTGTAAGGTTTATGGGTTGTGGATGAATTTGGGAGATGGGTCTGTGTTTCTAGTGTCTGAGAGATTAAATGATAGTTTTGTAGAGAAGTTGAGAAAGTTACGAATTGGGTTTGTTGGTGACGGTTTATTTGAGGATTTGAAGCAAGATTCGGAGACAATAAATGGGGGGATGTCTGATTTTTCAATGGTGGGTATGGACCTGTGTGAAGCAATTATTGGTTTAAATTCGGAAGGATTGATTAGTGGGTGTTTAGCTCTGTCTTACTTTAATTGTGATAATTTTGGTCGTGCTTTTGTTGACCTAAATGACATCTTGGCAATGGGAAGGAAAGTGCGAAAGTGCATTGCAGAGGTTACTTATTCTAGTAGTCAAAGAAGCGATGACTTAGAAACAGAAGAAAGCTTTACCAATCTATTCAAGACCCAAGCATTTGTGAGTCCGGAACTACTACTTAAATTATTGCATAACGAAGGATTCACACCAGAGAGTGGTAGTTTAGGATATGCAGTTGGGCACGGTTCGGATATTTGGTCCTTGGCTTGTATCTTGGTCTCACTTCTTGTGGGATATAAATTTGCCGAAGAGCTGTTTAAAAATTTATATCGGCTTCTTCTAGAAAGAAATGAAGAAAAGAGTGGTGGAAAATTAGGATTGTATAGGGATTGGGTGGAGAGAGTAAGCTCTGCGTTGGAAAATTTATTGGGTACAGAATATTCCTCATTGCATCAAATTCTCTGCAAATGTTTGGATTTTGATCCTGGTCATCGTCCTCGTGTTACCGATTTATGGAAATGTGTTAGAGAATTGATTGTTAAACCTCATGTGGATATTATGGCCAACTTGGATAGGATGTTTATCAAGGAGAACACCGTTCATTGCCTAACTCTAGGGGATCTCTGTGATCTGCCAGAGGGAACTGTAAAATATTCACAAAGGCAGAATAGACACGATGATAATGGAGTAGATTTTGATCAAGTCGAGGAGGGGAATGATGAAAGAGATCTCATTAAGGGCTTGTGCCGGGGTAAATTTAAATCTATCAATTTGCAGGGTCACCTTGACTGCATCACGGGATTAGCTATTGGTGGTATGAATTCTACATGATTGAATCCCAAAATGAATCCCACATATGTTTTTCTTGATGCCAAATATTCTTATGCATGGATTTAGCTATCTTTCGTGCCAAACTGCCTATAAACTAAACAGTTTCTACTTATCAGAAAAAAGAAATTACTAAATAGTTTCTTTGATGTTTAGGCCTCCCTTATATCAATTATCGTAACTATGAAACTCTACTAGAATTATGAGCTATAAGGATACGGGCATTTCTTTTTGGATGCAAGTTGGCTTTTAAACATGGACATTCCTTAGCACCTACTTGAAATGTTTGCTCTACCCACCCACTCGATTTTATTTTTTAGCATAGCAAGCTTGCAGTCAAGTTTATTTGAAAGCATGTGACTGAAAACTGAAATTGATCTAAGATTTATAGGACAAAAAAAAAAAAAAAAACTGAATAACCTAGGAACAGATCTGAATATAGGTACGAAGGTTGTGTAAATCAGATTTAAGCAAGCGCTAAAGATCTGAAATTTAGGTTAGAAAAATTACTGTAATGAAACGGTACTTTATGAAATTTGAAGCAAATAGACGGCTGGACCAAGTCTTGCAGCCCCCCCGAAGAGTACTTAATTATGGAGTCTGACCAACCTTTTGTTACTTTGGATCAATTGGAGTTGCGCCAATTGGATAAAATAACAGAAATTTGCAAAAGCAAATAACATAATCATTCTCTATCTTAAAAATCCTGTATATTACCTGTATTTATATGTTGGGAGGTGGAAAAGTTTTTCCACTGGCCATCCTCTATTCATTTCCTTAAACAAATCCACTCGTAAAAAAAGTTCTTGTAAAACAGACAACTTTTAAAGCAATTAAAACCCCTATAAGCTATAGAATTTGTCATCTTTTCAATTAAAATGGAGACATTGACTCACTAGATATTTAGTTACTATCAATGGGATCCACATAATAATAGATCGACTAACCAATGCAAGTCACAAATCAAGCCAACAATGACGTGTATGAAGGGAAATTTTTTAATTATTTAGGTTGTTGTTTGTTTGGGTCTAGAGTTTTTATTTTCTTTTATTTTTATCATTTTTATTTTGTTGGGATGAGTTTTAGATTATTTATTTTTTACTTCTGAATTTTCTTTTAGTTATTTTGAGAGTTTGATGGGGACATTGGAGTTCATGGGTTTAACCTATTTGGGCCGTGTTTTAGTTTTAGGATTTTATTTTATTTTAATTATTGGGTTTTAGTTATGGGATTATTTAATTTTTTTTAGTCTTATTTCTTCTAGAAGTTTATTATTAGGTTAGTTTAAGAATTTGATCCAAGTCTAGGTACTATTCATGCCACTTTTATTTAGACCTTACTTTGAGGGGTCAAAACTTTATGGTATTAAGTTGATTTTGGTGTCATTTGAAATGTTATTCAGTTATCTATCCAACGAGCTAAAGATTTTGCAATTCTGATGAGTTTTGAGAAAGTTATGGTCAAAATACTGGTAGGGTATTCTACAAGGGATTTGCATCTCAAGGTCAAAAGTGTCAATTTTTATATAATTTTAGAATTAAAATTGTGAGTTTAATGGATTTTCTTTTTATACAAGTCTTTGTTTTCTTTAGAATGTTGTGCATTCAACGGAGTTGATGCCATGTAAATCATTTGGGTGATTCCAAAGTAAATCTTTTATATTATTCTTTTAATCTTTTTTTTTTTTTTTTTTTTTATTTTGGATTCATCAAGAAACCATCAAGAATCCTCATTTCTTGATTTTCTTTTTAGTTTCTAGTTCTTGATTTTCTTGAATCCTTGATTCTTGAAACTTACAAACTTCAACTCTTAATCCTTTTCTTATTCTCTTAACCTTTAATCTCTACTCTTTAAGTCATTTTCCTTTTAATCCTTGTCAAACCCCAACCAAAATATCGAAATTTACAAAACTTTGCATTTTACATCCCAATAGCCAATTGGGATTTTGGAAACCCTTTTCTTATTGGCCCCCAAATCCTTAACCCAATTCCAAATCCCAAATCAGATCCTCTAAACCCCTAGATTTCATCTTTTTCCTTCATAGTCCTGCATCAAAGTTTATGTAATATTCACGTTACTTTTCGTTAAGTTTTACTTTAAGGGTCAAAGCTTGTCATATTAAGTTATTTTTATGTCATTTGAAAGATTATCCAATTATCTATCTAATTAGTCCAAGATTTTGCGATTTTGATGAATTTTGAGAAATGTATAGCCAAAATACTGATAGGGTATCAGTTTAAACACGGGATTGACTTCTAAAGGTCAAAAGTGTTAATGTTTAATTCATGTTTGGAACATAGTTAGCAATTCAATTTATGGAAAAAAATCGTTATGGGAGTACGATTAAGAATATCCATCTAACAATTTGTTTAAAAATTTGGTTAGAAAGTCGAAGAACGACACAAATGTGACACAAGAATGGTTTGGGATCGTTGCCTTCCCTTAGGCGTAGCTTATCGAAGTAAAGATATTTGGGATCCGATATTAGAGAGAATGGGGAGGAGATTGAGTCGTTGGAAGGCTAAGTACTTGTAGAAAGGGGGTAAGATGACTCTTATTAGGAGCACCTTAGCTGGTATTCCTATTTATTACTTATCCATGTTCTTTTTGCCTCGGAACGTGAGATAAAGATGGATAGGATTTGTAGAAATTTTTTCTAGCATGATAAAGACAACAAAACAAAATATCATATGGTGAATTGGAAGAATTTGTGCTTCCCAAAGAGTTGAGGTGGACCAGGTTTCAAAACTTTGGTGAGATGAATTCGGCTTTGTTGTCAAAATGGCTATGGCGTTTTGGTGAGGAGGAGGGCAATCTATGGAGGGATGTGATTAGTGACAAATATGGGGTGAAAGAGTTCGGATGGGAGAATGGGATTGCAAAAAGAGCCTTCGGATGCGGAGTTTGGAAAGGTATTCTCAAGAGAACACCTATTTTTGTAGGAAGTTGAAATTCAAAGTGGGTAGGGGTAATAGGAGTTCATTTTTGGGAAGATAGTTGGTGTGGGGAAATGCCTTTGATGGGCCTCTTTCTAGATCTCTATGGGTTGTTGACCAAATAAGAAAAGCCAATTGAATCCTTCTTGTTTGATGTTGGTGGGGACAAGTCTTGGGATTTTGGGTTTAGACGACATTTCAATGATTAGGAAGCGAGTAGAGTGGGTAGTTTGGAGTTGCTGGATAAGGAGGTGCTTGGAGCAAACTCAGAGGATCGTAGACTTTGGAGTGGCACTAAAGAAAGAGTTTTCACGGTGAGGTCTATGTATGCTACCGGGTTTGGGTTGCCTCTCTCGCCTTCGGATGCCTTCTCAACCTCGTTCATTTGGAGTACAAAGGTTTCGTCTAAGGTTTTTGTTTTTGTGTGGCTAGTAGCGTTGGGTAGAGTTACTATTTTGGATCAGTTGATTAGAAGATTCCATATGCCCAATTTTTGCTTATTGTGCTTCAATGATAGTGAGACAGTGGATCATTTGTTAATGCGTTGTGTTCATACTCGCTTGGTGTGGTTGCACTTTCTTGGTCTCTTTGGGCTTGCTCATTCCTTTCTGTGCACATACAAGGATCTTCTTGCTTCTTGGTTAGGTTGGAGTTCTCACTTTAGAGTTGCAAAGCAGAACCTTTGGAGTTTTCTTCCGATGCTATTTCTCGGGGGATTTGGAATGAGCGGAATAGACGAATCTTTGAGGATAAAGAATGCGATCTGTAGGATCTTATTTTAGACATTCTAGGATTATTATTTTTTTGGGGGACAACCTTCAAAGAGTTCAAGGGAACTTTCTTCAAGGATTTTCTAGTTCGTTGGGATTCTATTTGTATTTTAGATGCTTCTTAGTTGGTTTTGTTTCATCTTTTGTTGTGTTTTGTATAAAAAAAAAAAGAAGAATGGTTTGGGTATAATTTGAGTTCAACACTCTAGAAAACTTGAAATAAATTTTTTTTTTGTGTGTATGTATATGTATTACATTTTTCATTCACATCAATATATATATATATATAGATATACATTACATTTTTCATAGTACTCATATCCACATATTTAGAGAACTCCCCCATCTTTTTAAGATTTATTATTTTTATATCTCATTTTCAAAATCCCAGGTCTGTGGTATTACTACTACAGAGACTTTGGCATCTCACCCCTTCTAAAAGAAGGGCATGCAACTAGCACTACTTTTGCCCAAGCTTCTTAATTACAGAGTTTTGATGGGATGCGGTGCATTAGTGCTGGTATCATTGACCTCTAGAATTCTAGGACTTGTTGACTACTGAATTAAAATAAGAACCTTTGCATGAAAGATAATTAATTATTAACTATCCATGGGACGACATGATAATGGATCAACCTACTTATAAACCCTCTAATTGCAGAATTAAATCGGCTCACTTAATCCTAATTTGTGTTGTCCAACAACATAAGGACCCTAAATTAAGGAATATTATTGGGCTGATCAAGCGGCTGGTCTTTCTTCATCAACATATTTTGGTTGTTGACTTTTCTTTTTTTTCTTTTGTTACTTGAACTTGTTATTTTTTGGTTTGATCATGTTGCAATTCTTACTACCCAGAAAAAAATTCTCAACAATTGTGATGTCCATTGTTTAGTAGTTTTTCTCTTGTAATTTCCTACACATGTAACACATTGCATTTTGATGTTTTCTTTACTTCTTTGTAGGGGGTTTTCTACTTAGCTCCTCCTTTGATAAAACAGTCCATGTGTGGTCTCTGCAGGTATAAATTTGTGAAGTTGTTTTGGAGTCATGTAATTACTGTTGGTTAGTGGCTTAGCGTGATATTTTTTTTTTCCAAATAATTTGAAATTGTTTAGTATTCTTTTACACATAGTCACCAAGTCGGGGTTCGGGAATAAGTCGGCAAGGGAAAAAGTCAAAAAACACAAAAAAATTGAGAGAAAAACGGGAAAAAATCGAAATAGTGTTTAGACAATATATATATATATTTTTCTATTAAGTGATGTTATCATTTATATCATCAAATCCTATTTTAAAATTAAGAATAAATGATCATTGAAAAAACCATTTTAAAGTAGCTTGCTCAGCAAAAAAAAAAAATTCACATGTTTTTGGTTTAAATCGTGACTTTTTCAAAAAGCTGTGATTTAATCGCCAATCTTTAAAATCGCGATTTAAACACGATTTTTTGAAAAAGTCAGCAACTTTGGTGACTGTTTTTACATCGATTGATGATGATTAGAAATAAAAACATCCCCATGAGCATGAATAACTTTTGCTCTATGCATGAAAAAAAGTTCTATTAAATACACATACTTGGTGGCAAAACAAAAATCCTTTGTTTATTGAGGCATTTTATTGATGCCCATTTTCTATATTGAACATAATTTTTACCAGCCTCATGGCATGGATTCATGATTATTGTTGTGGATCATATTTAAGAGGAAGACAGAAGAAAAGAAAAAGGAGAGAAGAAAGGTAGAGAGAGAAATGTAGGGATGGAGAAATCAAGGGAGTGGTGAGAGAATGAGAGAACGGTGCATACTATTTGAGGCACGGCTCTCCCGACTGTTATGTATATGTATATAAATTACATGTTTATCATTAGTAAGTAATAAAATCCAATTACCCTATTTGATCCTACACAAACATAAATTGTAATCATAAATAATGACTATTAAATTGTAATGAAACTACCTAACCCCCCTCAAGCTACAACATATATATCATATGCAGTTGAAGCGATTCTTTTGTAAGTGGTGATGGTTAAGAGCCTTTGTGAACATATCTGCCAACTTATTCTTTACCTCACCTATGCAGTAGTGATCTTATTATTAATCACCTTCTCCCTAATGAATTAGCAATCAAGTTGACCATTGATTTTTCAGCACGTGGCCCAATCTTCATCATCAGGGGTTGTTTAGTCACATAAGTTCACATGTGGTGTGAGATGCACTTGACTTAGCAACAACACTCTGCTTCTTACTTTGTTACATCACCAAATTTCCACCCACAAATGCATTATTCCCTACCTGGTGCCACTTAAGATATCATAGGATGTGAGTTATTGCTTCCATACTTAATGGGGGTGACGTGAACATATTTTATAGAGGACTTATATTTACAAAATGTTAGAGTTCTTATTTAATGTCGTGTAGGCCCAATACTTAAGCTCACACGACCCATATCTTATTTCTCATTAATTTAAGGTCGTATGGGCCCAATACTTAAACCCACACAATCAACCATATGTTTTTAATATAAAAGAGAGGTTGAACCCTATTGGGAGTGACCTACTCATTCTCCTTTCTTGTTTCTCCTTCTTTCCTTAACCCTAATCTTCTAACATGGTATCGGAGCACTTCTACCTTTAGATCAGTTTGATTTCTCTTATTTTCTTCCATTTTCTTAATCCCTTTCTTTTCCCTCTTCGATCTGGTACTTCCAAACCCTAAGACTTTAGTTCCAAAAAGGGATTAGGTGTTTGAGGCTTGTTTTTTTGCACCTAGATGTTTATCTAGGGCTTCGTTTGTGTTTGTTTAAGGTGTTTATGAATGATTGGGGAATTGGTGGATAATTTTAAAGCCTAAAATTTGGTTTCAAAAAAAGATTGTGAATAATTTCGTGTAAACAGCCCCGCGTGAATAGTGCTTGTGAACAATGTTTTCTGCATGAACAGTGCTCTGTGAACGGTGTTTTTTGCAAAAAAAAAATCGACTTCTCGATCAATAGTTTGAAATTTTTTCGGATCTTAGTTTGGGTTTTACGATTTTATTCCGATCATTGTTTCGTTGGCTCTCAACCCTAGCTGCATATCATAGAATATCCTAAGGGATACTCTATATTTGTTTGAGATTTTTTATCTCTATGCGGATTTTTAGTTTACTCCTCCTTGGATGGTAAATTTGGGGATTTTTGATGGTTTTGGTGCTCAGATCACCTCTGTCAAGCTCAATGACACTAATTATTTCCCATGGTCGCACTCTATGCGAGTATTCCTTTGTACTAAGAAGAAATCAAGGTTTTTGATTGAGAATCCACCTCCCCGGGATGACAAACAGTATGGAGATTGACAAAGTGATAATTCCTTGGTAATGACATGGTTGTGGAACATTATAAAGCCCTCTATTTCCTCCTATGTGATGTATTTGGATACAGTAAAACAGATTTGGCTAGTCATACATGAGATGTACTCTCAAGAAAAGAACGTTTCTAGGATATATGATCTATTTGAGGCCATGTTCACTACTAAACAAAGAGACAGATCCTTGAGTGACTATTATAGCTCTCTTCGGGATATGTGGGAAGAACATCATCATTATCAACCTTTGACTTGTAAAGATGACTTATCTGTCTATCTATTCTTTCTGTTTTCTATTTGTTTCCCCCACTTTTCAATCTTTTTTGCCTTGTTTAATAGTCAACAACCCATTACAATCTTTATACTTATTTTTTTCCTTTTGTCAAACTTTTTCATTTTTATTTTATTTTTTATGTTTTGTTTATTTATATTTTATTTTAATATGGTCAAGTTCGCTATGTTGATATTTTTTTATGTCCTCTCTTAGATACTTATGGACATCTAGACATTTTGCATCTGTGCCACAAACCTAAATAACTCTACTTGAACAATGAGGGGGTTTGGATTGGGGTTGGCTTATACTTGTTCGAATGCTTGAACTATTCAATTGTAAGTCCTTAAGAGCCGGTTCCACACATTGAAATGAGAAATATATATTTTTTGATGTTCAAAGATAAATTTTATATTAAGGGGGAGAGATGGCCGCCACAAGACAAAATTTATGTAAAATATTGAGAAAATAAAAAATATTGGGAGCTAAGTTATTTCATATTGTTTTTATTACCCAAAATTTGACGTAGCCACATAACTAGAAAACATGATACAAATATCCCAATATTCACATGTTCAAAAGGAAAACACCAATCATAGATGTTTCAATCATGGTTCAAATATTCATCCTGTTTTGGAATGTTTCAGTTGAACATTCTGGTTTTAGTGAACATTGGAATGAAACATTAACCCTAAACATTGAATGTTTCAGATTGTCGCAGATTGTTAGTTTAGAATGTGTTGGTTCTTCTCCTAATTGAAACATTGCATTGAAATAAGATTTTAAACCTTGATTTCAATAAACAACAAGTAGACCCCAAATCTTTGGGATAAGGCTTCGAGGATGAGGATGATGTGGTTTCAATAGACAACAAAATAATCTTTATTAAAAGTATTATAAAGAAAGAAAGAATAATCACAATTCAATATCAGTATTAATTTGCAGCATTTGTTGCTTGCAAGGTCAAAACATTTGACATTCACTAGGTTAGAAGCTATGCATGTTTCAAAGACAATGAGACATGACAGAAAGACTGACCTCCAGAAACCTGATGCACTGAACAATTCTATCAGTTTATTCCATGTTATATTTAAAAAAAAATTTCAATTAAAGTTTATTGAAATAATCTAGTTATTTTAGTCCTAATTGTTTTTTGGTAATAGCTTTTTATTTATTTCTTATTGTAAGGGCATTTTTGTCTTTTGACTCTTATTAATATAAACTCTTGCCTAGTTCTCACAAAGAGACTCGACAATTATTCTTCTCAAATTCTTCTTGGTCTTAGGGCCTAAATAATCCATTAATCCTCTTTGGGTTCCCCTCTCTAGGTCGTGGGATCTTGAAGTCTCCTTTCTTCTTTTTTCTTCTTTCTCTCTCCATCAACAACCCTGGATTTTTTGAGACCTAATAACCTAGTAGGAATTTCATTAGAAGGTCTCTCCTTCGGGGGTTTTTTTTTTTCTTCTTGTTCATCTTCCCTTGATTGCATGTTGCGATAGGGATTCTATCAATTTTTTTTCCACATGCTGCGATAATATCTTCTGCGCTGTGTTTCTACCCTACGATAGGGTAGGTTGATTGAGTTTTTTTCTTGCTTGCGACTAGGGTTTCTATTTGAAGGAATGCTTCCTATTGCTTGCGATAAGTTCTTGGGGACTGATGATACTTGCAACAGTAGCGTAACTGATGTTCAAAGAATTGCGATAGCAGCAGTAGGCTATTTGAGGAGCTGCAACAATATAACTGCTGTTTGAGGGCTTGTGATACACCTCTTGGACCCTGTGAAAGAGTACGACAGCAGAAGGATTGCTCGTGCAGGCTTGCAATAGGGCTGCTGATCCTTGTGAAGGCTTGCGATAGAACTATTGAACCTTGCGAAGGAGTGTAACAGCTGTTGGATTGCTTGTGAGGGTGCGACAGCAGTAGGACTGCTTGTGCAGGCTTGTGACAGGGCTGTTGGTCCTTGTAAAGACTTATGATAGAACTTTTTAACCTTGCGAAGGAGTGTAACAGCAGTTGGACTGCTTGTGAGAGTTCGCAACAGATTTGTTGGACTCCCTGAAGGGTTGCGACCACAGTAGAACTTCTAACTTGCTGTTTTGGTAATTTTGAGTTGCTGTTTGGGTTGCCGACAATAGTGGGACTGTTTTCTATGTTTTGCAACTGACTTGTTGGTTCCTCTGAAGACTCGCGACAACATTAGGACTGCTGTTTGGGCTGCTGAAAGACCTATGACAGTGCTGTTGCCCTCCTTCTACTTGTGATTTTTACAATGCTGATCTCCCTTCAAACTAAAGTTAGTTATTTCCTAGCGAGTAGTGACGACGAATCCAGAGTCTAAGGATTCTAATACGACTTTTGGGGCAAATTTCTCAGCCCAGCGAATCCAGAGTCTAAGGATTAATCCGGCTCTTGGGGAATTTTCAATCCTGATCTCGGTCTGTGCGTCTTTATTTGGGCAATAAAGGGAAAACCAGATGGCTTTTGGGTATCATTATTAAACCACCCCTTACTAATCCCAAATTTGAACTATGAGAAATTGACAATTGTACTATTCTTGGGTGGTTATTAAATTTCATGGAGCAGCACATCTATACCATGTTTTGTATCATTAGTCTGTCTCATCCTTGTGGTCAGTTCACACTCAGACACATACGCATAGCCCAGGCTACGCAAGGGACTCAGAGTGTTGCTGATTACTTTGATTTTCTTCAATCTCAGTGTGAGGAGCTCTCCCATTATGAGTCTATGACTTAGTTGTCTGCAGAGGCAGCTAGGTATGTGGTTAAGAGGATTTTTCGACATCAAATATATCAGTTTCTCATTGGTTTATGTCTTGAGTTTGAGACACTTCAGACCTAGATTCTTAAAATCAATCTTTTGCCCTCTCTGTTTGAGACATTTGTGACCATTGATAGTGATGAGCATCGTCATTGTGTTGTCCCCTCTAAGGCACCTAGTATTATTTCTGCTTCGGCTACAGATTAGATGATTTTAGCAGCCAACTCGAGTTTTCTGACTCTCGTACCCCCAGATCAGGGAGTAATTGTCGTGGCAGCCGTGGTCGTGGTAAAGGGAGTGGCCTTATTTGCAGTTATTGTGGAAAAACTAGTTATGGGAAGGCTTGCTACTTTCAGCTTTATCCTCATCTGATACCACAATCTTCTTCCACTCCATTTTCGGGACAGTCTGCTCCTCATGCTGTTACTGTGGAGTCATAATCCATTCCTCTCATTGACCCTCCTTCCTCACTTGGCACAATTGACTTGCAATAGCTACAGACTTAGATTGCCACTTTGTTCGGGATTAGATTCATGCTCATACTCACCCCTCTTCGACTGTGGCCTCAGTTACTACGCCTCCAGTTACATCCTTTGCTTTCCATGTCATTCAGTCTGGGTCTGCTTCTCTGACATATGTTGTTGATTTTGGTGCCTTTGATCCCATGACCGTGAGTCTAGCCATTTTACTTATTTTATTTTTCCTACCACTTATAGGGAGGTTCACCTTGCTGACGGATCTCTTACACTTATCCACAGTAAGGGTACCATCTCCTTATCCTCTAGGATTTCACTAGACTGTATACTCCATGTCTTTCATCTATCTCTTAATTTTATGTCTACGAGTAGTATTATTAGATCTCTAAATTGCTCAGTTATCTTTTTCCCTACTAACCGTAATTTTTAGGATCCGACTTCGAGAGGATGTTTGACAAGGGATATAAAGGGATGGGTTGTACTTGTTTGGATCTCAGCCTACTGCTATTTTAACTTCTATGCTTCCTTCCTTTGATAGTCACTTTTTCTTCTCAAACTCTAGATTTATGGTATACTCGCTTAGGACATGCCAATTTTTAGCACTTATGTTATTTATTTCCTATTTTAAAAATTACTTGTAGTGGACATAAATTTCAGTGCTCTGTGTGAACTTTCTAAACACACATGTACTTCTTATATTCCTCGTATGCATCGATTTAATGCAATATTTGATTTAGTTCATTCTGCTATGTGGGGGCCTTCCCATATAGTTTTAATGGTTATACATATTATGTTACATTTATTGATGACTATTCTCACTATACTTGGGTTTATTTGATACGTTCTCTTTCTGAGGTGCTTTCTAATTTTGTCAATTTTCTTAAAATGATTCAAATTCAGTACAATATCATTGCTAAATCTCTTCGGTCTGATAATGGATGGGGGGAAATATATATCTGATGGGATTCGCTCCCAACTTCATAAGCATGGTATGCTTTACCAATTGACTTATCCTTATACTCCTGAATAAAACGGGGTGGCATAATGTAAGAATTGCCACCTCATGAAATTGTTTGATGTTTTCTCCGAGGAATGCATCTTCCTAAGGCATATTGAAATATGGCAGTCCTCACTGCGGATATTTTTATTAAACGTATTCCTAGTCGCACTTTAGGGTTTTGCGAGACCTTTAGTGGACTAGAGTTATGACTGTTGAGATGGATGCTTTGCAGAAAAATAATACTTGGGAGTTTGTTGCTAAGAGGTTTACATAGACTTTTGGAAAAGATTTTGGTGCCACGTTTGTTTCGGTTGCCAAACTTTCCACTATTTGATTTCTTATCTCTTTAGCTGGGTGTAACTCCTAACCACTTCACCAACTTGATGTGAATAATGTTTTTTTGAATTGTGATTTGATCGAGATTATTTATATGAACCCTCCTCTTGGGTTTCGAGGGGAGTATTTTGAGAAGGTATGCCGCCTTCTTAAATCTTGTATATCTTGAAGCAGTCCTCGAGAGCCTAGTTTTAGCGATTTTTTAAGTTTAGTTTATCTATGGAGTTTTCCAAATACCACTCAAATCATATTTGTTTTGTTCGTCGAGGAGTGAATGGTTGTTGCACTATTGTTTTGGTTTATGCAGATGACATTATTGTGACTGAAGATGATTCACAATGGATTGTCAGAGGTAAGATGCTATTGGGTCATGTTTTTTAGGTTAAGGACTTGGGTCCACTCAAGTACTTTTTGGGGATAGAAATGGCTCGCTCTCGCCGTGGTATTTCACTATCTTAGCATAAATACACATTGAATTTTCTTCAGGACACTAGGATACTTGATTGTTGTCTTGCTTCGTCTCCTATGGATCAAAATTATCATCTTCATGCTGACTCTGGTGATCTTTTATCAGATCCTTTTTATTATCAGAGACTTGTAGGTTATCTGATTTATCTGACTAACACTAGACCGGACTTGTCCTTTGCGGTTAGTGTGGTCAATCAGTTCATGCATACTCTGTGTACTTTTCATCTTGATGCCGTTTATTGCATCCTTCGCTACTTGAAGTCGTGTCTTGGTTCTTGGGCTTTTCTACTCTTTCACTGCTCAGTGGCATTTGTCTTGTTTTACAGATGCTGGTTCTTTTACAGATAGGAGATGTACATATGGTTTCTATACTTTTTATGGTGATATCTCGTGGAAAAGTAAGAAACATAATGTAGTTTCTCGTTCTTTTGCTGAAACTAAGTATCTTGCTATGGCCTTTGGCACATGTGAATTAATTTGACTTCTATCTTTACTGACAGAGTTGGGATTTCCTGTTTCTAATTTTTCTACTTTGTTCTGTAACAAGTTTACTATTATACTTGCTTTTGACTCAGTTCTTCATGAAAGAACTAAGCATATTGAAGTTGATATTCACTTTCTTAAGGAGAAAATTCGATTTGGTGATCTTCAGATGGTCTTCGTTCCTTAAATCAATTTATCGACATGCTTACAAAGTTTGTTGGTCCTTCTATCACTAATTTCCACTTTGTCAAGTTGGGTTTAGTTTATATATTTGCCCCAACTTGAGGGGGAGTATTGGAAATAATCTAGTTGTTATATTAGTCCTAATTGTTTTTTACTAGTAGTTTTTTATTTATTTCTTATTTGTAAGGGTGTTTTTTTTTTTTTTTTTTCTTTTTTGACTCTTTTATTAATATAAATTCTTGCCAAGCTCTCACAAAGAGACTTGACAATTATTCTTCTCAAATTCTTCGAGCTTAAAATATAGAGAAAATGTATTTAGATTAATACATAATAATCATATAAGCCATTAAAGAAGCTGTTGGTACAGTGTCCCAATAGAACAGTGTTATAAAATCATTCTGGAAGATAAATATAAAGGAATATGGATTATTTTGTTCGTTCTCCTTTTTTTGTCTCTGTATGTTTCTTTTGTTCTCTTGCTTTTTTTGTTTGTCTTGATCTTGATCATTTAAGATTTGTTTCTCATGCAGGATTTTTCTCATGTGAAATCCTTCAAAGGCCACGAGCATAGAATCATGGCTGTAGTCTTCGTGGATGCAAGTGACCCTTTGTGCATAAGTGGTGATAGTGAAGGTGGCATTTTTGTTTGGGGGATCACCATTTCTCTTGAACAAGTGCCATTGAAGAAATGGTATGAGCACAAGGATTGGCGTTATAGTGGTGTTCATTCCTTAGCCGTCTCTGGAACTGAATATCTCTATACTGGTAGTGGAGATAAGACAATCAAAGCATGGTCATTGCAGGTAATTAAATTTGTACTTACTCTATGATCCATTAATTTTCTGGATTACATATTTTTCATATATTGTTACAAGTTACAACACATTGTTCGCACCCCATTTTGTGGCGACCAAATTTAGAACTACATAACACTTGGTGGAAGATGTGACATCTCCTCACCCATTACAATAAAGGAATGGTTCTTCACTTCAAATAACGGAGAAAATCTGCTTAGGTAATAGTTAGACATTTTCTTGACCTATAACACTGAAGTCTTCCTCTATTCTTTTTGTTTTCTTCTTTTATTTTTTCGTCTTCATAACTTTTATGTGATCATAGTTATTACTTCCTAGCTTCTTTCTGTCCCAAAATGCCTCGGCCAAGACTCCTCGATCTTTGAGGTAACTAGAGCACTATATTTTCTGTTTTTCTCTTAGATGTAGGAAAATCTTATACAAAATGATGCTCCCATTTAAAAACGTGAGTACACCATTCTAACTGAGGATCACTTAGTACTAGTGATTCTGAGACGATAGAATTGCTAAATTATTCAAGATAGACTCTTGGCACGGAACATAAATCATGGAGTAAACTCCACAAGGAATTTAAGGGGGTCTTCTTTGAAGATTTTCTAGTGCGATGGGATATGGTTTGTTCGTTGCCGCGAGAGTAACTCGCCATTCGCTTGTTGTTTGTTTTTTCTTTCTTTTGTTGCGTCGCTTTTCTTTTTTCTTGTTGGTTCTCATTGTTTTTGGGTTGGTCATCTTAACCCCCTAGCTTTCTTTTTTCAATAAATTTATCTTTATCGATAATAAAAAAAACATAAGTCATGAAATTGTATACTTTTTGTGTTTGGTACTTTGAAGTTAGAATCCATCCATTCAAAAATGAAGTAATCATTTAATTAAATCTTTGAAATAACCTCATCATTGAAGCTCTATCCCAAGGATTTGATCAACTAAACAAACCTTGTTCAGTTGCTCCTTCATTCCACTTAGTGCGAGCCATGTCTTCTATTATTGAAAGTGTGTTTATATCATCTTTTAATATCTCAATCCATGTTCTTTTTGGTTCTTCCTCTTGCTCTTTTTGAACCTTTAACTTGATTATTTCTTTTAACTGGGATTGTAATAAGCCTTATTGAACATGCCCAAACTATCTCAATCGATTTTCTTAGTTTGGAGCTACTCCTACATTTGAATGCATGACATACATGGTTCCAAATATCATATTTTTGTAACATTCTGATAGAAAACCTTTCTAGAGTTAAATGTTTTGGGTTGTATCTGAATGTTTTAGTTTTTATTTGCATATTGGAATATTTTGACCGAAACATTTCGAAACAAACCAAATCAATATATATAGTCAGCCCGATCTAAAATTTCTAAATCCATTAAAAGTGGTCTACAAATTATTTGCACTAATTTTTTTTAGGATGATCTTCTCATCATAGAGATCATCCACGCAAAAAATCAGCTCAATCCATATTTTGAAAAATGATTGTTATTACATTGTTTTTACATATGTTTTTACTTATGTCCCATGATCCACCCCCTATATATGTAGCGTTCATTTGCCAAATTCCTAGACAAAGTGTTTTGTTTTATATGGGCTAAAATTTTCGGCATGGCCTGATTTTTTGTGAGGATGATCTCTATGGTGAGAAGACCACCCTCACAAAAAATCGGCCCAATTTGAAAATTTTAACACTAGTTTATAAGTTGAAGAATCGTGAACCCTCAATTTTTAACCGTTAATTTGTAACCATTTTTCATGGGGTTAGAAGTTTCATAATGGGCTTCACAAAAAATCAGCCCATTCCGAAACTTTTAGCCCATATAAGACAAAACTTTGTCCAGAAATTTGACTGTTGAACCCGACCCTACATAGAAAGTGTGGAACCCAGCATCAATGGCATTTTTGTATAAAAAAAAAAAGGTAAAGGAATAGAGATTCGAATGATGTTAAGAATCTTTGCAAAAAAAAATTCAATTCTTTCGAATCTTTTTTTTTCTTCAGAGAGTTGTATTTTAAGGAGTCATTCTCAGATGAAATCCAAAAGGAAATAACTACAATATTCTGATTAAAATCAATTGCGTTATCTATTAGGTGTTGATGGAGGGATTTAGCCCTCGACTAGGAATCGTTAGTGAATTAGGAGGTTGTCACTTGGCGCAGGTGTGTCAGTGTAAGATTGGAGGATGCCATATGGCGTTATAGGATTGAATGGCATTGCCAATGTGGAAAACGGAAAAAGAAAGGCGGGGAAACTTCTAGAAAGAAAATGTGAGGATTGCATGATTAGACAATATCATGTGAGCCATCACGTGGGGAACACGTTGGCTAGGTGGCAGATTATCATTAGGTACTCGAGATGGCTAAAAAGGTGGTAGGACCTGTATGGCGAGACATGAGGGAATAGTCTAATGAATGAAATCAAAGGACACCTGGCATTGGGATCTCTAACCATAGTATTATATTAAGGAAAAGTGTAATTTTAACGATCCTACCTTATCCACAATTACATTTTGGTGACTTTACTGGGGAAAGATCACCTCTACAAGCATGAGAAACACAAGAATCCAAACTTAGGGTTCCAGAGTGAACATACGAACGAGGAGGAAAGGAGGACATCAGTAACTATTGAGACAACGATCCTGGACACAGTTGAGATAACATTTGCCACGGTAGCCTTCATTGAAACGACGAAAAATGTGGAGAAAACTAACACGAACATATTATTGGCACTACAAGAGCTAAAACGAGGAACAACACTGTCTTTAGGAGAAATGTTGGAGCCACGAAGAGGCTCTTCTTCCACAGCAGCAAATCTTCGATAGGAGGATCACGCCAATGTACCACAAGAGGGTCCGACACCCTTTGTGCAAGAACCTGCCCAGCTGTTGGTAGAATGGTACGTAACTGTGGGCGACCTCGAAAATCCCAACCAAGGAGCTAGAGGATTGTTTCTATGAGTTGCGCCCCCCTTATCCGATGGAATTCCAACAACATTCGTATTCGAAGGGCTATAGGACTCTATCCTTACCCTCTTATGGGGGAAAGGGAAATGCTCGCTAAAATTTAGTATATTTCTTGGAGGCCATGGGAGAGCATGAAGCAAACCAGTGTTTATGTTTGTGAGAGTTCTCGAAATCTCTGAACGGTCGAGCTTACATCTAGTATGACAATCTGCAACCCGACTCTATTGGGTCATGGAGGCAAATAGTCGATGTATTTCACAGGAAGTTTTTCGTTGTGGAGGAGCAAGTTACAATTTCGGATTTGGGTCACACATCAAGTAAGGAGAGGGGAATTTTGACCGATTTTGTGAGATGGTTTAGGAATGCGGTAACTGAATGCCATGAACTAGTGGTAGAAAGGTGTCTTGTCGACATGTGCATATCAAGGATGGTGCCCAATACAGTGGTCATCTAGAAAATCTGAGGATACCCAACTTTACAGAGTTGCACGATGCCACGAAACGCATCGCAGTAACTATACCGATGACGACAGAGTATGCTGAAAGATAAGGTTGGAAGCCAGAACGTCATCTCTCTCGAGGGACGCCCCAGGAGTTTGTAGCTTACGTGACCAAGAGAAAGGAGAACATAATGTGAGTCAAGGGGAGAAACAATAATTTATGCGCCAAGATGAGCAATCACCGGATTACCCATGCAGTATGGAAGATGTCGAAGAGTTGTTGAAGACGTGGTGAGAGACAATGTGATCCAGCTACCCTCACCAAGACAAGAACTATCAATGAAGGAAGAACATCATTCACATTTTTGTCGCTACCATCGAATAACAAGATACCCGATGAGTGAATGTCTTGCGACGCATCTTCGTAGAAATGTTGAGGAATGGAGAATTGCTATTGCCAGACGAGCCAAGTACGGAGGAAGCACCACGTTATTGAGGAACCAAAATGACACGAGCAAGGACTGTAGTGGCCACGCATGACCGAAGGATACATCGGAGGAAGAAGATTACTCGGCGGTGTCAAAACATTTGGAACGTGTTGAGACGTTAAAGAAAATGCTTGACAACCTAAGGTTTTCCCTAGAAAAGAGATACAAGGCGGCCATGACGGAGTAATTTCTCATCGAGAAGATGTAACTCACGAAGTTGTTCTGTCGATGTTGTTTCAGAGGGACTAGACGCCATTGAGCGACATTATTTTTTCAAAGCAGGACCTGCTAGAATACGAAGTGGAGCCTTCGCGTCCGTTGTATGTGACGGCGAAGATAAACCTAAAAGAGCTAAGGCGCACCTTCGTTGATACTAGAGCATCACTCAATTTGATGATTGCTTCTACTTTGGAAGCCATCAAAATCCAACGCAAATAGCTAGTGGATTTCCCAATGGAAGTACATGGTTTCAGTAGGCACACATTCAACACGATTGGGTATGTGAAAGTCGACTTGTGAATAGGGTTGACCAAGGGTGCAACACTCTTCCATGTGATAGAAGCGGAACAGCCTACCATTTGTTGTTAGGGTGACCACGGCTACATCAATACAAAACAGTTAACTCTACGTACGATCAATGCGTAAAGGCGTGTGTAAAAGGGACGGTTGTCATGGTCAAAGCCTCTGGAGAACCTTTTGCAAAAGAGGAAGCGCACTTGCTAAAAGTCGCTTTCTACAATAGAGATAGGTGAAATATATTCCACACCTTTACTAGTATGGGGAGAGGAGTCGTGTAGGTTACCAAGCAAAAGTGCTTTATCGGCAAAGGACAGGTTGGGGCCGAGGGTCACAAAAGTCACACTCCCATATGGGAGGGTGGTGTATCAATTATGACGGTTACCTAGGGGGAGCCTTTTGTACCCTACTCATACACGTAAGGAAACCTGTGTAGTCGAAGAGTCGATGGCGCTACCAAGGGAGATGCAGATGAGAAAGGGGTTAGATGCATTGTGGATGAGTTAGAACTGATGTACATAAGAAATGATAGAGCTCGCCCTGTCATGATCAGCGCCGGGTTATTGTAAGAGGAAAAGGAAAAGCTCATGACATTATTGGTCGAATATGAAAATGTTTTCGCATGGGAGTATTGAGAGATGCCAATGACATGAGATTGGAACACAAATATAGGAAGTTCGCAAACTTTTGGCTGCAAAATTCATAAAATCGATTCAACATCCATCGCGGCTAACAAATGTAGTCCCTCTCTGAAAAACTAAAAGATAAGATGTGTGGATTTCTGTGATGTCAATAAAGCGTGCTCAAAGGATGAATTTTCATTATCGAATATTGATCTACTGGTCGACACCACGATAGGGCACGAGATGTTCTTACTCAAGGATAGATATATCGGTTACAATCAGATTCGAATGGCGAAAGAGGATGCTAAGAAGACAACGTTCCGAACACCCTTGGGGAATTTCTATTATGTTGTCATGCCCTTTGAGTTAAAGAACGCAGGGGTGACACCAGAGGGCCATGACAACGATATCTGAAGACGTTGCACAACAAAATCGAGGACTATGTCGACGACATAGTAGTGAAGAGCAAGTAGATGAGTGGACATGTAGGAATTTTACACAAAGTCTTTCAAAGATATCGTCAACACAACCTCTAAATGTACCTACTCAAATGCGCCTTTGGTGTTCTGGCCGAGAGATTCCTGGGGTTTGTAGTAAAGAAGCATGGAATAGATGTAGACCAAGACAAGAGACGCCGCAAGCGATAGAAAACATGCTATCGCCCTCTACACTTCGTGAAGTAAAGAGTTTTTTGGGGAAAGTATTGTACATTCGTCAATTCATCCTTGGATTATCACAAACAATTGCGCCACTTGTCGCATTACTAGGAAAATAAGCGATCTTCCAATGGCCACGGGAACATCAAAAAGTGTTTGATGAAGTGAAAGAAACAATGAGCAGAATGCAACCATGGGAACACTAGTAACTAACCACTCATTCAAGCTTTATCTAGAAACATCAGAGGGAGCTATAGGAGGACTACTTTGTCCAAAAGATCAAGAAAGCGTAGAAAAACCCATTTACTATATCAGTTGTGCCTTGAAAGGGGCCGAGTTACGATATTCTATAGTAAAAAAGACTTGCCTCTCTTTGGTTCATGCCGCTCAGAAACCCAGACATTATCTTTTTGCGAACAAAGTCATATTTCTTCAAAGGTAGACCCCATAAAATATTTTCTTTCAAAGCCAGCCCTTTCTGGGAAACTGGCGAGCTGGCTATTATCCCTATCTGAATATGACATAGAGTGCATATCACCAAAAGCAATTAAGGGACAAGTTGTGGCGGACTTGCTAGCTATCTTACCTGAAAATAGCCATGGCTCGATAGAAAGGACTGATGAAATGGTTAGAAAATTGTTAGAAGATATAATGATGGTTTCTGGCTCGCCATCACGGAGGTTGACACTACATTTCGACAGTTCGTCTACTACAAATGGTATAGGTGAATGTGTAGTATTGACTATGCCTAACGGGACCTCAACCTCCATGGCTTTCAAGTTGTATTTTGCATGCACAAACAGTGCCATTGAGTACGAAGCCTTTCTGATTGATTTATCACTAGCAAAGGATAAAACATCTAGATGTCAAAGGACATTCGAACCTATTAATGAAACAGATGGTTGGAAAATTCACATTGAAAGAAATTACCTTGGTACCATACAAGGCGGGGACCAAGAGTTATGGAAGTTTTTTGCGACAACTATATTACATGTTGGGTGAGCATCCAATAGATGCGTAGACGCCTTAGCGATGTTGGCTACAAAATTATGTTTTGAAGAGGTAGAGGCTGGAATTAAAGTTTTAAGGAAGTCAGTATCGTATTCATGGTTTCCTACTGAAGTCAAAGACGAAGAAAATGATTGGTGAATTTCAGTAATTGATAGTTTGAAGTCTTTAAATAAACGAAGGAAATCCGAGCAAAAAGCTTGCAAGCATGTCTTATTCCAAGAGATATTGTACCATCGACAACCAGATGGCAAGCTGGCAAGGTACGTGGGGCCACGAGAAGTGGAAGGCATCTTGAAAGAAATTCATCACAATGTGTGTGGGCGAGGCTCTGAAATCCTGTTGCACAGGCGAATATAGAGATAAGGGTATTATTGGCTGGAGATGATGGCCCAGGCACATGCAGTCCAAGAGTTGTGCCAAGATTACCAGGGAGTGCCTAGTCATAGAGAAGTTTTAGTCCCCGACGCAATGACCAATTGGCGAACGCCTTATATTAAGTTCTTGATAGATGGGACAGTCCCAACACACCACAAGAAGGTGGCGAGGTTACGCCATATGTTAAGTGTTACATACTTTTGGATGGTTTTTTATTCCGGAGAGGAATAAAGGGGAGGATGCTCTGCTGCCTAAGTATGGACGAGGCCTTGAGAGATGTTAGAAATGCACATGGCGTCAAGAAATCCTTGTTGTTCAACGCTCTTTGATGTAGACATAATCGCGTCCTCTGGTTGCTATTGATCAAAGTTTGTGACGGAGGACGCCATCAAATCCATTGGTGCTACCTCGGTGATGATGTCGTCTAGGTGAGCCATGGGGACGTCTAAGGGAGGCGTCCCTGAACCCGCCTACGCCTTCTTGAGTTGATGTCTCGGTTTCAAAGCACCCGCAACGAGAGTATCCTCTGAAGGTGAGGCAGGCTCCTCGTGAATAGTAGTCGAGGAAACCTGCCCGAAGGAATATAGGCACCCTGGTCAAGTCAACAATTCGAACGACGAAGATTAGCTAAGTTAGAGTGATGAACAAAACAAAGTAAACTTAAGAGATAGCATTCACCTTGGGAAGAAGGTTGGCGATGACGTCCTTCAAAGTATCAATGTCACAACTAGAAGTCGCTAGCTCGTGTAAAGAATAGAGAGCGTCTGAGGCACTGCCCTGGCGAAGAAGACAAGTTTGCCTTGATAATGGGCCTTTGAGGAAAAGGGGCCTACTGGACACTTTTTCTTTTCCCCAAAGTTCTTTGGTGCTTTGGGGTATTTGAAGTATTGACTTTGGCACGTTTGAAGTCCTGGCAGGCAGAGGGTTAATGGCACGAATTTGCTTATGAATAGGAGAAGTTTCGGCATTTGTATGCTTACTACTGGGTTCAGCATGAGTGTTATTGCATTGCAAAGGAAGAATCCGCTTCAAGCGAGGATTTTTAGTAATCGCTTTGTCACTAACTAGATCGAAGGGAGTTGGCGACGAAGCTAAGAATGAGAAAATTGTCTAATGTTTCGCCCCAAAATGTTTGAACCTCTAGGTGCACAAAGCAAGCACGTTTCCTGAAAAAAAGGGAAGGTCGTCTGACCGTGGCATATCCTTCCTTCACTCCCTGCCAAGACAAAGTAATCCAAAACTATTGTCGAGTGAGGCTTATGACCAAGCTTGTAGGGAAGGAACTGATCAAACGAGCATTGACGGGGGCAACGATCGATGTTGTACATTTGAACGCCCCAATGACACCATAAAAAGCTTACTAAATAACAAGGGTGGAATTAAGCAGACAAACCATCTGCCTTTCACTAAGTCTTACCCTATTACCTAGGTCTAGCGTGACCCCTTCGTTGAGTGCTTATGTTACAATTAGGGATACACTTGTTGGAATGTGAACATAAGGCCTGAATATTACGCCTTGAGAAGAGTCCATAATGTTCGTAAGGTCAATAGTGGGCCTGGCGCCACACCACCTCCAGATGCAAGGCCAATCAGAGGGAGTATTTGTTAGTGTTAACTTGTCGTCTTTCAAAGTAACACTAGCTCACAACACGACGTTGAAGAGCGTGGGGCACAAGCGTTGAAGTGTTCCCATATCCACACTTGAAGGAAGTTGGTGTGAATGAAGGTTGAAACAATGTAGGCATCGTTCGAAACCTTTAAGTCAACCTCAAAGGTATCCAAATAGTGGTACAAATTCCCCAAGAAGACGGTGCCAAGAGGAAAGCGTAGTCCTTAAACCATCTTAATGGCGAATGAGAAGTGGAAGGGATGAACCTTCTCATGGGGATCACACTCAATGAGATGGTGCGAAAGCCAATAATCAATAAAGGCTTCCAAGGCAAAAGGCAAATCATGCGTCGTGCCAGTCACAAAATCTGAAGAAACTGTTTGTCCCCAAAAATGCCTCACCCAGCCGGCGAAGTTGGCATGTTTTGACTTAGCCGACTTTGTTCGAGAATCTGCAAAAGGGGTAACTTTGGAGGCAAAAAATGCTTCAAGCAATGCATCTTCAATCACTTGCTCTTGTGGGTCTAAATGCAAATTAAACTTGTCCATCTCTCCCATGACTAGGAGACCAAGTAGTACGGAGACGTCTTCGAGAGTCACAGTCATCTCTCCCCAAGCAAAAAGGAATGTATGGGTCTAAACATACCATCTACTCACTAGGTTGATTAGACTAAGGATCTCCTTTTTGATCTTCAAACGGGTTGAAATGCATATGGTGTCATAGATAATTGCCTGCTTTAACTTCAAGGCAAACGCCTATTATTGCATCATAGATATCGCCCAATCTACCCATGCCTCTGAAGAAGAAGTGTGACTATCAAACTTGACAGGCGAAAGAACAGTCGCCACGACTAGTAGGGAATCGTATGACGTACTCAGTGTTGGCGGTCACACCCTCCTCACCCCTTAGATTCAAGGTGGCCCAGGTGTGATGGTTGGGAGGTGAAAGATAGCGAAAAATTGACCGCTCAATAGGAAAGTGGTCGTCCAAACGAAGGAACGACCTTTGATATGCCATCACCTTCTCGGCTATGGAGGGAGTTGCCCTTTTCAAGTAGCCCGCTTGAAGCGCCCGCATAGATTTGCCTCGCCCAGCCATAAAGAAGATTCAAAAAAAGGTGATACAAATTTGAGACCGAGAAGATAGCGGGGCGCCTTAAGAACTCAAGATCAGAAGAAGGGACTAGCTGAGAGAGGGAAATTACGAAAAGGGCGAAATGAAAGGAAAATGCCCCCTTTTAAAGCATTTATATGTTGGGCAGCCATCGTATATTAAAGGGGCACATGTCTCAAGAAGGTCATCATAAGGAAGCACCCATATGTTTTAGGCAGCCGTCACATTTAAAAGGTGCACATGTCTCGAGGAAGTCATCAAAATGATGATGCAATAATGAGCCCCAAACATTCTGCATCTCAAGCTTGTGCGGCGGAAGTTATCAGTGGGCGCAGATGTGCCCTTTTATTTTACACAATCGATAAATGGGCCTACTTTCCATTTATGGGACACTAGAACCGATGAGATAGAATGGCATACGACGACGTCCTCACTATAAAGAAAGGAAGCGAAATCAAGGTGATTTATTACGAACCAAATTGTAGTCGACATGGCGCATATTACACTCAGGCTGGAAAAGAGATGGTGATGTGGTAAAAAGGTCATACATGTGCATAATCCCCAAATCATACACATGTAGGGGGACTATTGTTGATGAAGGGATTTAACCCTCGATCAGGAATCGTTAGCGCATTGGGAGGTTGCCACCTAGCGCAGGCGTGGCATTGTAGGATTTGAGGAGGCCATATGGCGTTATAGGAGCACATGGTGTTGCCAACGTGGAAAGCAAAGGAAACTTCTAGAAAGAGAATGGGAGGATTGCATGATTAGAAAATATCACGTGAGCCGTCACATGGGGAACACGTTGGCTAAGTGGCAGATTATCATTGGGCACTCAAGATGACTGAGAATATGGTAGGACTTGTACGGTGAGACGTGAGGGAATATTCTAATGGACAAAATCAGAGGACACCTAGCATTGGGATCCCTAACCCTAGTATTATATATAGGAAAAGTGTAATTTTGACGACCCTACCTTATCCATAATTACATTAGGTTACAAGTATTTGAGAGTATTGGAAATATGTAGTTTCTTTATATGCTTATTTCTATTTTGCCATTGTTAGTTTTCTATGTAAGGGCATTTACGTCCATTCTCTTTTTAGTTAATTATATCTGTCAAGCTCTCATTATGAGACTTGAGAGTTCTTTTCTACAATTCTTCTTGGTATTAGAACCTCTAGAGAATCCAACGCCCCCCTTCTTGGGTTCTTCTCCCCGTTTGTTTTTTTCTCTTGAAGTTCTTTGTCTCTTCTCGTTCCTTCTCTCTCCTATTCTCTGATTTTTTGAGACCTATTGACCTAGAGCATTTTGATTAGAAGGTCTCCCCCTCGAGGGCTTTTTTTATTCATGTTCTCCTAATCACATGTTGCGATAGGATTGTTTATCAAGATTTCATATGTTGCAATTGATATTGCACGCTGTGTTGTTTGCCCTACGATAGGGTTCCTACCTTGTGATAGGTTTTTTGCTTTGGATTCTACCCTACGTTAGGGTTTGTGTTTGTGATAAGGTGATTGGTGGACTGTTGGAGACCTACGATTGGCCTCTGCCCTTGCTACTGCCCTACGAAACCCCCCTTAGGTATTGCGACAACAACTGTTGAATTAGGTCTACACTATGACAGCAAAAGGATGCTACTGGGAGTTTTTTCTATGCAAATCGAAGCTATTCTGCGTTGCGATAGCAATTGGCAGGTTGTTTGTTGCCTTGCGATAGCAACAAGGTTGTGCAGCACTGGTTTTGAGGTGTTTTTCTGCCTTGGGATAGGAACCGGTAGGTTGTTTGCTGCCTTGTGACAACAAGAAGATTGTGCGACACTGATTTTGGGGTCTTTCTGCCTTGGGACAGCAACTAGTAGGTTGTTTGCTCCTTGCAACAACAGCAAGGCTGTGCAGCATTGGTTCTGGGGTCTTTTTCTACCCTACGACAGTATTTGTGTGTGTTGTGTGTTTGCTCTACAACAACAGTAGAGGTACTATTGGGCTGTTTGTTGTCTTGGAAAAGAAATTGTGTTGTTGCTAGGGTGTTACGACAACATTCTGGACTGTGCGACATAGCTGACCCCTTCCCATGTTCTCTCTCTAATATGTTCGATAGGGTTGGACTTTGTAACTAGGGTGTTGGCTGATTTATGTTGTTAGCCTTGATACAGGCTGTTGGCTGAGATGAAGGTTGTTATGATCAAGACTCTGATAGTGTGGTGCATGTGCAACAAGGTTGGGTTGCTGGTTGTGTACTTCTGTAACCCGATGATGTTGATGTGTCGCGATAAAGTTGGTATATGACAGCACTATTGTTCTTTGCAATTGTGCTGGATTTTTTTTCAAGCCGAAGTGTAGTCTTCCTCATCAAAATGTCTCTCATTTACTAGTGAGAGTTATGACATTGCATCAGTCTTGGTGTCGGTTTGTGAGAATCTATTTGGAAAGTAATGGCAAATCTAGATGGTTTTTGGGTACTATTACTACTCATCGTGGTTGAGGGAATAACTTTATTTGTAGTCATTGTGGGAAAATAGGCCATGAGAAAGTCTAATGCTTTCCGCCCTATCCTTATTTGTTGAGTTTTACTGCATCTCCTTCGTTGGGGCATTCTGTTCCCCGTGTTGCCACTGTGGATTCCTCACTTGTTTCCACCACTGTCTCTCCTGGCACATTGATTTACAATAGCGTCAAACCCAGATTGCCACTATTGCTCGTGATCAAACCGGTACTCATCCTCGTTCATCTTCAACTATGGCCTTAGTTACCACACCTCCAGGTATATCTTCTGCATTTCATGTCACTCAGTCTGGTCCAACTCTCATGACATGGGTTATTGATTCTGGTGCCTCTGATTACATGATCGGTGAGTCTAGACATTTCACTTAATCTATTTTCTCTGATACTCATAGGGAGATTCGCTTTGTTGATGGGTCCCTTATACCTATTCACAGCAAGGGTACCATCCCTTTGTCATCTGATATTTCTCTCGACTCTGTGTTCTATGTTCCTTACCTATTTCTTAATTTTTTGTTTGAGTAATCTTACCAAATCTCTAAATTGCTCAGTGACTTTTTTTCTTACTCACTATACTTTTCAGAACTTGACTTCAAGGAAATTTTTTGGCAAGGGTTATAACCTATTTGGATCTTCGCATATTGTTGCTCCGGCCTCTATGTTCTCCTCTTCTGGGAGTCACACTTTTTCTTTTCAATCCTTAGATTTGTGGTATAGGCGCTCAGGACATGTTAATTTTCAGCACTTATGTTTGTTAATTCTTACTTTAAAAAATTCTTGTATTGGGCATAAGTTTTAGTATTCTGTGTGAGCTTTCCAAACATACTCGTACTTTATATATCCCTCGCATGCATCTGTTTAACACTATGTTTGGTTTAGTTCATTCTGATGTATGGGGGCCTTCCCTTATTACTATTTTTACTGGTCATCAGTATTATGTTACATTTATTAATGACTATTCTCATTGTACTTGGGTCTACTTGATGCAATCTCAGTCTGAAGTGCTTCTTATTTTTGTTAATTTTCTTAAAATGATTCAGACTTAGTACAACATCACTGTTAAAGCTCTTCGATCTGATAATGGAGGTGAATATATTTCTGATGGGATTCGTTATCAACTTCATGAGTATGGTATGTTTCACTAGTTGACCTGTCCCTACACCCCTGAGTAGAACGGGGTGGCAGAACACAAGAACCACCACTTTTTGAACATTGTCCATTGCGTTCTTCGAGGTATGCATGTTCTTAAATTATATTGGAACATGACAGTCCTCACTGCGACTGTTCTTCTTAAACATTGTTTCGAGTCGCACTTTAGCGGGACAAGTGCCTTTTCATGTTTTTCGCCTTGATAGCACCCTCTTTTCGATTACAGTTAGATTTTTTGGTTGCACTTACTTTGTTCAGGACCGCATCTCTCATTGTACGATATTAGATGACAGCCATTCAGTGTGTTTTCTTCGGCTACTCATCTATGTCAAAGGGGTATTGATGTTATGATCATATTTCTCATCGTGTCATTCATTTTATAGATGTCACTTTTTTTTTGAAAATGTTCCCTATTTTCGTGCCACATCTTCTTTGCAAGACTCTTCTTATGTTCCTTCTCCTATAGTGTTGCCTTCTCCGATCTTCGATCCAACTTCTCCAATACTTAAAGTTTACTCGCGTTGCCCTCGCCCCTCTCTAACCTTGCCAACCTCCTCTTTGAACTTAGGTATATAATCTCCTACCCCTGCTCTTATTCCATCTGTTTCTGACTCTCACTTACCTATTAAACTTCGCAAAGGTAAGCGGAAGTGTGTTACTGATCATCCTATTGCCCAGTTTGTTTCCTATTAGGGATTCTCTCCTTAGCAGGTCTACCTTGCCACTATTATTTTTATTAGAGTTCCTCGATTTGTTTTAGAGGCTTTACGAGATCCTCAGTGGACCGTACCCATGATTACTGAGATGAATGCTTTGTAGAAAAATCATACCTGGGAGCTTGTTCCTCTTCTCTTTGGGGAGTGGACTGTTGGTTGTAAATGAGATTTCACTGTTAAGTATTTGACGGATGACACTGTTGATTGATACAAGGCTCGCCTAGTTGCTAAGGGATTTACGCAAACTCCAAGAAATGATTTTGATGCTACATTTGTTCCTATAGCTAAATTTTCTATTGTTCGCCTTTTATCTTCTTAGTTGCATGTCACTCGTGGCCTCTTCACCAACTCGATGTGAAAAATGGCTTTTTGAATGGTGATCTGACTAAGGTTATCTATATAGACCCTTATATTAGGTTTTTTCTTCAGGGGGAATATTCTGAGAAAGTATGTCGCCTCTTCAAATCTCTGTATGGCCTGAAGCAGTCTCCTCGAGCCTGGTTTCAGTATTTTTATGAGGTTATTTTATCTATGGAGTTCCCCAGATGTCACTCAAATCATACTTGCTTTGTTCGTCGAGGATTAGATAGTTGTTGCACCATTGTTATAGTTTATGTAGATGATATTATCCTGACTGGAGATGATGCATAGTAGATTGATAGGGTAAAGATGTTATTGGGTCGTGCTTTTGAGGTTAAGGACTTAAGTCCCTTCAAACACTTCTTGGGGATAAAAGTGGCTTGTTCTCGCCGTGATATTTCGTTATCTAAGCGCAAATACACATTGGATCTTCTTCAGGACACTGGTATGTTTGGTTGTCATCCTGCTTACTTTCTTATGGATCAAAATCATCACTTTCATGCAGAATCTGGTGATCTATTATCTGATCCTTCTTCTAATCAAAGACTCGTAGGCCGTCTGATTTATCTAAATAACACTAGACCGAATTTGACTTTTGTGGTTAGTGTAGTCAATTTATTCATGCATGCTCCATGCATTTCTCATCTTGACACCGTTTATCGCATTCTTCGCTACTTGAAGTCGCGTCCTGATTTTGGACTTTTCTACTCATTCATTGCTCAGCCTCATTTGTCCTGCTTCATTGATGCTAATTATGCTGGTTCTCTTACAGATAAGAGATCTACCTTTGGTTTCTACACTTTCCATGGTGGTAATTTGATCTCGTGGAAAAGTATGAAACAGAGTGGGGTTTCTTGTTCTTCTACTGAAGTTGAGTATCGAGTTATGGCCCATGTAAGCTTATTTGACTTAGGTCTTTATTGACGGAGCTGCGATTTCCTATCTCTAGTTCCTCCACATTGTTCTGCGACAACAAGTCTGCTATTATGCTTGCTTCTAACTCTATTCTTCACGAGAGAACTAAGCACATAGAGGTTGATGTTCACTTTTTTAGGGAGAAAGTCCGATCTGACGCTCTTCAGACAGTATTTGTGTCTCCTTCAAATCAACTTTTCGACATGCTTACGAAGTCCGTTGGTCCATTTGTCACTAACTCTCACTTTGTCAAGCTGAGTTTGGTTGATATATATTTGCCTCAGCTTGAGGGGGAGTATTGGAAATATGTAGTTTCTTTATATGCTTGTTTTTATTTTACTATTGTTAGTCTTCTATGTAAGGGCATTTATGTCCATTCTCTTTTCAGTTAATACATATATCTGTCAAGCTCTTATTATGAGACTTGAGAATTCTCTTCTACAATTCTTCTAATAGCTCATTGAAAGTTGAAAGAATAAAAATACTGTGATGCTATCTAACTTGGTGTATTATCATAAAATGAATGATAGAAAGTTTCGTCTTTTTAAAGATTGGTTCAACGTATGAGTGAAATCTCTTTATCAGATGATTCGATGAAATATCAAATATCTTGGATCTATGTCAAATATTGTAGCAATCAAGCTAATCTCGATCTGATGGGGATTAATTGATTTTTATGAATTTTTCAGGAATACCTTGGAAAATTCTGAATGTATCGATTTTTTTCCTTTCTCAAAACCTTCATCCAAAATGACAAAGATCTTGAATATATATATACTCCCACATGTGGGGTCGACATGGATATCGTGTTGGACATTCCAACAATATGTAGAGTAGTCTATACCATGGCATGGAAACCATCTTCACAAGTAGTTACTTCATTCTCAAATCACTTACTTCAAGTAAAGTTGGCTTCTAATTGGAAAATTCGGAGTACGCAATTAAAGCATTAGTTTAGGTATATTTGGTAATATAGGCATGGATTGATTTTTGGCGATGATGGTCATCATGGTGATGGCAACTTAATGTATGGTTGGATCGTCCAATGTGATACCCATGTTGGTTCAACAGAATACAATTAGGATTATGTATCAACCAACTCTTTCTTATAAATAGAACAAATGCTTCTTAGATGCTCCAGACCCTATGTACTCATTCCACGTCCACTCCCTCTCATACCTATGCAACTAAATTTGTCTTGGATTTGTCTCGGTCTATATTTTACCATCTCAAATTTTCAACAAATAGAAATGTACCTTGGATTTGAGATTATGGGTAAAAAAATGGTATTTTTTCCTCCTCCTTTTACGAGTAGGGATTGAATGCTTCTTTTTGAAGAGTATATTGTCAGAGTCAAGCCTCTGCTCTTGCTTGTGGTAACAAAACTTTTGCTTTCAAAACCACTCCAATGTTCAAATTGTCTGGGTAGATATCCCAATAGACAGCTCTCACAATTATAGAATTTGTTGTAACATGTTCACTTCATATTTTATATTCATTAGATGTTATTAATTTGAACAGTGTTTGAGCTGGCCAACATCATAGGTAATAAATATTTCTTTTTCAATTGCTTGCGCTGGTGAGAACCTTCAGCTACTAGAAATCTCAAGATATAATCCCCAGTGATTGTGGTAACTAATGATTTTCTTTCACATATTTTTTTGGGTCTAAAGTTTTATGTCATTATGTTTACAATGCTTTTTAACTATGAGTACACATTCTCTCTTTCTCAGGATTACACCCTTACATGCACTATGAATGGTCATAAGTCGGTCGTATCTTCCCTGAAAGTGTGTGATGGGGTCCTATACAGTGGAAGTTGGGATGGAACCATTCGCTTGTGGTGTCTTAATGATCACAGTCTTCTAACAGTATTGGGGGATGATACACTTGGAAATTTGGCCTCGGTCTTGTCACTCTCAGTTGATCGTGATATGCTTGTTGCTGCCCATGAGAATGGATGTGTGAAGGTTTGTGAAACTTTAGAATTTAGAGCTTCTCTTCAGCTCAAGTTGTTGATGTTGAGTATGCAATTCTCTCAATAAAGTTCATTTCTATGTTCTGAGGTGAAATAATCTTGAGTTGGCATATCTTAAGGCTTTTAGCATTAACTGGTTGATAAAAATTGAGGGGAGTGGCCTCTGCCATTCTCTCCAAGTAGAATGTTCTTTGTAGATTTACTAATTTGTTTTATTTGATAACTACATTTCTTCATCTTTTCTCCTTCTCTCAGATTTGGAGAAATGATTTCCTCTCAAGATCCATTCAAACTCACAATGGTGCTATTCTTGCCCTTGGCATGGAGGGGAAGTGGCTTTTTATGGGAGGTTGGAATAAGACGGTCGATGTACAGGTGTTCATTATATTGCTTTCATGAGTAATTTAATCTAGCCATCCTTTATATATATTTATATATATAATAAAACACAACGGTGGGGTTCACTTGTGGGGGATAAAAGTTCCCTCAACTACAGTGGTGCTTTTCCTCTTCACCTTGTTCAACTTTATTGTCTTCACCCCCCCCCCCCCCCCCCCCACCCACCCTACACACACTTTCCATGATATCCCTCCAATTTTACTCTCTTTGCTCTTTGCCCCCTAAACCCCAATGTAGGCACAAGCAAACTCTAGCTTGTACATATATATGGGAACAGATCAAGGGACATGAAAAAACATATGTAAAAACAATGTAACATTAATAAATTTTCAAAATATGGGTTAGAAGTTTTGGATTGAGCTGATAATTTGTGAGGATGATCTCTATGATGGGAAGATCATCTGAAAAAAAAAATCAGTCCAATCTGAAACTTCTAACCCAATAAAAGTGATTTAGAATGTGGACCGTTGATTTTTTGCCAATTTTTACCAATAATTTGTAAATCACTTTTGATGGATTTAGAAGTTTCAGATTGAGCTGATTTTTTGTGAGGATGATCTTGTCATCATAGTGACCATCCTCACAAAAAATCAGCTCAATCCAAAACCTCTAACCCATATTTTGAAAAACCATTGTTTATCTATATATATATATATAGATATGAGTTTTTTAATATAATAGCCATCCTTCATTTTGGATAGTAGCAATGAGTTGAATCTTCACTAAATTGGAAGCAATCCAAGATTCCAACCTCTACGCTTGTAAAGGCATTGGTTACTAGACATTCTTCATATTGGTTCTGGGTACTAGTGTGGAGAAATTTGTTCCTTGTGTACAACAACCATAGCCTAGCCACTGATTTGGCTCAATAGCAGAAAGAAAACACATAATAAAACATATTAGCATTTGGAAGTCATGTTTTAGATTTAATTTTGTATTTTGTTAAGTGATGACAATAATTGAGTTATCCATTTTTCATTCAATTCTTGTTGTTTGTAAGCCTCTGATTCGTGCTTACCATTCCCCAATATGGTCTTTGATTTTTAGGAGCTATCAGGAGATGAACTTCAAGTAGATACCAGGCCAGGTGGGTCTATTACTTGTGATTCTGTTATAACAGCTTTGTTGTACTGGGAAGGAAAGCTTTATGTAGGATTTGCCGATGGGGCTATCAAGGTATGCAAGAAATTTATCCTTTTCTTTACTAGATTAACATTGTGCTTTCTTCTATCCTTGTCTGTATGCTTGGCTGTGGCATTTCCATTTTCTGAAGTTGGACAAACAATTCTTGACACTAGGTGCGTTAGTGATGCTGAAAGGCATACCAACCCCACTCGTAAAGACCATCGGTCTTAAATGTTGTCTTACATTCATCTCCTAGTCGGATTCTACTCTGATGGTATCCACTCCAAAGATCAATCTTAGAGAATATAGTGGAACCTGTCATCATTTCCAGCATATTATCGAGGCACGGAATCGGAAAGTCATACTTGACCGAAATTTTATTATCATTGAACGCAAATCAAGCCAACTGTCACGGGGTTTCAATGATAATTTTTTGATCATTTAGATTATCACCTGTTTGGGTCTATAGTTATTTTTTGTCATTTTTGTTTTGATAGGATTAGTTTTGAATTTTCCTTTTCTTTTGGTTAGTTTAGGAATTTGATTTGAGCCTGGCAGTATTCACGTTATTTTTCTGTAGGCCTCACTTAAGGATAGTCAAAACTTTGTCATATTAGGTTGATTATTGTATCATTTGATAGGTTATTGAGTTACCTATCTAACGAGACCAAAATTTTGCGATTCCAATGAGTTTTGAGAAAGTTATGGCTAAGACACTAATAAAGTTATGACAAAATTTTATTGATAGGGTATCAATTTTACACGGGATTGATTTCTCAAGGTCAAAAGTGTCAATGCTTAAGTCATATTGGCATTAGGGTTTTAAGTTTAATTTGAAACAGAATATATATATATGGCATTATAATTGGTTTTTGACTGTTTATGATTGGATCATATTCCATGGTAAATATATTATCATTTTTTATTTTTAATCTTATTTTTCTCCTCTGTCTTCTTCTTCAAGTTAAGAGATCAACCCACCCAAAACCAATCTTGATAACAAACCATCCAAACTTAAGCAATTCATCTAAAATCCCAATTTTTTAATTTTAAATCTGAAACCTACAGCCCAATCTTGATCCTCAACAAACCATCCAAACTTAAGCTAATTCATCTAAAATCTATCCAAACTATTTTTAATTTTAAATCTGAAACCTACAGCCCAATCTACAACTTTCAAACATCAAACCTGACCAATGAAAATATCATTTTGGGCTTGAAACCTCTTTCTAAATTTTTCTTTATTCTACACCACCTCATTAGCCTTTCCACCACCCTTCCCAAAGTAGAGCAATCTTAGAATCGAACAAAGATATATTTACAAGTTTGATGATGGTAGATTTCTCGATGAATAATCAAGGGTTTTCTTTTAGATGTTGAAGCTAGATGGATTGAAGATGTAGTTGAACAGTTTGAGAGCTTGAAGATGATGGATTTTGGGGTAGAAAAATCTAGGGTTTTCTTCAAGAGGTTGAAGCCATGGATTGAAAAAGAGTTTGCATAGGTTAAAGATTTTGAAGATGATAGATTTTTGGGAGAAAAATCAATGATTTTTTATGTAATTTTGGGAGAAAGTTGGTGGGTTTTGGCCTAATTCAGTGCAGTTTGGGCCTAACTCAGCCAAGTTTCCATATCAACTCATCAAGTTTCCAAGTTGACTCGACGAGTTGGTTCAATCGAGTTTTGTAACTAAGTCGCCTCGAATTCCAATTGAGTGGAGTCAACTAGGATTCATTTTAAAACTATGTTCCACTTATTTTACTCTTTAATTAATAATAATTATAATAAATTACTAATATACCCTCGCATTTAGAAAACAATTAAGTGCTTCAACAACCTCTCCTTGTTCCTCTGATATTGCTGTGGAAACTGATCCCCATCATTTGCTGTTCTTTTGGTTTAAGTTATTTAAGAAGTTTAAGGATATCTTCTTCAAGGACCTATTGTTCATGTGGGATTAGATTTGTAATGGTGTCATCTCGACCAGTGTACAATTTCGTAACATTTATATAGTAAACTTATACCTCTCATAATGGGGGCGGGTGGGCGGAAGAAGAGAAAGAGAACGAAGAGCATAAATGGAACTTGAAGTCTTGCCCAGAATCTCTATAATGTTGTAATCAGACATATCTATCCGATGTGGTTCCTAACCCATTTATATTAGCCAATGAAACATAGGGCCCGTCTGGATACAGGAGCCAGAAGTACTTAGAACATAAGTAGTCCCAGAAGTACTTTTTGAAGTATTGTCTAGAGTAGTTCTGACAGAGTTTTGTGTTTGAATGCAGGTTTTGAGAAGTACTTCTAATAGAGTTTTGCGCTTTGATGAGTTGACGAGTGATATGTCAAGTAAAATGTAAAATCTCGTGACAGTATAATACCGCAACTTATATTTGACGGACAAAATTGCTCCATGCAAAAATAGTTTTGAGAAGTATTGCTCTCGGTACTTCTCTCAGAAGTACTATTTTTACTCTTTTGCGGAATTACTTCTCCAAGTACTTATGTATCCAAACGTTTGATATAGTGCTTCGGCTTCCCGCAGGAACTAAAAGCACTCAAACCCATAGCTTTTGCCATATAAGAAGAAGATTTAAAAATAGTAATCATTCTGGTGAACCATATGTTTTTTTTTCCTGAAACATATATTTTGATTTTCTTTTGCCGCCATGGCTTAATTGCTGAATTCTTGAATTATTTCACCAGGTATACTACTATGGATCATGAATTAAAAGTCTCACTTGTCGGCACAAATTCATAAATGAGAAGGTAATATTGCTACCTATACTTTGAATTTTATGCACATGAAAGGGCAAGACCTGAGAGGGGGATCAATTTCTACTTGGTTCGCCACTCTTGATGAACGAACCCGCATTTTAGGGTAGTTTATTGTTATTATTATTTATTTATTAGGAAAAAATACTTAAAGGACCTTGGTGAAAGGATTTATTTCTTAATAATCCTTAAGTTTTAGGCTGTAGCTTGATTGGACAGTTAGGAAACTTTTTATTTTTTAATAATAGGCCCTCATTATTGTCGAACTTGCCGCTTTTTATTTATTGTCGAGTTCACAACTTTTAATGTCAAACTCATTACTATTTATTTTCGACAATAAATAAAATGGTGAACTCGACACTGGTAAAATCCACCCATTTTCGATTAAAATACATGGAAAGATAAACAAAAAACTTTAGATAATGACTTGTTTAGATGATTTCAATAAAAAAGAACCATTCTTGATAGATTTCATACAAAAAACTAGGAAAAAAAATGAGTGAAAAAATCTTAGTTTTTTCACATACATCTTCAAAATATTTGAAAAAACCTTTGAAAATGACTTCTTCCTACTTAGATTCTTTCCATCCGAATGAAGTCTCTAAAACTCAATTGAGATGCCAAAAGTCCATTTTTTTTGGATGAAAACAATGAGTTATAATGGATAGGGCATTCAATCGTGAGAAATGTGGGAGATGAGGTCCAGAGACTTTTGAGAAAAGAAAACTTTAGTAAATGAACTAAATAAGAAACCACTCAAAATTAGGGATTATTTAGAGAAAAAAAAACGTAGTTCTGCCAGGGTCATCTATATAATCTTCCCTATTTATTATTAATTCTTTAATAAGATGTTTAATGAACTTCAATTTCAAAGTAAGTATCACAAGATGGTATGAATGAAAGTGCGATAATAAGAACTCTTGAACAGAGAAAGGATGTTTCTGCTTCAGAAAAGAGAAAGCCTAGCTGGACCAAAGACTTGACGGAACGGATCGGAACTATAAAGAAGAAGGGGAGTTGGGTAGGTCGCAAGAAGCCGCCGGTTGATTTTGTTAGATACTTATAATGATCCAGATTTTAAATATTAACAATCATGACGTAGTAATATATATTGAAAAAATGTAATAAAACTAAATGTACATACATTCAAAAAAGTAAACTGTGTTTGAAAATATATTATCGAAAAAGATTACATATATATGAAGTAGAAGAAGAAGAAGATGATCACGAATCAGGGACAGAGCCAGGATTTTCTTGTAGTGGGCGCAAATTATGATTAGTTGTATAGTTGAAGAACTTGAATGGAGGGAGTAGAGGGTGTAGGGGCAAAAATTGGACGGAGATGAGGGTGTGAGGGCAAATGGGGAGAGAGGTGAGGGAGTGGGGACAAAGGGGGCATGTAATTAGTTGAAAATATAGGGGTGTCTCAAAGTTCTGTGGGGGGCAATTCCTTACTAACTCCACCGGTCACGAATCGTAATTGAATTTCTCTAAAATCGTTTTTGTTTGTTCACTATTTGATTATTCCAACCCAATGGAAAAATTCAGTGAATTGTAACTGTTGGATTCACAAATTAATTGTTAGTTTGTTGTATTCCACGAATTGAATGCAAGTTGATATTGCGAATTGGTTCACTTCACCTTTCAATAAAACAATTACAATAGATTTTTATGGCCATCTTATATTGTAATAAAGTAAAAGCGCCAAAAAATCCTTGCAATTTTTTTTACTAAAATGGTGCATTGTTCAACTTATTTACCAAAATTGTAATTTATCTTTTTGGTAAGTAAGTTATTTGACCAAAATAGTAAAATTTGAAAAGAGAAACAATTTTTTTATAATTCTCATACCAAAAATACCCTTTTAGATTTGTTTTATACAACGGTATATACATGTCCTCGATTTAAGTAAACAGATAGAAATATCATTGTTTTGTTATCTAATTCTTCTATTGTGATGTTGTTCTTTTGAGTCGTGATTTTCTAACGTCCCCTTTAACATACTCTCCTGATGTGTCATGTGAATAGAATCATAGATTCTTTTTTCTTTGGGATATGTGCAGTTGTATCACGAGATACGAGTGAAAAAGCATCTATGCTTCCTATCCACTTTCATGTCAAAAAGTGCAATATGAGATTCCAACTTGAGGTCACTCCAGCACAATTCTATTTTAAATCATGATCAGGATCATGTGTTTTATCATTTGTCAACATTTGCATGTATATATTCCGTAGATAAAGTGTTTTGTCCTATATGAGTTAAAAGTTTTGAAATGTCCTAATTTTTTGTGAGAATGATCTCTGTGGTGGGAAAATCAGTCAATTTTATCTATCAACGCTGTCCATATAGAATTTTATCTACCGAACGTTGTCCATATATATATATATATAAATTGATTAAAATAATTTGACCCTACCACTTCTAGGTGAGTAGACGATGGAGGTGAGTAAGCGACATAGGTGCGGGTAGGTAATTCACTCCATCCAACTACCACCTCAACCATCACTTATTTCTACGTAAGAAAACCCTACGGATTCATCCCCTTTTATCAAGTATTTGATATACGTGATAAAGGGTTCTACCTTGATTGAGACTCGATTCCCTTAGACAAGAAACTTTTTTCTTTTTGCCCCCACTAAAGGCCAAACCATGTATTTGTCTATTTCTTCAACTTTCAAGCAATCCACTCAAGTAGGCATAGCATGAAAACTTGATGGGTCCACTATATTTGACTCAGTCTTGTCAAAATGTGATCGATCCATTTCTTGATCTAAAGCCCGAACCCAATAGGCTACTATATAGCAAGTTAAGAGTTTTTGATAAATTGAATAATTTGTCCTCTTGTGAGATTTCATTAAATATATTTAATTTTCAATTAAGTTATAAAAACCCTCAATAAGTATTCTAATTTATCTAATGATATAATGTAGATAAATTTATCAAAATGGACTACTTTTCAGAATTATTTATCAAAACGATACTCGGTGCATGTTTGGTAAATTTAACTATAATATAATCCTAATTCATCATTTTTAAGATAATGAGGTGGCAAGGGAAAATGCACATTTAATATAAGAGTTTTTTTTGCAATTTAAAATATTAAGTAAAGAGATTTTGAAGATTAGATGTTTTGTAATTTTAAAACACTTACTAAGGTGGTTGTAGGGCAGTGCAATTATAATTTTAATATATATATATTTATTTATTTATTTATTTTTCAATGAAGATGACCTTGATTTTATTAAGTTTAAATGTAAACGTAGGGGATTTGTGGAATACCAAATTTTGGGGTCGAGAACTTCCTCGTTCTCCCATTATAATATTAAAGATGATTCCATGTATCAATTTACACATATCTCTCTCTCTCTCTCTCTCTCTCTCTCTCTCTCTCTCTATATATATATATAAAGATAAAGGTGGTGTTGAAGGGCCAACTTTTTGTGAAAACATTTTTCAAAACATGAGTTAGAAGTTTTGGAATGGGCTGATTTTTGGTGATGATGATCTCTACGCTGAGGAGATCATCCTCACCAAAAATCAGCCCATTCCAAAACTTCTAACCCCATAAAAAATAGTTTACAAAAAATGGACAGTCCACGATTTTTCAACTTGTAAACATGGGTTAGAAGTTTTGGAATGGGCTGATTTTTGTTGAGAATGATCTCCTCACCGTAGAGATCATCCTCACCAAAAATCAGCCCATTCCAAAACTTCTAGCTCATGTTTTGAAAAATGTTTTGCCAAAAAGTTGGCCCTTGAACGTGATCCCTATATATCTCATGAATCATATATATTATACACTAGAAGAAAAGATAAAAAATAAAAAAGAAGATATGGGATGAAGGATATATTACGCCTTATTTGAAAGCCAAGTCAAAGGCGTAATTAATTTTGGTGTTTTTTTATTAATTGGAAGAATTTATGGTTACTAAATTGGTGTTAAAATGAGTTTTATAATAGTTGTCATGGTTCTAAGTTTCATATAATTTTTGAAATCTTTCAATGGAACATCCTGATTAATTTCCTCCCCGACATTGAGTGAGTGGCATGGTTTTTAAACTCATCTGAGACCAAGACGTATCACCTGAGTTAATTCAGTATCAGAACTGAACGAGATCAACTCACAAAGTTATTTTTTGACCGAGATTTATGATTCACGTTCATTTTTTTTATTTGACTCATGAGACATCTCAAACGTATCGAAAAATTCGTTCGAAACAACTCGGTATCAAACCTGGACGAGACGAGATGAAATACCAAGTGTAAAAACCATGGTGAGTGCGGGGTCTATTTGGAAGAAAAGATTCGAAGTGAAAATTGCTAACTAACAAAACAAAAGTTGTCGTTTGTTTGTTAACGTCCAAATTCAGAGAATGACAATTTTAACTCACCCTAGAGCCTAGAGCCTAATAATATAAGAAAATAAATATAATTAATCCGATTATATTTTGGAGATATTAATAGAATCATTAACCTGACCTCTATCAAATTAAACATCTTCTATTTCCCAAATAATAAATAGAGAAATCAATCATATTAATGGCCGGCCCACATACATATATCTCCACCACTCGATCATGAAGCCTACTGAAGGATCTAGTCCATCCAATCCAAACACAATCTAAATTGATTAAGTACTAGAGTTGGAATTCTTTGCAACTCTATATGAATTCTCATAAGCAAATAAAGTTGGAGTTGTAATTAACTTTCACTATCAACTATCGTAAGTTGAATTTTAGAAGCCTCAAGAGTACAATTCTGTAAATAAAATAGACCCTTTTGATTGTATCTTAATGTTTTTGAGCATTAGAATTTATTTTGATTGAAATAAGATTTTAAACCTTGATTTTAGCTTCAATTAATTTACATTTAATATGAAAAATTAATTGATCATAAAAATATGAATTGTTAATGCATTTATAGAAATTGAATCCCCTTGAATTGGTTTGGGAGGAATTGATTCAGCTGGTTCAAGTTGTAATCAGCTGGTCCAAATCAACATCTGGACTTACCCACTCAATTCCAAAACCCATTCTTTGGAACTGCCATCAAAATTTTATTGATGGTGAAATTTGTCTATTAGAGGTATTCAAGTAATCTTCAAAGGCACGTGACCAATATGACTAGTCTCTTTCTCTCTCTCTCTTATTTATTTATTTTATTTTAGTGACCAGACATAGAATAATGATTTGTTGAGACCACCCCCTTTGACGTACATCCCCTGACAGGGCATGGGTCATAATCATAACTATTTTTCCTCGGGATACACAACTGTACATATTTATGATTATAGCCTAAGAAAAAAGATCTATGATTATAGCCCATGCCACATCACATCAAGGAGCGTATGTCAAAGGTGACATTAGAAAATCATGACTCTCTAGACATAATCTTCCCCTTTTCGATGAAGTGTGAACATGTGAGTACCCCTATATTTTCAACTTCAAGCATGACATATACCCTTGACAGTCTTCTACGAGAGATTAATTGAAAATAACCTAAAAAACCCCAAAATCCAACTGCCAAAGTCCATTGTCTTCTACTTCCCTGAAAATCCCATCTTGTTCTTGAGATTTGAAAGTTGAAAAGAGAGAATTTCAAAGTTGGAGATAGAGGTAAATAAATGTCTCAAAGATTTGAGATTATCGATTCTGAGGAGCAATGCTTATTTGGAAGTAAAGAATTGAGGGTGAAAGTTGGCGACTTATAGAAGTTATCACTTCCATCCAACTTCATTATGATATAATTCTCCAACACTTTGTAGCTCTAATTATTTTTAAAAAGGGGTTACAATTGACTATCTATCTATGAACCTAATATAAGAAAAAAAAAATTGGTAATGACGATAACGATGATGATGATAGATTTTTCCACCTACAACTAAATACTAGAGTTGTAATTAACTTAACTTTCAAAAGTTGAACTTGAATAATTCAAGAAGAGTACAACTTCACAAACCAAATAAAGTAGAGATTAAAGATGAGGGCCTTTGGGTCATTTTATTAGTCTATTAGATGTGACTCAAGTCAAAGAGTCATGTTGGAGTGATCCAAGAATTTTGAAATCTCGACGTAAAAGGTGAAGAGGAACCATATATGCTTTTTCACTTGTATGTGAAGGATAAGATCTATGATTCTCGTACAATTTCAATTCAAAAATATGTACAACCTTTCGACTTTTTTTTTATTTTATGTAAGGTGAAGTAGGTAGTAGGAGTTGTCATGCTTTATAAGTTGTTGTGGTACATCCACTTTATCTCCATTCATACTGAAGCTGTTTACTTGGTGTGGTACACATGGATCTCAGTTTTGACAACTTTGTTGCATTATCATTTCTTTCTAACAACATCTACAAATTGCCATATGATGTAAAAGCCACATAATATGATCTATATATAAGTGGCAAATGGATGCCTTTTGGTCTAATTTTTCTATTATTTTCATTCTTAAAAAGTTGTCTTTCAAGTGGATATTTATCTTTAAAAGGTTATTTATGTAATTAATTAATTAATTAATGTGAATTATTATTAGTGTACCTTTACGTCAAAAATGGTTATGTGTGCACCTTTACGTAAAAAAATGTGAGAATCACTGAAAATTCTAATGTCACCCCAGCATTACTCATAAAAAAAATAATAATAAATGAAACCCATCCACGTCAGAAAATGGAGATCCTCTACCTCATTAAAAATAATAAGAATTTTCTTCAATATTTATTTTAAAAAATAAAACCCTAATTTTTATTTAATGTAAAAAAAATGAAATAAGAACCTAATTAATTATTTACTATGACCACCTTTTAAAATATAGAATCCAAATTTTTATTTAATTAAAAAAAAAAATAGAAAATAACAACATATTTGCTAAAACCATGTTTTAAAAGGACTCTTCAATTTTTAAGAATTTTTTCTGACACCACGCATCAATAGATCTCTTCAATTTTTAAGCAAAAAGAATTTTTTACCATATTTATTTTTAATTTATTTTAAAAATAGAAATCCAATTTTTATTTAATTTAGAAATACAAAAATTAACAACTTATTTAACAACATGTTTCAATAGGATTTTTCAATTTATATTTAAATTTAAAAAAAAAAAAAAAAAACTTAATTTTTATTTGATTTTGAAAATATAGAAAATAACAATATATTTACTACCACTATGTTTCAATAAAACTTTCCACTTGATATTTAAATTAAAAAAGAACTTACTTTTTATTTAATTTAAAAAATATAAAATAACAACGTATTTACTAACACCGTGTTTCAATAGGTTTTCCAATTTTATTTAAATTAACAGAGAAATCAAATAACTTATTCACATACAATAAACGTGCATTTTACTAGTTTCCGAACACAATCAAATCCAATTTCCATATGTAAGCAAAACTTTTCATCTCCAACCCAACCAACACAAAACCAAAATCTAACGATCTTTGTCTCCCCCAAATACAATCCATTTTCAATCACACACATAATCATACCATATCCAATAGAGAAACGAAGAAAAAAGCCTTCCACATATCCCCCTAATATCTAATCGCATATTCCCCCAAATCTGAAGAGGAACGAAGAAGAAAATCAAAAGGAAATATAAGATAAATGATGAAAATGAGAAGAAGAAAAAAAATTCACCATGATGCCTATAGACACTCCAATTTGAACGGGCTCTCACTCAAAACGGCTTAAAAATATCATATTTTCAATAAAATTTGCCAATGGGCCTAAAAAGCCCAAATCGCCTAAACATGTCATTTTATCGATTTGAGGGCTCCTAAGACTCCTAAAGATCTAAGGGACCCACAATAAAGACTTGTCGTACCCCCACCTCCCTCACCTTTCACCGCTCCACCCTCGATATCGAAACTACCCCAAACCCTATTAAAGCCCACCAACCTTTAATTCCTAAAAATCACTCTTCACCTCATCCAACTTAGCCTAAATCTAATTCTATATTACCCAAATCCCAAAACATACCCACCCTCAAAAATTCATTCTTAAACATACATTAACCAATTTCAAATAGCCTAAAACCCAAGCCCAACACACCAAAGTCCAAATCAATTCAAACCCACATTCATAATCTACAAACCATTACCCACAATCCATTATTCACATCAATCAATCAACTTTTGATCATCAAATGGACACATGTCACAATATAACTCACATCTCAAAATATCATTTTACCCAACCTATCCCATCACCTTTCTTTAACACAACTACCAACTTACATCACAACCCATACCCCTCACCCTCCATGTGATAAACCTAATCCATCATTTTTTCTCTAACACAATCACCAACCCACACCTCCCTTCATCATTTATCCTCAACCCATTCTCACATGACATCCTTACACTCCTTCCAACCAATCAACCCACCTAAACACTTCATCTCTATACTCTTTTTGACACATGTCATTATCCCCTTAACCCTCCCAAAAACCTAAACACCTAACTCCTTACACACTTCATTCTTCTAATCAAGTACCACACCTTCTCATCTCACCTAATACTCAATCATATTCGTTTAACTAAACACCCTATCATTTCACCTCATCAAACACTCAATCCAAATGGGTTGGGTAGGATCCAAACCATTTGGATAAAAAACTATCCATTTACCTCCCTTCCACATATACTCTCATCTTTACCTAAAATTTCACACCCCTTACCCTTAAACCTCATGCCATTCTCTACTCTTCTAACTTTTCATCCCATCTTACCCTTAAAAGTAACCCACCATCCCTATAAATACCTTTCATTTTTCAAAATAGGTATCCAAGGTTAACTAAAAAAAAATAGAATCTATTCTCAACTCTTTATTATTCTAGTTCATATTCTCACATTACCTTTTAAAAGAAATATTTTCATACTTTACTAAGGACTCAAGAAAGACTTAAGAAGAAATGAAGGAAAAAAACTAAGGCCTCTAGGTAGAGTTAAAGGAATTCATACCCTCCCCCCTCTCTCTACCCTCTCTATATCATTATTCTACTGTCCCATTCCTCTCTTTAATTTTTATTATTAGAAATCTTCTAAGATGTAATGCTCCCCCTCCCCTATCTCTGGTAGATCATACATCGGTTTGATTGAAAGTATAGTGGTTGTAACTGAAAGTGCCCTCTATCCACGGGCTGCACGGATCTACTTTTAACTTTTAAGGTTTGGGAGTCGCCACCTAGTTATTACGGTCTAGGAACTGAACATTGACTCTAAAAAATTAAAAAAAAATTAATCTATGAAAAATAAGAAACTAAATCCGGGGATCACGTTACGGAGTTGGAAGGTGTTAGGCTAGTACCTTGCCTGACAAACGTCGGCCTCTACTAATTTTCAAATAGAACTACATTGCTAAAAGGATCTAATCAATAAAAAAAATTTTAAATCTTTTACCTTTATGAAGACAACGGTCTTGTTCTCTTAGATCTGGTAGAATAGTTCTTTGTACAACACTCCTCGTTTCGTTCTGTCATCAGATTTGTTTCGGATCTCCAAAACAAAGTATCTCCTTCTGAATGTTTTTAATTTTTTATAGATTTCTAAGATGTTTTGAAAGGGTTTTTAAGTATTTTTTGAGCTAAAGTTGGGGTATGGATGTTAGGTAAGGAGTTGGGACTTCAAAATCAAGATTTATGGGATGTTAGGAAAGTTTTTTTACCTATTTTTTCTAGGATTTATTTTTTTATACGAAAATAGGTTGTAGAGACCCCTATTTATAGATTTTTTAAGTACTTATTTTGATAGAGTTAGTGTTTAATTATAATTCTTTTAGAAATAGTTATTATTTAATTATAATTGTTTTAGGTAGAGTTATATTTTAATTAGCATTATTTTCAATAGAGTTATTATTTAGTTATGATTATTTTAAATAGAGTTATTGTTTAATCAGAATTCTATTAAGATTTTGACTTTTAGTCTCACTTGATTGACTTTAAGATTTTGACTTTTAATTTTACTTGATTGACTTAAGATTTTGACTTTAGTTTTACTTGATTGACTTTAAGATTTTGACTTTAGTCTTACTTGATTGACTTTAAGATTGACTTTAGTCTTACTTGATTGACTTTAATAACTTGACTTTAGTTTTACTTGATTGACTTTAGTCTTATTTGATTGACTATTGACTTTAAGATCTTGATTTTAGTCTTACTTGATTGTCTTTAAGATCTTGACTTTAGTCTTACTTGATTGACTTTAATTTCTTGACTTTAGTCTTACTTAATTGACTTTAATTTTAATTAGGATTTCACTTTAATTTTAATTAGATTTTAATTTCAGAATTTTTAATTATTAAAATTGTAAAATTATCGTTTTACCCTCGGAGATGACTTTTTGCGTTTTAAATCAGTTTTTGATGTTTTAGGATGTTTCAGAATCGATTTTTCATAAATAATTCAATGGGAATATTGATTTGTGTCATTTATGAAATTTTTTGTGGAAAATGGTCGTGAACTTTATGAGGGGTATTTTCGTAATTCTATCAAAAATTGGTGCAATGATTTATTTGGTTTCAATTTGTTGTTTTATCTAAGGATATTTTGATGTTAGGAGTATTTTGGTAATTTGATAATTTTTTAGTGATTTTTATCGTGAAGCTTCTTTTTGTCAGTAAAATGATGATTTCTACGTTTTTGTGATTATATTTTCCTAGCGTAACATAGTTTCTACAATTTTGTTAGTTTGAGATACCTCATCCGTATTTTTGAAACATATCTGATAACAAAATAATGCATTGGAATAAACATCTATCATTGGGAACCGTCGGGATAACGAGTTGATTAATCAGGCGAGTACGAAAATGGGGTGTCTACAGTAACTACTTTCAAAACAAAATCGTTTTAACCCATCAAATTGTTTGATGGCAACCGGTGTTCGGGTTCTTCTTAATTCAAGAGAATGGACCTATAACTGAAGCTAACACTTTTTCAAAATGTGTTATTTCCAAGGATATGCCCATTCAGATCATCTCCATCGATGAGATGATCTTTAAAAGCTAAAGTTGATAGTAAATCCCTACTTAGGGTACAAGTTATCGACACGTGACATTTTATTTTATTTTGTATTTTCATCCAAAAATGACCGACTTGAGTTGAGGTTACCACCACTCGGTGGGGAGAAAAGGGTACCTAACACCTTCCCTTTTCTCTAATCAAGTCGCTTACCCCGATCTTAATGTTGATTAGCACCTTATCTGAACGAGAGTCACTAAACTTCAAAGACGACAATTTTCCTTAAAATGTACATTAGGTAACCATTCACACCTTTTTACAATATGAATGGCGGCAACTCCAATCTTTAGTAAAAGTGGTACTCGTAGTCGAGAATAACATATCTACAACTGGTGACTCTGTCGGAGACCATGTGTTCAACCCTCATATCAACCCAATCATTGTTATAAATAAATAATTTATATATATATATGATTTGCTAACATTGTTTGTGTTTTTTGTTTATGTTCTTTTCTTTATTTATTTACGCATGACATGTTATAATATTTACTTTCTTTTGTTTTTATTACATACTTGTAAGGGGGTCGATTGAAAAAAAAAATGAATAAAAATGCACAAGCACTTGCGAGCATAGTCTATTGCATAAGTCACCCACCCTCAATATATCTAGCATCGATGCCTAGTAATTCTACAGCTTGACATCGTTATTTCAAGTGTTGAGGATGAACACATCAAATCTGATCACCAACCAACGATGTGTGTACTTTGGTATGCCTCGAGATTTGAAGATCGGGTAGTCATAAACCCACCTATTAGTTGCATGCATGCTCCCGATTAGACAAATCTAGGACACAAGTTTCCAAGAATATATCGACCCTCGAACAAAATTGTATTCATCTAAGTTGTTGTCGAGCCTCGAAGTCCAAATTGTAAGCTCAAAAAGGCACATTTGTTAAAAGCATAGGGTGCTAGTTAGTTATTTTCAATTTCCTTTTCCACCGCCTTAGGTAAAAGGGGAGGAATGGGTATATTGCATCATGTTAAAAAAAAATAATGAGTGACAAGGGAAAAAAGTGAGGGACATTGAAAATAGGGGCCAAGAAACTAATTTTTGTGAGTTGTAGAAACTAGATTTCTTTCTAGTCTGTGTTCATAACATGAATAGACAAAAATGTGTCTCACCTATGTTTAAAGCATAAATGAAATAGAATGTGTCTCATTCATGTTTAAAGCATAGATATAATAGTTAATGTCTCATCCATGCTGAAAACGCCATCGATCCGAGGGGTGCGCGGATCCGCTTTTGACCTTTGAGGTTTGAGAGTTGCCACCTAGTTATTACGATCTAGGAACCGATCATCAACTCTCAATAGACAAAAATAACTAATCTACTTAAAAAATAAATGGGTTTAGGGACCACAATACGGGGTTGGAAGGTGTTAGGCACCAACCTTGCCCGGTAAATACCGATCTCTACTAATTCTCAAATAGAACTACATTGTTAAAAAGACCTAATCAATAAAAAAAATTTAAATCTTTACCTTTACGAAGACAACGATCTTCTTCCCTCAGATCTAGTAGAATGGTTCTTCGTACAACACTCCTCGCTTTGTTCTATCATCGGATTCGTTTCGAATCTCTAAAATAAAGTATCTCCTTCTGAATTTTTCTAATTTTTTATATGGATTTTTGAGGTATTTTGGAAGAGTTTCTAGGTGTTTTTTGAGCTAAAGTTAGGGTATGGATGTTAGGTAAGGAGTTGGAACTTCAAAATTAGGATTTATGGAAGGTTAGGAGAGCTTTTTGACTTACTTTTTGAAGGGTTTATTTTTAGATACGAAAATAGGTTATAAGGACCTTTATTTATAGATTTTTTTAAGTGATTGTTTTGATAGAGTTAGTGTTTAATTATAAATCTTTTGGAAATAGTTATTATTTAATTAAAGTGTTTTAGGTAGAGTTATATTTTAATTAGAATTATTTTAGATGGAGTTATTATCTAATTAGGATTGTTTTAAATAGAGTTATTATTTAATTAAAATTCTATTAAGATTTTGACTTTTAGTCTCACTTGATTGACTTTAATATTTTGACTTTAGTCTTACTTGATTGACTTTAATATCTTGACTTTGGTCTTACTTGATTGACTTTAAGATTAACTTTAGTATTACTTGATTGACTTTAATTTCTTGACTTTAGTTTTACTTGATTGACTTTAATTTCTTGACTTTAGTCGTACTTGATTGACTTTTAAGTTTTTGAATTTAGTCTTACTTGATTGATTTTAATTTTAGTTAGGATTTCACTTTACATTAATTAATATTTTAATTATTAATTTCGAAAATTTTAATTATTAAAATTATAAAATTATCGTTTTATCCTCGGAGATGACTTTTTGCGTTTTAAGTCGATTTTTGATGTTTTAGGATGTTTTGGAATCGATTTTTCATAAGGAATTCAATGGGAATGTTAGTTTTTATCATTTATAAAAAAAAATGTGCGAAATGGTCGTGAACTTTATGAAGTGCATTTTCGTAATTTTGTTGAATTCTGTAAAAATTGGCGAAATGACTTATTTGATTTCGATTTAATATTTTATGTATTTGAAAAGATTTTCTTAAACATAATATAGGCTTTAGGGATGTTTTTAGGTTAGGGGTATTTTGATAAATTTGATCATTTTTTAGTGATTTTTATTGTAAAATTTGTTTTTGTCTGCAAGATGATGATTTCTATATTTTTGAGGTTATATTTTCCTAACGTAGCGTGGTTTTTATAGTTTTGATAGCTCGAGATACCTTATCCGAATTTCTAAAACATATCTGATAACAAAATAAAGCATTGGAATGATTATCCATCATTAGAAACCGTTGCAATCGGGTTGCAAGTTGATTAATCAGGCGAGTGCAAAAATGGGGTGTCTACAGATGTCCCTCTTTGGCAGAGGGTTGAAGCAAATTAGATAGAAAATCTATTTTGGTAGATAGTGTGATATCCGAATGCCAAAGTTAGTGATAGTTCATTTTACAGCTTGATTTAGCAATTCGTCAGTGTGTTCGGATCCTTGAGGGTAAAACTCTCCCTGAACTAAAAGGTTGTCTGGTTCTTGTGCGCAAACTCTCACTGACGGTGTCAGATCCTTGAATTTTAGAGAATTTTTCCTGACTAAAAAGTGCAAGTGTGAGTGTGTGTACTGTGTGAAACTAAGTAAAAATTAAAAAAATTGAGCATAATATGAGCAAAATCCAAGATAACCCTTGGCGGCAACTGAGCAAAATTCTGAGAAACCCTTGGTGGTAACTGAGCATAATTCCGAGAAAACCCTTGGCGGTAACTGAGCATAATTTCGAGATATCATCTACGGTAACTGAGCATAATTCCAAGAAAACCCTTGGTGGTATCTGAGCATAATTCCAAGAAAACTCTCGATGGTAACTGAGCATAATTCCGAGAAACCCTCGACTATATCTGAGCATTTTTTCAAGAAAACCCTCGGTGGTAACTGAGCATAATTCCGAGAAACCCTCGGCGATATCTAAGCATAATTCTGAGAAAACCCTCGGTGGTAACTGAGCATAATTTCGAGAAAACCCTCGACGGTATCTGAGCATAATTCCGAGAAAACCTTCGGCGGTAACTGAGCATAATTCCGAGAAATCCTCAACGGTATCTGAGCATAATCCAAGTTAACCCTTAGCGACAACTAAGCAAAATCCAAGATAACCCTTGGTGGTAACTGAGAAAAATCCAAGATAATCCTTGGCAGCAACTAAGCAAAATCCAAGTTAACCCTTGGTAGCAACTGAGCAAAACTGGCTGAGGAATAAATGAATTTTGGGAAATAATGAATGAATCTGGAGAAGAATGATTAAAATGAATCTGGAGAAAAACGATTGAATCGGGGAACGAATGAATAAATCTGGAAGATAATGAATCTGGAAGAAAATGATCGAATATAAGAATGAATGGAGCTGGGAATGAAAGAATGCCCTATCTCCTATTTTAAGTAAATGAGTTATTCTCTTGGCAAAAATCAAAATGAGATCAGGAAAACTTTTGTTTGAATCTCAAGGTTTTTTTTAAAAAAAGTTTTATGAATTTAAAACCTGAGTTTTTATTTCTTTTGAACCTCAAGGGTTTTTTGAAAAATTATTATCAGAAGGGTAACCTTAAGTTTGGGATTCCTTTTATCCTTTAGAATTAATATTGCTCAACCTTAAAAATAAAATTCCCCTAGTTTGATAGAAAAGATGGCATTGGAGATAATTGAACTCATCATACAAAAATTAAAAAAAAAATACCCTTACTATAAGTGGGAAACTACATATAAAAGAAAAAAGAAGGTGTCCTGTGTATGAAGGTTTGAAATATTTGATTACCATAAGCGCAATAAAGATCAAACTTTTAATTTTGATTAATTTTATTGAAGATTTTGAGTCAGGCTCAAGAGAACAAAATATTTCCTTTTGAGACTCATCATAGAATTCACCTTTCTCTTCATTGATTCACTTGGGGAAGCAAAATTTTTCAAATCGATCGTAGACAAGATACTTGTGACTTCTGATTATTTGCTTGGTTTAAGCTAAGTATTGAACTTAATTATTTGGACTTTTGATGTCTCAACACGAACCTTTTGAGATTTTCTTCTATTTTTCTTTGTTGCTCTAACTTTTACCTATATTGTCCTTTTAGGTTTTCAAACTAGCGAGCATGCTCTAACTTTTGCCTAAATCGCCTTTTCAAGTTTTCGATCTAGCGAGCTTTCCTTTTTTTTTCTTCTGCTCTAATTGTTGTCAAGATCATCCTTTCGGATTTTAACCCTTGTGAGCTTGCCTTAATTTTTGCCTAAGTCGCACTTTTTAGATTTTCAACCTAGCGGATTTTTTTTTTTTTAATATCTGAACTTATGGAATTGCTGTCTGATCATGCTTTACTACCATCTTTGACTTTTTCACACGATACTTAGGAGGACTTTCATAGGTAGGCTTAGGATTAGACATAAAAAGAAAGAGATTTTGAGGCTCAAAAATTTAAATGTTCCTTGTGTGACATTTTCTTTTAAATTTTTTTCTTTTTTCTTGAATTTTCTTTCCCATTTTGGATGATATTTCTTTTTCTTTTGAATTTTTTGCTTTTTAGATTTTTTCTTTGTCGGGGAATTTATTTTTTTATTTTGATGTGGTCGGGCCTGAAGTAACTTCTCAGGTTGCCTACATACTTCAAAATTTTAGTATCAGACCAAGACGTAGTTCGAATCTTCCTTCCCTTGGGTTAGGTGATCGGGCTGAGAAAGGAAAAGACATAATTTTTTTAAAAGGCTACAAAAGGCTAAGGAAGGAGATATTGAATTGGGTAGCAGGAAAATTGATTCGGCCAAAGATGACTTCCTTAAATGTAGTACCGCTTGATGTGGTCAAGGTTGGTTGACTCTGATAGTTCAATTCTATCATGATCTTGAAATCTAACAATTTTTTAAGGTAGTATTTTCTTAACGAATGAATATCTTCAATTAGGTTTGAACTTCCCTCTGGGGTCAAAAATAAGTACTTGATTTTCTTTGAAATCTGATGGTTTTCAAAAGTAGTGTTTCATTACTTATGGATGAATCTCTCCAATTAAGTTCAGACTTCCTCCTATGGTCGAGGAAGGGTGGTCAATTTTTTTCGAAGTCTGATGGTTAAATCCTTAACTTGTAAGTGGTGAAATTTGACCTTCGTGCAGATGACTATTCTCTGATAAGTTTACACGTGGTACAAAACTCTTAGGTTGTTTTTTTCAATCAGGTTCAGTTCTTTGTACCCAATGAGGAACTTAGTCTATTTCTAACAATTGATTTTCGATCAAGACCTTGAGATATGGAATTCCCTTTCAACTGGTAAGACTGTTTCTGTACCATCATAGTGTGAATGGTAGCTTCTCTGATTAATCCTGATACGATTGACACATTTTCACAATGGTTATTTTGAGACTCTTATTAGTTGCTTGCTTCAACCGCTCTATTAATCTGAGGATAATAGGGAGATGATGTCAAATCTTAAACTTTGAATATAGAGTAATAATCTCGGCTTTTAAGTATGAGCTGTTATCAGAGATCAATTTCGCTTCAACCATTTCATTAGTCTGAGAATGTAATCTATTCTGGGAGCTCTACCATGTTGAGAAGTCCAGCACTGATACATTTTGTAACATCTTCCTTGATCTTATTTTATCAAGCCAATATCTAATTTATGTCAAACAACACCCAAGCTTGCACCTAACATATCCTCATAGGCCCACGCGAACAAGTCTTTTGAAATTTTTGAGAAAATTTATTATACCCTTGTGTTCCTCTAGGGATAGGATAGTTTCTATTTGAATTTCTTTAGGAATTATTTTTTATTCCAAGGTCAATGACCTTTGCTTTCTTGAGCCCGACTCTTATCTTTTTGTTCAGAAGAAGAATATATCCTTGAAGCTAGATTATTAGTTAATTCGTTAATGCGCTCGAGGTATTCAAAAATTTTCTTTATCCAATCGAATTCAGATGGGGCGACAGTCACCTCTATGACTAGACAAACTAACTCGAATCAATAGAAAAAAGAGTCGACTCGAAAAGAAGACATGACCTTGCTGGAAAAAAAAGGACTCGAGCTAACCCAAATGACTCATGAAAACTCAAGACTACCCACAACGAACTTGATTATGACTGAGGATTGAGACATTGCTTACAACCGGTAAGACTGAAGCGCTATGATCTTCAGGGCATAACTGTATAATTTTGAGGAATTCTGATATCATTTCTGACTGTTGACTTGATATTGACGTTTGTTCTAATTGACCGGATTTACAATCCTAACTAGATGATGAACGATTGAGCTTACGTACAATGATAACCTTATAACCCCATCAAATGTGGATTATCAATATCAGTGTTACCCCTTGATAACATTTTAAATGAACCCTAAGATTTTATTAAATTTTGTGCACCAATCCATTAAACAACTCATTGCAATGATGATTTTATTAAATTATTAAAAATCATTGACAAATAATATTTTCATTGAATGACAACTTTCAATAAATTTGATTTAAACTATTTTTTTTTTTTGCAAATCATTTTTTTCTTTTTCTAGAAAAATACATTTTAGTAATTTTTCAAAGTCCTTACAAAAATAGATTTTTTTATAAAAATCATTTTTTCTTTAGAAAAACATATTTCAGAAAATTTTCAAGGTCCATTAAAAAATAGATCTTTTGTAAATCATTTTTCCTTCATTTTTTTTGGAAATATTTTTTTTGAAAAATCTTTTTCATTTGGAAAAAATGTTTTATTTAGAAAATCTTTTTTTTAAAATGGATTGAAACCCGAATTCAGCAAAAAAGTTTGAATACCATTTTGATTTAAATGGTCGACTATCGTGGTTGTTAAATCGAGATGGATTGGGTCATCATGAATCATTGCTAAAAATGGATTCTTTATTGGGTCGGTGCACTTATTTTAATTTTCAAAAGTAAAATTTTTTATCCTTGGGGACAACCATACATTTTGATACCATACATCATTCACATACTTTCATCAATCATAAGGTCTCATTTAATAAACAACCCAGGAATACCCACGATAAGTTAGAATCGTAACTTATATGGAAGGTTTCTAGACTCTAAGCTTACTACATGCAATGCATTTTTATCTGGTTACCCTTGCCCAAGTACACTTATATACCTCTCAAGTATACTTAATCATACGGTACGTGGTGACATGGTTTGATATACCGTATAAGTAATAATCCAAAACTTCAACTCACTTCTCTGAAGTCAAAAGCAGCCAGTTTAATCTCCAGATCAGAGGTGGCGTGCGATGCTTGAGCAAAGACATTCTTAAATCATCTCTTTTCTAGAATAGACGTAGTCTATCCTCCTAGTATCGTAATACATCGGAGCAGGATCTCGCTTAAGCACTGGTTTTGACCAAGAAGTGCAATTAATGTATTTGGATCATCTTTAATATACCTATAGGTACGGGTCAATAGTTGTAGCTTTCATAAATGGTTTGGCATCCCACGAGAGGATCGACCACGTACTAGTACTACGTTGGCAATCGGGACATGTGCCTATGTGGCTCACAATAGGTCAAAGGCTCAAGACGTTCTAATCTGGGTGCATTGATATACCTTTCAGAGTCACCTGATAGGACGGTACTGATGTCCCAGTTTAATATACCCTAAGGTACGTGATTGGAGTTGTGATTTTTATGAATGACGTCGCATCTCTGAGGAGATCGGGCCATGCACTAGTGCCACTTTGGCTATATTGGGATATGCAAGCGTGCAAAGTAATAAACATGCCAGTGGTGTGTGCAAAACAGGGTGGGGTGTGCCCGGGACCTTTTTCAAATAAATGGGTCCATGGGCCAGATCAAACCAATCAAAATATGAACATCACATAAAATCTATAGCATCGAGATCCACATCAAGACATGCACATCAAAGTGCATAACAATTAAGATCATTACATATCTAATAGCAATCAATTTAGTAAGTGAAACAAAGAGCAATGATGATCAATCAATTAGAATAACATGCAAATAATATCAATCATTATCAAACATTGAGATAGGCACAAAATTTTTCCTTATGGTCTAATTGGGGATCATTTTAGGTGACTCAAAATAATTTGAGATTTCTGTGAACATTAAATTGATTGTAAATTGATAATTATAGAAATGAGGAGTTATAACCTTTTTTACTTTTTTTAAACATTTTTTTTAAAACGTTTTTTTTTCACATTTTTTTTAATATTTTTTAATGTTTTTTGTTTGTTTTGTTTTTTTTATTATTTTTATTTTTATTTTTTTATTGTTTATTTTTAAGTTTTTTTAAACTTTTTTTTAAACGTTTTTTTTCTCTTTTTTATTTTTAAAGTTTTTTTTTAAATATTTTTTTTAAATTTTAATTTCTTTACGCTTTTTATTTTATTTTATTTTAATTTTTGTTGAAACGTTTTTTTTGTTTGTTTTTTTTAACTTTTTTTTTTTAATTTTCTTTTTTTCTAACGTTTTTTTATTTTATTTTATTTTTATTTTTAACCTTTTTTTTATAAATTTTTTTAATGTTTTTTTATAAAAAATTTTAATGTTTTTTTTTAACGTTTTTTTTTGTTTTTAAATGTTTTTTTCAAATGTTGTTTTTTTAAAGTTTTTTTTTTCTTTTTTAACTTTTTTGTTCATATTTAAAAAAAATTTAGCGTTTTTTTTTATAATTTTCTTTTTTTTTAACTTTTTTTTATTTTAACTTTTTTTTTCTTTTTAACGTTTTTTTTTTAAAATTTTTTAAAGTTTTTTTAAATAATTTTTTTAATGTTTTTTTTCCCTAACGGCGCACCAAAAGCAAAAATATTTTTTTCTGATTTTTTTTTTGACTTTTTTTCTTGAAATCCTCTCTTCATCATGAACAACATTAAAAAAGGCAAGTTTTTTTATTTCTTACCACATCACTTACAAATAATTTATTTTTACAACTCGTCGCCTATGCCTATTAACGTGCTAAAACAAAATCATCTAAATTTTTTTTTTTTCAAAAAACAAAAAAATCCATAACTCACATTCCAATCACCATAATTCCATCATCAATTTATGTCAATTTGAGTCTTTCATTTAGGGTCATCCCAAAATAATTCTAGATTGAACCAAAAAGAAAAATTATATGCCAAATTCAAAATATCCAAAATTGAATGAAAAGGTACTAATAAAGGATAATACAAACCAAAAAAATAATCCAAATAAAAATGAGTCAACACCCCAGTGGAATCGCCACTAAAAGCGCCCTACATCCGTGGGGTGCGCGGATCCGCTTTTGACCTTTGAGGTTTGGGAGTCGTCACCTAGTTATTACGGTCTACAAATCGATCATCGATTCTAAATGGATAAAAATAACTAATCTACTTAAAAAATAACTGAGTTTGGGGATCACATTACAGGGTTGGAAGGTGTTAGGCACCAACCCTGTTCGACAAATGCTGGTCTTTACTAATTCTCAAATAGAACTACATTGCTAAAAAGGCCTAATCAATAAAAAAAATTTAAAACTTTACCTTTACGAAGACAACGATCTTCTTCCCTCAGATATGGTAGAATGGTTCTTTGTACAACACTCATCGCTTCGTTCTATCACCTGATTCGTTTCAGATCTCAAAAAAATGTATCTCCTTCTGAATTTTTCTAATTTTTTTTTTATAGATTTCTAGGGTGTTTTGGAAGGGTTTCTAGGTATTTTTTGAGCTAAAGTTAGGGTATGGATGTTAGGTAAGGAGTTGAGGCTTCAAAATTAGGGTTTATGGGAGGTTAAGGGAGTTTTTGGACCTACTTTTTCTAGGATTTATTTTTGGATACGAAAATATGTTGTAAGGACCCATATTTATAGATTTTTTAAGTGGTTGTTTTGATAGAGTTAGTATTTAATTATAATTCTTTTGGAAAGAGTTATTGTTTAATTATAATTGTTTTAGGTAGAGTTATATTTTAATTAGAATTGTTTTAGATAGAGTTAGTATCTAATTAGGATTGTTTTAAATAGAGTTATTATTTAATTAGAATTCTATTAAGGTTTTGACTTTTAGTTTCACTTGATTGACTTTAATATTTTGACTTTAGTTTTACTTGATTGACTTTAATATCTTGACTTTAGTCTTTCTTGATTGACTTTAGTCTTACGTGATTGACTTTAATTTATTGACTTTAATTTATTGACTTCAGTCTTACTTGATTGGCTTTTAAGTTTTTGACTTTAGTCTTACTTGATTGATTTTAATTTTAGTTAGGATTTCACTTTACATTAATTAATACTTTAATTATTAATTTCAGAATTTTTAATTATTAAAATCATAAAATTATCATTTTACCCTCGGAGAAGACGTTTTCCGTTTGAAGTCGGTTTTTTATGTTCTAGGATGTTTTGGAATTGATTTTTCATAAGAAATTCAATGGGAGTTTTAGTTTTTATCATTTATAAAAAAATTTGTGCGAAATGGTCATGAACTTCATGAAAGGCATTTTTGTAATTTTGTCAAATTCTGTGAAAATTGACGAAATGACTTATTTGATTTCGATTTGTTATTTTATGCGTTTGAAAGGATTTTCCTAAACGTAATATAGGCTATAGGGATGTTTTTAGGTTAGGGGTATTTTGATAATTTTGTCATTTTTTAGTGATTTTTATCGTAAAGTTTGTTTTTGTTTGCAAGATGATGATTTCTATATTTTTGAAGTTATATTTTCCTAGCGTAGCATGATTTCTATAGTTTTATTAGTTCGAGATACCTTATCCGGATTTCTGAAATATATCTAGTATTAAAATAAAGCATTGGAATGATCATCCATCATGGGGAACCGTTGCAATCGGGTTAACGTGTTGATTAATCAGGTGAGTGTAAAAATGGGATGCCTACACATGCGTAAAAGACGGATAAGACAAAGATAGCTTTATTCGTGCTCCAACCACAGACTAGTATGAATCTTGAACTAAGGAAATAAGCACAGGACAAATTTGTCATTGGGTTTTCCCACCCTCGCTTAAATGATAATTGAACCTTCAAAAGGGAATCCCAAGTTTTGGGAAATTAAACGAAGCATGTTTTTCTAGCCAATGATGTAAAAAAAAAATCATTCGTCAATGAGCCAAATTAGAATAATTTAAGGCTTTGTGTCTTAAGCGGGCCCATTGCGCTTCACACAATCGTGAGGGGTTATCCAACCAATCAAGTTGGCCCCGAGATCTGAGGACAAGTGGGATCTAATACGCTCGAGACTTCTGTTAACTATTTAAAATATATATATGGAATTTCTCAAATCAAACTGATCTTGTAGCCCCACCCATATCCTTCTCGAATGGTTTACAACTTGTATATATTCAAACAAGTCCCCGACCCATATCCACTCAAACCGGGTCCACAACCTATATCCATTTAAACTGGGTCCATGACCCGTATCCACTAAACTTGGGTCCACACAACCCGTATCCATTTGAACCGGGTTCACGACCATATCCATCTAAATCGGGTCTACAACTCGTCTCCATTCAAATCAGGTCCACAACCCGTATCTACTCTAAATCGAGTCCATGACTCGTCTTTATTCAAATCTGGTCTACAACCCATATCCATTCGAACCGAGTCCACGATCCGTATCCACTCGAACCGGGTCTATGACTCGTATCCATTTGAACTGGGTCCACAACCCGTATCCATTCAAATTGGGTCCATGACCTGTATCCATTCAAACTGGGTCCCTGGCCCATATCCATTTTGAACTGGGTTCACAATCAAATTTCGAGCTGAACTAAGTCCATGAGCCATATGTGATCTTACATGGTTGACAACCGACCGATTAACTCAAATGAATTCAATCTTTTTCCAATAAAATATATTTTCAAAAAATAAAAAAAATTCAAGACAAAAAAAATAAAATTTAAGGACGTCAATTGCATTTCTTGATCAAAGTCGGTGCCTAAGAACGATCTTGCCCTATTGATACGAGGATAATAGACTACGTATATTTAAGGAAATGATGTAATTTAAAAATGCCCTTGTATAATTGAATTGGAGGACAATAAAAAATATGTTTTTCCACCTCGACTTGTTTTAATAATTGATTTTTTCAAAATGTCGTACCAACTCCATGTCGATGTTAGCTCCGTGCTGAGGTAATTCATTTTTCAAAATGTTTTACTGACTCCATGTTGATGCTAGCTCCGTGCTGATGTAATTCATTTTTCAAAATATTATGCCAACTCCGTGTTGTTGCCAACTCCGTGTTAATGTAATTATTTTCAAAAATATGTGACCTAGCTCCATGTTGATGCCAGCTCTGTGATGATGAAATTATTTTCAAAAATATGCGACCTAGTTCTATGTTGATGCCAATTCCGTGTTGATAAAATTATTTTCAAAAATACATGATCCAGCTTCGTGCTGATGCCAACTCCGTGTTGATGCCAATTTTGTGCTGATGTTGACTCCGTGTTGATGTCAACTCCGTGCTAATGCCAATTTTGTGTTGATGCCAGCTCCATGCTGATGTAATTATTTTTCAAAAATACACAATCCAACTTCGTGCTAATGCAAACTCAACGTTGATGCCGGCTCCACGTTGAGAAACCCATTTTTCTTTAAAAATTCATTTATTTTATAATAAATAACTTTACCCGACCTAATAAAACATCATGCATTTTTTTTTTTGTAAACAAGATAGTAACACTTAGTCTTTTGTACCTACAGGTAGCTAAACGAAAGAAATGTAAACAGCCCGAGGTGTCTCTGTATTTTCTCAGATCTTCAACCACTACCATTAGTACAGCTGAAGCAACATAGCCTATAGTGGCCAAAATATCAAATATTGAAGCAAGATTGCAACATTATTGAAAACTACTAAGAGGCAAGAAAAGATGCTGAGTGCCGTGTTAGTCAAAGCCAACTTTATACAGGCCCAAACAATACAACAACGTGCATCAGGGTCAAACCAGGATCTACCCGAATAACCTCCACAAGGGCCACAGACCACCCTGCCACCCATAGTGTTGGGATACCAGGGGCCCTCGTTTTAAATTCCACATAATCGACCGCCCCTGTGGTTATTCCTAATGACGAGTATGAATATAGGGCCATAGAGGCCAAGAGTATGACAGACAAAAAAAAGATAACCCAACAAATCGAGTCTCTTTAGGGAGAAATGAGAAGAATCAAAGGCCTGAATATCATAAGCGGAACTCGATTTAAGGACCTCTGCTTCTATCCTAACGCACAGTTGCCGGTCAAGTTCAAGTGTCCCGAGTTTGATAAGTATAATGGGGTAAGGTGTCCTCTGTCACACCTGAAATTGTATTGTGGGTCAATGTGCCAATACGACGAGGATGATAGACTGCTGGTACAGTTGTTCCAAATAAGCCTAACGGGACCAGCTTTCAAATGGTTTTTAGGACTAGATCACACACTTATCAAGAATTGGCAAGACCTGACAGAAATATTCTGGCACAATTACAGGTTCAATACGGATGTGGGTTTGGACTAGAATGGCATGGCTAAGATGACACGAAAGTAAAGGAAAACAGTGAAAGAGTACATCTAGAGGTAGAAAGAGTCAGCCTTCCAAGTAAGGCCTACGATGATTAAGCAAGAGATGAACACTACGTTTATCTCACTACTAGGACACACTTTTTATACTCATCTAGTGGGACATACTATAGGCACCTTCTCAAATCTAGTACAAGTAGTAGATCAGGTTGAGGACAGGATTCGAACCGGTCTGATATTTGATTTCATAAGCCTAGGGGCAACAACAGGGATACCTCCACAGAGAAAGTTGGTACCATTGGGAAGATGGAAATAAGAGACACAGGTTAACAATATACAACCAAATCGACCCCTTTTCATCCCGGCACCAACACTGAGACTACAAGCTCCGTCAACCTCCTAGGCTCTAATGCCCCCACTAGCCTAGACCCTTGCACCTCAGAATCCATTCCGAGCAAATCCTTTATTCATCGCACAATAGGCACCACAATACGGGCAGAACTAATAAGCACGACTTAATAGGGTAAATAAGGTCTTCAGTAGGTTGCCCATGATACTGTCAGAATTACTCCCGATCTTGCTAAGGGGAGAGTATCTCACGAAACGACCACTGAATCTAAAAGCTATGAAAGAATCAAGGTACAATCCTAGCTTATTTTGTGAATTCCACATGGGTGCACCAGGGGACTCTATAGATCAGTGTTGGCAACTCAAGCACCAAGTACAAAATTTAATAAATAAGAAAACTCTCATACTAGATGGACCAACAAACCCCACTCAGCAACAAAACCCCTACCTACCCACAATGGAGGGGGGAGCGGGAATGCGGTAAATGTTATTCTCGAAAAGCTAGACTTTTATCCATCAACTTTGATAGCTCCTATCGAGTCAAATATCAGAATCTACCTAACGAAGGAACCAAAGACATCAACAGTTAATGCCATTACCCGATATACAACAAACCCTCCTCAAGATTCTCGATTATCACTTAGAATGACTGATCTCACCATCTATCCTACTAATCAAATTCCCAATGAAAATACGTGCTTCGTACCATATCTAGTCCTAGAGGGGGGGTGAATAGGATAATTAAAATTTCTTTCGATTTATCCAATTTTAACTTAGATTGATAATTTGACTATGTATTCTAAATCATTCACCTAGCCTCGATTTGGCACTTATGTCTCTAAGATGCATTTAATGAAATACACTTGAAATTTAATCATTCATTTAATCATGTCATTCAATGACACATTCATATACGATTTACCTATTCGGCATTTTATGGCATCGCATGACATTCAAAACATTCAAGTGTAAATTGCAGAATTATAAATACATGCACAAAACATACGTCATCTAATGGATCGACAATGTGCTTACATCCATTCTTATGGCAAGTCTCTAGTTTGTAATGCAATTGAAATTTTCTTAGAATATAAACATTCATCGTATGACATACTTAGCATAGTATTCATTCATAGCATACATTCATCTAAGTATAAACTAATAGAAGCATTTTCACAAACACGAGACAAGCATTTTATAGTGGTTCGGCAACGTGCCTACATCCACTCTCAAGATTCCTACCTAGGAACTTGGTGTTCACTATCAAAGGGGTTTATGGTTCACCTCAAACCTTTTACATAGAATTTTTATACATAGGCTAAATTCTAAAACCTTAAGATCGAGATAACGCATTCTCTCGAAATTGTGAGTTTTGTTCCTCGGAAACTCACAAACCTCTACTCTTGTCAAGAATCCTCGATTCTAATCAAGAGCTTGGTTTTTGAGGGCTGAACCAAGTAACCACATACATATATTTTTAAAATTAAAGACAAAATCAAAGACTCACTCAACTTCAAAAGATTTGTCAATGGAGATCTTGAGTTCTTGGAGTCCTTGAGCTTACAAGTACGTCTCGACGGTTGGATCTTCCAATCAAGCTTTCGAGTTTGTCGGCTACTTGTAATTACTCCTACCATCATCTCCTTTTTGCTCCTTGCTCTATGAATGTACCAATGTGTGTGCAAGGTGACGTTTGATGGGCGGAGAGGGATCAAATGAGAAGTCTAGGAATGTTGAAGGATTCACCTAAGTTAGACTCTCATGAAAGTAGAGAAGACTCTCAAAATGTGGAGAGAGGAGAGGCAATCTTCTCTAGGATTGATCCAAAGGAAGGGCTAAGGGTCAAAAGGATTTTCAATGAAGTTTGAGCCCTTCCATGGCTAGAGAGAGGGTTAAAAGTATGTAGAAATTGAGGGTTTACTTCTCTCAAGCTTCAACCCACCCAAATGAAAGAGTTGGAGTTGTTATATATGAGAAGAGAGCAAATTCATGGCTCAACGGTCATAAATATGACCGTTTGAGCGCTTGCTGTCGGTGGCACCTTCAGGACTGTCGGTGGCACCGTCAGCCACAAGTAAGGCACATCAGTAAATTACCAAAATGCCCCCGCAGAGTGTTTTGACCATAACTTTCAAATGGTAGCTCCGATTTGTATGCCATTCGGGAAGCTGATAGATATCACTATTTAGAACATCCCCAAATTGACACCAAGGGGTGGGCCATGATCAAATAGATAAAATGACCAAAATACCCTTTTTATCATTTTTGGTCAAAACGATCTTTCGGGAAGTCCGACGTCGAAACGGTTCGAAGGTGTGCTAGATTTTACCTATATAATGACACCTATAAAACACCAATGACTGAAAATGGTTTTAGGGTGGTCAAATCTTTAATGTCCTCTCTATGTCCATATTCGATTCCCAAAAGGTCTGATGAGCGAACGGGTCGAGGAAAGAGTTTTCCTAATTACAACGGGTCGACCTATCAATCATCTAAGTGTTGGAAAATGGTATTAGGTAGTCTCATTACCTCTTAGGCTTTGTGCACACACATGGAAGCTTTTTGTCGAGGCACGTACGGTTGAGCAGCTTTAACGGAGTCTTCATATGTCTTCAATGGCAAATCGATCCGACACTCAACATGTGTCTCGGGATTGACAAAACATGGAACTTACAATCTCCCCCTTTGTCAATTACGAGACAAAATCCTAACTAGACCAAAAAGGCTGGGAAACATTCCGGGAATGACCAACACAACTTACATCCGATTAGAATCTTACAAAAGTGTTTAAATTAAAAACCTAAGATTCTAACTATTTTGCTCCCCCTTTGGTACTGCTCCCCCTGAATGCTTTACCTATAAAATTCAACTGAGATAGGACACACGGGTGGAAAGTACATTCTCCCCCTTTTTGTCAGTATTTGACAAAGGGCGTAATCAACCCAATGTCGATACAGAATATATACCAATAAACACAGGGGAATAGTACACATGCACGCAATTAATATGACTATCAGAGCGAAATGCATGATGGAAGCAAACAAGGACATGCCAAATAAAAATATAACTATAAGGCATAGGCATGGCATGTTGATTGGCACAAAGAAAATATAACTAAATAAAGTAATGTCAACCTTGAATATAAGCGTGCATAATTTAAATGATATGCCAATAATCAATCAAATGCACACAAAACATAACAAAATGTTTTACTATTAAGCATTGGCATGACATGATAAACGACACATAAAGATATTACTCAATGACTCATGGTCGTAACATGCCAACATGTGCAAAATAATATAAGATATGCAAATGAGCGATCGAATGCACACATGACAGTTGTAACTGATGTTACTATTAAGGAACAACTGTATGAAAAATAAATGCCAAAATGATTTAACTATTGAAATATTGGCATAGTATGCTAGCAAGATAATAAAGTATGCAAATAAAAGTATAGGAGTTGTAGCATAATAAACGTGTGAGCAGATTTAAAGAATTACCAATTTGAATACTCACACGAGGCAGTTAAATGCATGAATTGTGCCGCGTGACCACATTTGATTATTATGCTCACCAAATAATTAAAATATGAGGAATATATGTAAGAGAATTAAGTTTGGGAGCCCAAGAGTGGAACAAAATATATTTGCCAGTTTTTGCTCAAATTTGGTGGACCAACGAAGTTCCGTGGTGCACACAAGCATCCAATCAGTGTTTGATGCGAAACAAGGAGGCTTGAAATTCTCAAATATACTAATAGACACACGAAAGTGGTTTTCACTCAAGATTTACAAGGTTGATGTAAAAATTGAGAGTCAAAAATTGTCCATCATATGTATGTTCACTAGGGCAATGGTTGACGGGAAGCAATGAGGCTCCATCATCCTTAAATAGTCTCATTTTAAGAACAATATGAGGATACATGTATCCAAATTTACCAATAAACAACAACATGTTCTTGAAATAAGATGGATTTCTGGATAATGTGGCCACACTGACTCCAACAATGTGAAAATTTCTAAAAAGAAGAAATTCACGGAAATGAGGTTTGAACCTCAGATATACCAATAAAAGTACATATACTCGAGAGTCTCGAACTCAAACCAATTTTAATGTTAAGGAGAAAAAAATCTTTTCAATCATTGAATGAGTCTTGTCATTTCTCAAGTCAATATTTCTCAGGTTTTCATGGTCTCTAAAGAGTATAATATTTATTGTTAAAGACCTTGAAAAACTTGACACTGGAAGGAAAATTATTCCATAGTTTTTCGATTGTTGATCAACCCTGCTTTAAGATATTCAAAGGGATAAGGTATCAGGCAGTGTTTACAACCTTGACTCAAAAATCTTACTATGAAGCATAACGAGCCATTTCATGCAGAACAGAGTTGATCCTCTCAGCACCACCATAATGCTAAGGGACCTATAGAGATGAGAATTTTTTGTCAGAACATGTAATTATCACAGAGTTAAGTGGGCTGACTATTCAAACTCTCTACCATGATCACTTCAGATCCGTCCAACAATGGATTCTATTTCTGTTTGAAGTAGCTTACCGACGTGCTCAAATCCATCAAATGTATCCAATTTATCCTTTAAGAATGCAACCCAACAGAGTTGAAGTGATCATCAACTACTACAAGAAAATATCTCTAATCTCTTAGAATTTGAAATCTTATGGGATCCATAAGATCCATGTAAAATAATGCTAGAGGATTTGAGACAGCTAGAATTTTTATCTTTTTGTGGGTACTACAAACTTGTTTACCAATATGATACTTCCTTCATAGACTTATCTAACTTTGTTGCCTAACATAGGCAACCTCTAACTAATATTTTTGAAACATGCCGAGACAGGTTCTTGTAGTGAACATGGTCAATATTTGACACCATAACTGGACCTCGTCAACTTGAGCCACATTACTCACACACAGAATGGTGGTTTTTCTGGTGTCTTCAATAACATAACAGTCATCTGATGTGCAGAGATCTCTCATGATCAGTTTTCAATTAATATCTAAGATCTTACACACATGGCAGTTGCAACTCACCGATTGTTCCCTGTCGCACATTTGAGATGCGCTGAGGAAGTTATATGTCAAACCATCCACACAGAAAATAATTTCAACCTTGGGCATTGCTAATCCATTGACCATATCACCCAACAATCCTACCGATACAACAATCACCAAAGGTGACAGAGCCTCCATTAAAATTTGCCAAGAGACTGAATCAACTTTGGCACTGGTCTTGTGTTTGGAGTCACCACTATCCAAATACCATTTTGTGAAATATCTTACCTTAAGAAGGGTGTGAATTACGTGGTACTGGTTATCCATTGATTTAACTTTTCAGTTTAAAACACATTCTTTGGGACGGAGGATTGATTTTAGGAAGAGAAGGGATTTACCTATAAAGTTCAGATTTCAACTTCCTTAGTGAGTATTAAGTGGGGGACCTATTTTTCTTTGGTGATCTTAAACTTGAATAAGTCCATCATAAAATTATTCACTTTAGGAGGTGAAGAATAGCACACTCTCGTGGACATGGATGACTTTTCTTATTCTACAGATGATCCAACTTTCTGTAAGGGAGTTATCCTAACCCATGCAACTTTTACTCTACCACTGAAGATATACCAATAGAGATTAGGGTGGTTCTGGAGTAAATGGTCTTGAATTCAATTTTAATGTGACCAATTTATCTAGAGAAATTGCAGGTGCCTTTCTCGACTTCTTCATTAGAAAAAGAGGCTACTTGAGGACAAGATTGATTTACCAATATCTGTTCATCCCCAACTTCATCCAGAAAAAGGATGGAGACTGTGGTGGATGCCATATGGATCTTGATGTGTTACAGTCTTCAACTTTTGAAGATGCTTGTTCAACACCCTCTGACTCATTTGAGTCAACCCACATAGTTTGTGTAGCCAGTTGTTCAGTTGAACCTAGATATTTGGAAATCGATTGTTCTAGGCTTCGAGAAAGAAACTGTGGAAAATTAGCCAATACCTCCATAGTGATAGCATTCAGTATCATCCTTTGACATATATGGAGGTCTACCGATGGATCACCTTCCATTATCAGAATAACTCATTTTACTGAAACTATGTGAACCTCTCTTCATATGGACAAAATTTGTCCCCATCAAAGTCATGACCTCAACATCTAGATCACTCTCACTATTTTCCTCAAGGATGGGAGAAGGAATGAGATGACATGAAATTTACCTATTTAGAGGATAGCTCTGTTAAGGAGTTGTTGATCAAGAGCAAAGAACCAAGTGCTTCTAATTTATAGAAATTGCATTTCAACGGCTTCTTGTCGGTGGCACCGACCAAAAATAACGGTCAAAAATCTTACCGTTGAACACTATCGGAAGCACTGTCGGTGGAACCTCCAAGGGTCATCGGTGGGACCGATGAGCATTATAACGGTGGAACCGGCAGAACTATGCTTCTGCCACCGAAGGATGATTTCTCAATTAGTTTTGGCGGTGGATGGCGGTGGGACCGACAAGTTATTCATCGGTGGAACCGATGACTATTCTATAGGTGGAACCGACGAGTTAGAGCTTCTGCCACCGATAAAGGTTTACCCATTCTGATCTGTTGGTAGATGACGGTTGGACCGATAAGTTGTTCATCGGTGGAACCGATGACCGTTCTGTCGGTGGGACCGACAATGTTAAGCTTCTGCTACCGACAAGTTGTCTTCCAGTTTGTGCTATCGGTGGCTAACGGTGGATTCTCCACTTCTGCCGACAGCCTCAATTTCACTTGAAATCGAGCCATTCTGGGGTGAGCTTTGAACACAAAGTGATGTACAATACTGGCATGTTCTAAAGCTCCACTTATATGTATAAGTGATTTCGATGATGGTCCATGTCTTTGATTGGGTTTGACACACGAATGATTTGTCGCTAGGTTGTTTCGTGACGATGTGTCTCCATGTGGCTTGAACATGGTTTACCAATGATTGCAACTCGACAATCATATGACTAACTTGGGATTGACAAAACGAGGTACTAACAAGGACCACCGTCTACCCCTTTTAGGGAGGACTTCAAGATGGAACTTAACCATGGTGAGCAAACCAATGAGTTCTTCAATACTCATGGTTCACATCTCGGAATTATATTCGAGGTCGCAATAGGACCAAACCTCCTAGGAAGGGACCTAAGAATTTTCATATAAATTCTTCCTTCCGGAACAAGCTATCTTAGGAAGTACATGGAAATACAACAGTCTTTAAGTTTTACATAAAGTTCTCAGACAAAATTGTTTTATTCCATCCTAATGTTCTCAAAACAATTTGTAAACATTCGAAGTTTGAAGTTTTGACAACGTAGGTTTCTAAGGAAGCCAAGCTTGTTTAGCCGGTCGATATGTGACAATATGTTTGAGTTCACTTGGGGCAATGCCAACGTGTATAGAATTTAGTATTCACATATCATGACAAATATCGATTTTTAATTGTTTGGGTGGCTCATACCCTTCCTCTACTAAGAATCAAAAATCACAACTCAAGGGAATTGATGAAGATCATAATCCTCATTTACATATATGCATAACGGAGCTGATGGATGGATGGAGGTCTAGAGGATGACCATTGACAGACTTAGATATGGTTCAAAGACTTGGGATCAACTCTAGGATGTTAAGCCTATTAAGAGTAACCCGCTCTGATACCAATTGAAAATACGTGCTTCGTACCATATCTAGTCCTAGAGGGGGGTGAATAGGATAATTAAAATTTCTTTCGATTTATCCAATTTTAACTTAGATTGATAATTTGACTATGTGTTCTAAGTCATTCACCTAGCCTCGATTTGGCACTTATGTCTCTAAGATGCATTTAATGAAATACACTTGAAATTTAATCATTCATTTAATCATGTCATTCAATGACACATTCATATACGATTTACCTATTCGGTATTTTATGGCATCGCATGACATTCAAAACATTCAAGTGTAAATTGCAGAATTATAAACACATGCACAAAACATACGTCATCTAATGGATTGACAATGTGCTTACATCCATTCTTATGGAAAGTCTCTAGTTTGTAATGCAATTGAAATTTTCTTAGAATATAAACATTCATCGTATGACATACTTAGCATAGTATTCATTCATAGCATACATTCATCTAAGTATAAACTAATAGAAGCATTTTCACAAACACGAGACAAGCATTTTATAGTGGTTCGGCAACGTGCCTACATCCACTCTCAAGATTCCTACCTAGGAACTTGGTGTTCACTATCAAAGGGGTTTATGGTTCACCTCAAACCTTTTACATAGAATTTTTATACATAGGCTAAATTCTAAAACCTTAAGATCGAGATAACGCATTCTCTCGAAATTGTGAGTTTTGTTCCTCGGAAACTCACAAACCTCTACTCTTGTCAAGAATCCTCGATTCTAATCAAGAGCTTGGTTTTTGAGGGCTGAACCAAGTAACCACATACATATATTTTTAAAATTAAAGACAAAATCAAAGACTCACTCAACTTCAAAAGATTTGTCAATGGAGATCTTGAGTTCTTGGAGTCCTTGAGCTTACAAGTACGTCTCGACGGTTGGATCTTCCAATCAAGCTTTCGAGTTTGTCAGCTACTTGTAATTACTCCTACCATCATCTCCTTTTTGCTCCTTGCTCTATGAATGTACCAATGTGTGTGCAAGGTGACGTTTGATGGGCGGAGAGGGATCAAATGAGAAGTCTAGGAATGTTGAAGGATTCACCTAAGTTAGACTCTCATGAAAGTAGAGAAGACTCTCAAAATGTGGAGAGAGGAGAGGCAATCTTCTCTAGGATTGATCCAAAGGAAGGGCTAAGGGTCAAAAGGATTTTCAATGAAGTTTGAGCCCTTCCATGGCTAGAGAGAGGGTTAAAAGTATGTAGAAATTGAGGGTTTACTTCTCTCAAGCTTCAACCCACCCAAATGAAAGAGTTGGAGTTGTTATATATGAGAAGAGAGCAAATTCGTAGCTCAACGGTCATAAATATGACCGTTTGAGCGCTTGCTGTCGGTGGCACCTTCAGGACTGTCGGTGGCACCGTCAGCCACAAGTAAGGCACATCAGTAAATTACCAAAATGCCCCCGCAGAGTGTTTTGACCATAACTTTCAAATGGTAGCTCCGATTTGTATGCCATTCGGGGAGCTGATAGATATCACTATTTAGAACATCCCCAAATTGACACCAAGGGGTGGGCCATGATCAAATAGATAAAATGACCAAAATACCCTTTTTATCATTTTTGGTCAAAACGATCTTTCGGGAAGTCCGACGTCGAAACGGTTCGAAGGTGTGCTAGATTTTACCTATATAATGACACCTATAAAACACCAATGACTGAAAATGGTTTTAGGGTGGTCAAATCTTTAATGTCCCCTCTATGTCCATATTCGATTCCCAAAAGGTCTGATGAGCGAACGGGTCGAGGAAAGAGTTTTCCTAATTACAACGGGTCGACCTATCAATCATCTAAGTGTTGGAAAATGGTATTAGGTAGTCTCATTACCTCTTAGGCTTTGTGCACACACATGGAAGCTTTTTGTCGAGGCACGTACGGTTGAGCAGCTTTAACGGAGTCTTCATATGTCTTCAATGGCAAATCGATCCGACACTCAACATGTGTCTCGGGATTGACAAAACATGGAACTTACACCCAATACTGCTACTCGATCACCTCTTATTATACCCTGTAAATTGCCAAATCCTCAAAATTCAATCCAATCGTCCCTTCATATAACTTACACCTCATCTTCACGACCACCACTCATCATTCTTTATACTCCATCAACTCTTCAAGTAGTTCCACCCACTACCACGACATCCAAATCATAACCACCACCCCTTATCCTCAATGTAAAACATAACCCATCCTCGATAATCATACTCTCACCAAAACCATTCCCATATAGTTCTAACCAAGCAGTCCCATGAAGCTACGAGACAGTGAAAAAAGCGATGGCGGTCGATATTGGTCACATAACAAAAGTAGGGAGGTGCTAGAAAGTACTGGTAAAAGGGGTAAGCATTAGAAAAGAGACAAAAGAAGCAGTAAAATAAATAGTAGATGAGGAGAAAAAAAAAAGAAAAAGGGGAAGGACAAGATGAATGAAGACTACAAAGAATAAAAAAAGGAAAAAGTGTTGGATAAAAAGGCAGTAGATTTCATTAAGCTTATTTGCAAGAGTGAGCATAATATAATGGACCAATTGAACAAGAAACTGACTCAGATTAGCATTCTGGGTCTGTTACAAAAATTAGAAGAACACCAAGAAGTACTATTAAGAGTCTTGAAAAAATCACATGTACCTATGACCACTTCGACAACATAGTTGGAACAGATAATTGATCAGATCATGGCTCCTAATCCCATTGTTTTCACAAAAAGTGAATTGGTACCAGAGGAATGGGGACACGTCGAGCCATTAAATATCATGGTCATGTGCAAGGGCATGATGGTTGCTAGGGTATTAATCAACAATAGCTCAGCTCTCAATGTCTGTCATCTTGAAACCTTCCACAAACTCAATGCTGACTAGTCGCATGTCAAATCCAATAATAAAGTTATCTGAGGTTTTGATAGTTCAAGAAGAGATTCTTTGGGAAAAGTAAACCTATCAATCACTATAGGCCCTTGTACGTTCAAAATAACATTCGAGGTCATAGAAATATCAACGACATTCAACTTGTTATTGGGCAAGCCATGGATCCATATTGCTGGGGTAGTAGCTTCCTCTTTGCACCAAAGAGTCAACTTTATCATGGGGCAGAGGATGATATTCGTCATAGCAGAGAACCTGATCCCAGTTGAGAAAGGTCCGGACGTTCTTTTTATTGACATAGAAATGACGAAAGACAAGGCATTGTACCATTCCTACCAATTTGCTATCATTAATCATGTCAAACAAGGAAAAGAGAAGGTAAAAATAGAATTGTCAAAGGCAAATCTGATAATCAGACGGGTTTTGAAGAAAACAAGTTACCGACCCAAGAAAGGGTTAGGACCAAGAAGAAAAAGAAAATCCACGCTAGTCGAATCGAAGAAACACACTCCTTATTTCGATTTGGGGTTCAGGCTTACGAAAAAGGATATATCAAATATGAACGCTAAAAAGAGAGAACTTCGACTAGCAAAAAAGTAAAATCGAGAACCAAATGTCTAGAATCTGGGCAAAGTTCTTCATATCTGCGTCAACTTTCCAAAATTTTAAGCTAGACCCAATAGCTTATTAGAGCCATTGCTAACAAGGCCAATCCGAAAACCAAGAATAGTAAGTTTCAAACCCCAAGCACATTCAAGAATACTCAATTGTTGAGTCCCGACCATCCTTCATGGAAGGCATTGATGTCCTATTAAACGGGGATTCTAACGAAAGTCTACCAGATGCAACACGAGAACCTTCAAAAGTGAAAATTGTTGTAAGTGAAAGAAATCAATTACGTTTCCCCATTAGTATCGATTGGGCATCAGTCATCAACCTACAAGGCTTGGGAGGGATTATGCCCAACTCTAACAACATTTAGCCAGAGGTAATGGTCATCTCCGAACCACTAAAGGAACTACTTTCCCACTTCATTTGCCCCATCAGAGAAGGGGAAGTCTTGAACAACTGGGAAGAATTTCCTTTAACCCTTGAGATTGCTGGCTTCAAAAAAAATGTCGCTAGACAAATCTAAGTTACTCGATGACTATAACGAGCCCTCGTCTTCAGGCAAAGACTATTTTGAGGGCTCTCTATTTTTACTAATGAATTTACATGATTGTTCTTCTTATTTCAGATATTCAAAAAATAACAAAAAAATAAATATTCCTCAAAAATCAAAAATATTTCACAAGAAAAAAATAAAAAAATGACAAAAAAATAAATATTTTCCAAAAATAAAAAAAAGAGTTTTCAAGATATTTGTTTCGATCAAATTAGTATCTAGATATAACGGAATTTGAAAATGATGAGTATGATTTTAATTTCGAACTTGACTTTGACCTCATAGGGATCGAAGAAGAGTCTGAGGACGAAATGAAATATTCACCTAAATAAATCAAATACTTGGTAGAACATCACAAGAAATGTGTTTAGCCAGACATTGAGGAAACAAATTCAATCAATCTTAGTACTAAGAGGACCCACAAATCATCAAGATCGAAGCCTTACTAGCACAACAACAAAAGGAAGAAATGATCGAATCTTACAAAATTATCAAAACATCTTTGCATGGTCATACAGAGATATGCTTGGGTTAGAAACAGATCTTGTCATCTATAAACTACCAATTACTTTCTGAAGCAAGTGGATCAATAAAAAATTGAGAATATTGAAGCCAAAATGGATCTCAAGGTCAAGGATGAGATCACAAAGCAATTCCAAACATGATTCCTTGTAGTCTCAACGTACCCCAAGTAGCTAGTTAACATCGTCCTGGTACCCAAGAAAGATTGGAAGGTATGCATGTGTGTTGACTACTGGGACATGTATAAAGCTAGTTCTAAGGATGATTTCTCACTACCACACATCGACACTCTAATCGATAATACAACAAGGCATGGCATGTTCTCATTCATGGATGAGTTATCAGGCTATAACTAGAAAAAAAATGATAGAAGAAGATAGTATTCATCACACCTTGGGGCACCTTTCACTACAAAGTCATGACATTCAGGTTAAAGACGCATGGACGACTTACCAACGTGCAATGACTGCATTATTTTACGACATAATCCATAAGGAAATGGAAGCCTATATAGACGACATGATCGCTAAGTCTAGTATAAAAGAAGATCATCTGGTAAATTTAAAGAAATTGTTTAACAAGTTGAGGAAGTACAATTTAAGGTTCAACCTAGCTAAGTGTGTATTTCGAGCAATATCGGGCATGCTATTGGGATTCATCGTCAGCAAAAGAGGCATTGAGATAGATTTGGTAGAAATCAAATATATCCTCAAGATAAAGGTACCCGTTTCAAATAGAGATGTTCAGGCATTTTTGGGGAGAATATTGTACATTAGCTGATTCATCGCTCAACTTACACCTATTTGCGAGCCAGTCTTCAAGCTACTCAGAAAGGACACGCCGAAGAAGTAAAATAAGAAATGTTAGGAAGCTTTCGATAATATCAAGCAATATTTGCTCAATATATCAGTCTTGGTTCCTCTTACGCTAGGGCAACCTCTACTAATGTATATCTCAGTGCAAGAAACGTCAATAGGATGTGTGCTATGGTAACATGATGAATCAGGGCAAAAGAAGCAAGCTATCTACTATCTCGGCAAGAAATTTATCGAGTATGAAACAAAATATTCAACGCTTGAGAAGACTTGTTGTGCATTAGTATGGACGTCTCAGCGACTACGCCATTATTTGCTTAGTTACTCAACTATGTTTATTGCCAGAATGGACCTTGAAGTACCTGTTTGAGAAACAAGCGCTAACAGGTCGTACAGCAAAATGGTAACTATTATTATCCAAGTTTGACATCATCTATGTCACTCAAAAGGCTATCAAGGGACAAGCCATTGCCGATCACTTAATTGAGCACTTGGTTCCTGACTATAAGCCATTATAGACAAACTTCCTCAACGACGCCATATTACTCATCGAGATTGAGGACGATGATGAGGAATCAGGTTGGAAAATGTATTTTGATAGAGCAACTAACTAGAAAAGGAACGGAATAGGAGCACTCTTGGTCAAAATGGATGGGTCCCACATACCAATTACCATTAGATTGAAGTTCCAATGTTCTAACAACGAGGCAGAATATGAAGCATGCATAGCAAGGTTGAAAGCAGTATTAGATCTTGAGGTAAATGAAATTGACGTATTCGAAGATTTAAGTCTAGTAGTTTATCATAAGATTGGAGAATAGAAAACTAAAGAGTAGAGATTGATCCCTTACCACGAGTATTTCGAGAATTTAAGCTCAAGATTTGACATGATTTCATTCACATACATGCCAAGAGTTAAGAATCAATTCGCAAATGCACTAGCTATACTCACTTCCATGATCAGTATTTCAAAAGACCAAGTCATCAATCCTATTGAGATCGGGATTCAAGATGAGCCGGCCTATTGTCTACCTGTTGAAGTAGAAGAACCCAAAGAAAAATCATGGTACATGGACATCAAGGCATACCCTAGAGATCGAATCCTTCCATCGAATACAATGCCTAATGATCGAATAACTATTCAGAAATTGATAGGCTGATTCTTCCATCATGAAGTCCTACTTCGATGCGTAGCAGAAGCAGAACCAAAACGACTAATCGAAACTATGCATGGCGGAGTCTGTGGACCCCACATGAATAGTCATATGTCATTTAAGATGATCATGGGGATGGGGTATTATTGGACAATAATGGAGAGTAACTGCTATCAGCATGTTCGCAATTGCCATCTGTGCCAGATTTATGCCAACAAGATCAATGTTCCATTGTTAGAATTACATAACATGACCACTCATTGGCCCTTCTCGCTCTAAGGGATGGATGTCATCAGGCAGATCTCGTTAAAAGCTGCAAATGGGCATCACTTCATCCTAGTTGCTATCGATTACATCACTAAGTAGGTAGAAACTGCATCCTACACCAATGTCATCAAAAGCAACGTATTGAAGTTTGTTAAGAACAACAATATCTACCGATATGCGCTTCCCAACAGAATTGTAACTGACAATGCCAAAAAATTTAAAAATAAGGATATGATAAAGTTGTGTGAGGACTTCCAGATCACTCATCACAACTCGGTACCTTACAGACCCAAGATACACAAAATAGTTGAGGCTACTAACAAGAACTTCAAAATGATCATCGAGAAGATGATTGTTATATACAAAAATTAGCACGATATGTTGTCTTTTGCACTTTATGCCCATCGAACCTCGTTTAGAACTTCGACTGGGCAACTCCTTACACACTAGTATACGGAATGGAAAAAGTTTTGCCTATAGAAGTTGAGTTTCCCTCCCTCCGAATCTTGAAAGAAGTAGAGTTGGATGAGGCAGAATGGGTTCAAGCTAGATTCAACCAGTTAAATCTAATTGAAGAAAAATGCCTTGCAACCATTTATCACGGATAGATCAATCAACGATGAATAGCTCGTGTTTATAATAAAAAAATCAAACCTAGAGATTTCTTGCCAAGAGACCTTATTTTGAAAAAGATTTTGCCAATCCAAGAAGACGCTAAAAAAAAATTTCTACCAAACTGAAAGCATCATCGATCTGCGGGGTGCTCGGATCCGCTTTTGACCTTTGAGGTTTGGGAGTCGCCACCTAGTTATTACGGTTTAGGAACCGAATACTGACTTTAAACGGATAAAGAAACTAATCTACTAAAAAAATAACTGAATCCGGGGATCACAATACGGGATTGGAAGGTGTTAGGCACCAACCCCACCGAACCAATGTCGGTCTCTACTTATCCCAAATAAAACTACATTGCTAACAAAAACCTAGATAGAAAAAATAAAAGAGATTTTACCTTTGAACGTAACGACTTTATTCCCTTAGATTTGATAAAACTGCTCCTTGTACCGTACTCCTACTTCGTTTTGTCTCCAAATCTGATTTCGGATCTCCGAGGGAAGGTATCTCTTCCTTAGATCTGGATTCTTTGAATTTTATTATCGATTTTGGGGTGTTTTTGAAGGGCTTATAGGTGTTTTTCAGGCTAAAATCAAAGTATGAGTGTTAGGTAAAGAGTTGAGGCTTCAAAATTAGGATTTGTGGGAGGCTAGGGAAGCTTTTTAACCTACTTCTCTTAGGATTTATAATTTGATACGAAAATAGGGTGTGGGGACCCCTATTTATAGATTTTTTTTAAGGGTTGATTTAGATAGAATTAATGTTTTATTAGAATTCTTTTAGTTAAAGTAATATTTTAAGTAGAATTGTTTTAGGTAGAGTTGTATTTTATTTAGAATTATTTTAGGTATAATTATATTTTAGTTAGAATTCTATTAAATAGAGTTATTATTTAATTAGAACTCTATTAGGATTTTGACTTTTGGTCTTATTTGATTGACTTTAAGATTTTGACTTTAGTCTTACTTAATTGACTTTAATTTTGACTTTGGTCTTACTTGATTGACTTTAATTTTTTGGAGAATCCCCCTCTATTATATATTTAATTCTTTGGACCCTCAAATGGAGGGGTCCTTGAAGAAATATCTTGGCAACCCTCAACAATTTTGCCTGAGAGCCTGATTGATCGATTTTTTTAGTTTAAATTTTTAAATTAATTTTATTAATGTTTTACTTTAATTATTTAATATTTTATTTATTAATTTTAAAATTTTTAATTATAAAAATTATGAAATTACCGTTTTACCCTCGGAGATGACTTTTTGTGTTTCAAGTCTATTTTTGATATTCTAGGATGTTTTAGAATTGATTTTTCGTAAGGAATTCAATGGAAATATTGATTTGTGTCATTTATGAAATTTTTTGTGTAAATGATCATGAAATTTATGAGGGGTATTTTTGTAATTTTGTCAAATTCTGTGAAAATTGGCGAAATGATTTATTTGATTTCGATTTGTTATTTTATGTGTTCAAGAGGATTTTCCTAAGCGTAATGTAGGCTCTAGGGATATTTTAAGGTTAGGGGTATTTTGGTAATTTATTCATTTTTTAGTGATTTTATCGTAAAGTTTCTTTTAGTCTGAAAAATAATGATTTTTAAGCTTTTGGGGTTATATTTTTCTAGTGTAGCGTGGTTTCTACAATTTTGTCAGTTCGAGATACCTCATCCGGATTTCTGAAACATATCTGGTAACAAACAGAGTATTGGAATAAACATCCATCATTAGGAACCGTTGTGATCGGGTTGACGAGTTGATTAATCAGGCGGATGCAAAAATGGGGTGTCTACACAAACTATGAGGGACCATTTATCGTGCAGAAGGTAATTATAGAAGGAGCTTTGATCCTTACAGAAATGAACGGACAAATCTTCCCTCAATCGATCAATGTTGATACTTGAAAGCGCCCTCAATCCGTGGGGTGCACGGATCTACTTTTGTCCTTTGAGGTTTAAGAGTCGCCACCTAGTTATTGCTGTCAAGAAACTGAATATCAACTTGAAACAAATAAAGAAATAAATCTACTACAAAAAAAAATATTGAGTCCGAAGATCACATTACGGGGTTGGAAGGTGTTAGGCACCAACCCCGCTTGGCAAACGCCGGTTTGTACTAATTTCTAAATAAAACTACATTGCTAAAAAGACCTAAATAATAAAAAATAATAAAAAAATTACCTTTACGATTGCAATAGTTTTGTTCTCTCAGATTTGATAAAATAACTCATTGTACAGCACTCCTTGCTTCGTTCTATCACTATATTCACTTCATATCTCTAAGACAATGTATTTTCTTCTTAGATATAAATTTTATGATTATTTCTAGATTTTTGGATATTTTTTAAAGAGCTTCTAGGTATTTTTTGAGCTAAAATTGGGGTATAGATGTTAGATAAGGAGTTAGGACTCCAAAATTAGGATTTATAGGAGGCTAGGGAAGGTTTTTGACATACTCTTCTTAGGGTTTATTTTTTCATACGAAAATAGATTGTAGAGACCCCTATTTATATATTTTTAAGTGCTTTTTAGATAGAGTTAGGTGCTGTTTGTTAAACTGAAAAAAATAAGTGCTGAATAGCATTAAGCGCTGAAACTTATAAGTGCTGAATTTAAGTGCTGAAAAAGTTGTTTGTTTAGATGCTGAATCATGTTTGTTACACATTGTTGAAACTGATAAATGGTCTTTGTTACCCTTACAATCATATTATACATTGTTTGTATCTTTCAAATGCTTATTTATTATCAAACACAATAAAATATATTATTTCTTATAAAATTAAAATATAATTTATTTTTAAATAATAAATAATACTCAAATCTTCAATTTATAAATAATAATTTCTATTTATAAAAGCCCACAAATTTCAAATTAAAAATAATAATGTCATACAAGTCACCAAAATTTGAAATCAACTTTAAAAAAAACTTAATTTTGGATGAATAATTTTCGATGAAAATGAAGGATGTGTAATTATAAAAGCACCCTATGAATTAATAAGGGCGACCCACACTATAGTCATTTTTTGTTTTGTTTTATATGAATTAAAGTTTTTGGAATGAGCAAATTTTTAGTGAGGATGGTTTATATGGTCTAGAGATCATCCTCACCAAAAATCAGCCTATTTTGAAACTTCTAACTCGTTAAAAATAGTTTTTCTTTAAAAAAGGGACAATTTACGGTTCTTGAACTTGTTTTGATAGGTTAGAAGTTTCAAGATGTGCCGATTTTTTTTTGAGAATGATCTCCTCATTGTAGAGATCATCCTCACCAAAAATCAATTCATTCTAAAACTTTTAACCCATATAAGACAAAAAAATTTAGATATGGTGTGGGTTTATTAATTTGTGGGGTGTTTATATACTTATTCATAGGATAGAAGAGGTAATATCCTTTTAAGAATAAGGGCATACTTGTCCATGCTCAAAAAAACAAAGGGCATACTTGTCCGTGTTGAAAAACACGAAGTGCTTATCGCTTCAGCACTTTTTTTCAGCATCAAAATAGTGCTGAATTTTTTTCACTTATTTTCAGCAATAAGCACAAGTAAACAAACGCGCTATTTTGACAAAAGTGCTGAATTTAATTTTTTTCAGCAATAAGTGCTGAAAAATAGTGCAAACAAACACGGCCTTAGTGTTTGATTATAATTGCTTTAAATAGAGTTAGTGTTTAATTAGAATTACTTTAAAATATAATAATTGTTTGATTAAAATTATTTTAAATAGAGTTAGAATTTAACTATAATTATTTTAAATAGTTTTAGAGTTTAATTAGAATTATATTAGGGTTAGAGTTTGACTTTTAGTCTCACCTAATTGACTTGACTTTAGGATTTTAACTTGAGTCTTACTTGATTGACTTGACTTTAGGATTTTGACTTGAGTCTTACTTGATTGACTTTAATTTTAATTAGGATTTTAATTTACATTAATTAATATTTTTATTATTAATTTTAAAAATTTTAATTATTAAAATTATGAAATTACCGTTTTACCCTCGGAGAGGATTTTTTGCGTTTTAAGTCATTTTTCGATGTTCCGGGATGTTTTGGAATCGATTTTTCATAAGGAATTCGATGAGAATATTAGTTTGTGTCATTTATGAAAATTTTTGTGCGAAATGGTCTTGAACTTTATGAGGGACATTTTCATAATTTTGTCAAATTTTGTGAAAATTGGCAAAATGGTTATTTGGTTTCAATTTGTTGTTTTATGTGTTTGACAGGGTTTTCTTAAGCATAATGTAGACTCTATGGATGTTTTGAGGTCAGGGGTATTTTAGTAATTTGATCATTTTTTAGTGATTTTATTGTGAAGCTTCTTTTTGTCTGAAAATTGATGATTTCTAGGCTTTTGAGGTTATATTTTCCTAGCATAGCATGGTTTCTACAATTTTGTTAGTTTGACAAACCTCATCCGAATTTCTGAAACACATCTGGTAAAAAAATATAGCAATGGAATAATCATCCATCATTGGGAACCGTTGCAATCGGATTGACACGTTGATTAATCAGGTGAGTGCAAAAATGGGGTGTCTACAATATTGTTAAAAAATACTACACCTTAAAATTGATCCTGAGATGTTAAAATGTCATCTTTGCTATCATAAACTAACTATCAACCCTAGTCAACCCTTTTGAGTCGTTACGTTCATTTCTTAACCTAAGACTAGGGAAAATCAACAATTACATAACGAAATAAAAAGAAAAAAAAAAAGGAAAAAAAATCAGAAACTCAAGAAAAAAGCATCAAAGTACTCCTGTTCCGTATGAGGATAAACTGTGAATGGCTAAAAATACAAAAAAATAAAAAAAGTCAAAAACTCAGACATTTGATCTTAAGCTCGACCCAAATCTCCAGCCTAAACAAGTTTAAGAGACGTTGGGAAGAGACATAGATCATATTTTCAAAACAAAAATAGACAAACTCCATGCCTAACCCACTCTAGATAGACCTAGACCTTAACCTTCCTTTTTGTATCCTTCTAACACCATTACTCTAAACCAACGTTTCGTTCCACTAAGAGTCATTTATGATGAGGAAATATTCTAGGACAACACAATTACGATGGCAGCACCAATGATATTGAGACTTAATCTGGACCTCAAATCTTATTAGTCGTTGGAAGACTCGAGAGGGAAATCCAGATCTGATATTAAAAAAAAAAGAGCCTCTTGAAGCATAAAGTAGTTAATCTCGTAAACAAACTTAAGTTACCGAGCCACGAGTACTCAAGAAAAAGCGTCACTACAAGAGTAGAGTTACCTATATTTCAGCTTAACCTGAGTCACCAAGCCACAAAGACACAGAGATTCCAAGCAAGAATTGTAATGTAAAAATTCAAAAAAATACAAACATAGTCTTAAAGGGAATAATGAAAATTTGGAAGGGTACTATGAGTAAAAGAATCTGACTATGGCAAGATCAAAACCACCGGTATGATGAAAATCTGAAAGGGCATCGATCAGCAAAAATGTGAAAACCGAGTTTGGTAAAACCATAACTGGCACTAGGGGCAATAAGGGCCAAAAATTAATAATAATAAATTTAAAAAAAAAATCTCCTAGCCCGCAAGAGTATAAATTGTGAACAATAAAAACTTTCCAAAATTCTGAGGCTCGAACAGAAAATAGTCTTCTAGTATCAGGGCATTGGGGATGACTCTAAAGGAACCAAAAGAGTGATTGACCCTTGTATCCTTTAAGATTGGCAAAAAATAACAAAATCATAACAACTAAAAATTTTACAAACTCTAAATTTATCGTACTCATTTGATAAAGACATTTCAAAAAACTACTATTTTGGCCAATGACGACAAATCTATGACTTAATCAACAAAACTTCGTATTTTCAAAAATAATACATCTACCTGAAGCCAAGTAAGTACAAAACATATTTTTTTGGCATTAAATCTTTCAATATTTTACATATGTTTAGATTATGTCAAGAAAATATAAAAGTGGAAATACGCAGCCCATCAAATATCATGGTAAGAAATAAAAAAAGAATCAAGGAGTTCATCCAAAGTACGGATCTAGGCAGCCTGACTAGTTATCACTATTTCAGCATCCAAAACGTCATGACTAATGAAATATGCTGCAAAGTCATCAAAATATGGACTTTGGGTAAATCTGTCCCTCAACTCAGGAACTTCGGCTCGAAGCCTAGCCACCTCATCGCTATCACTAGGCCCCGATCGTGTAAGTTCGAATGTCAATCTAGCAATTTCTTTCTGTATCTTCTTATCAGATTTTAGTCAAATAGTCTAAATTCGACAATGATAAGTTTGAGACTCTTCCACTCGATCTCGATAATCAAAGTGATACTTAGCAAGTCGCCCCATGAAGATCAATCAAGACAAGAAAATTGTAGATACCTCATTTTTGCACTCGCCTGATTAATCAACTCAACCCGATCGCAATGGTTCCCAATGATGGATGTTTATTCTAATGCTTTATTTTGTTACCAAAAATGTTTCAGAAATCCGGATGAGGTATCTCGAACTGATAAAACTGTAGAAACCACGCTATGCTAGGAAAACACGACTCCAAAACCTTAGAAATTATCATTTTTTAGACAAAAAGAAGCTTCACGATAAAAATCACTAAAAAATGATCGAATTACCAAAATACCTTTAACATCAAAACAACCTTAGAGCCTACATTACGCTTAGGAAAACCCATTCAAACACATAAAACAACAAATCGAAATCAAATAAATCATGTCGTCAATTTTAACAGAATTTGACAAAATTATGAAAATGCCCCTCATAAAGTTCACGATCATTTCACACAAAAAACTTCATAAATGACACAAACCAATATTTCCATTGAATTCCTTATGAAAAACTGATTCTAAAACATCTTAGAATATTAAAAATTGACTTAAAACGTGAAAAGTCCTCTCCAGGGGTAAAACGGTAATTTCACAATTTTCATAATTAAAAATTTTGAAATTAATAAATAAAATATTAAATAATTAAAGTGAGACATTAATGAAATTAATTTAAAATTTTGAACTAAAAAAATCAATCAATCGGGCTCTCAAGAAAAATTGTTGAGGGTTCGCAAAATATTTCTTTAAGGAACCCTCCATTTGGAGGTCCAAAGAATTAAAGATATAATAGATGGGGGTTCTGCAAAAAATTAAAGTCAATCAAGTAAGACTAAAGTCAATCAAGTAAGACTAAAGTAAAATTAAAGTCAATTAAACAAGACTAAAGTCAAAATCTTAAAGTCAATCAATTAAGACTAAAGGCAAATCAAATAAGACCAAAAGTCAAAATTCTAATAGAGTTCTAATTAAATAATAACTCTACCTAAAAGAGTTCTAACTAAAACACAACTTCACCTAAAATAATTCTAATTAAAACACAACTCTACCTAAAACAAGTCTAACTGAAACACAACTCTAACTAAAAGAATTACAATCAAACACTAATTCAATCTAAATCAACCCCTAAAAAATCTATAAATAGAGGTCCTCACACCCTATTTTCGTATCAAATCATAAACCCTAAGAGAAGTAGGTCAAAAACTCCCCCAAGCCTCTCATAAACCCTAATTTTGAAGTCTCAACTCCTTACCTAACACCCATACCTCAATTTTAACTCAAAAAAAATACCTAGAAGCCCTTCAAAAACACCTAGAAACCCATAAAAAAATCTAAGGAATTCAGATCTAAGAAAGAGATACCTCAACTTGGAGACCAAAAGTCAAATCCAGTGACAGAACGAAACGAGGAATACTGTACAAGAAGTTGTTCTATCAGATTAGAGGGAAAAAAAATCATTGCTTTCGGAAAAGATAAGTATTCTTATTTTTTTTATTGATTAGGTCTTTTTAGCAATGTAGTTCTATTTGGGAATTAGCAGAGATCGGCGTTTGCCGGGCAGGGTTGGTGCCTAACACCTTCCAACTCTGTAACGTGATCCCCAGACTTAGTTTCTTATTTTTCATAGATTAGTTTATTTTTCCTTTTAGAGTCAATGTTCGATTCCTAGAACGTAATAACTAGGTGGCGACTCCCAAATCTCAAGGGTCAAAAGCGGATCTGTGCACCCCGCGGATCGATGGCGCTTTCAGAAACGAGTCTCATCAAATGTAATCATGGGAGACCCCTGAGGTTGGAATGCACCAACCCATCTCACCTCCTCATCATCAAGGTTGCAAATGAAAGCATACCATTCCTCTTTACCACTCGAAACCAAGGGAGCAATTTGTTTTGACGTCATGAGCACAAGATTAACATTAACACAGAATGGGGGGTTAATGGCTTCGATTGAAGCCACGTCATCCATAAACAAAAATTACAAAAACAAGAGCATTCTAAACTTTCGAAAACTAAAAAGTTTAAATTGTAAATCTATGCTAAGTTTGGAACTTACCTGCAGGAGTGGAGCACATCCGCGAAAAATTTGACTATGATCGGACAAACAAGCTTGAGAGATTGAAATATCTCACTCAAAAGCATAGAAGCTAATCGACGTCCCTCACGGACTTATTATATCACGTGAATGAGATAAAGATCCATCATATCTCCACTACCCGAAAATAAAAATTAACTCACCACCATCAAAGTGAACTAACAGCCTTGAAAGATCCGTAAGACGCTCAATCAAGAAAGATCAAAACATGGTCTTTAAAACTGATCCACCATCTAGAATCTTCAAAAACTTACGATTTATCCCCAAGAAATTGGAAACCTTACTTCGATAACTATCATGCAAAAGCGGAACAACCATCATATCCGACATCTTAAAACCCAATGACACTTTGAGCTCCTCGATGGTAAAAGTCATCTCGTGTTCACCAAATCATAAAATATTGAATTCGGGAATCCAACACCCCAACATAACCTCGATAAAGCTCCATTGCAATGGGACCTTTGGCAAAGAGAGGGTAAACCCTAGCTTGTTAAAACCTTCTTGAGCTTTCTCACCAAAAAATCAAAATCAAAATCAAAATAAAAAATTATAGAAAGTACAAAAATCAAAAGATCAAAAATCAAGGTAATACAAAAAAATAATAAAATCAAGAAAATGTAAAAAATCAAAAAATCAAGAAATCAATCAAAAGAATTTCAAAAACCCTTTCAAGTTGCATTCAACTCCGATTTGTTAAAACACGACAAAAAATATCTGAATTTTAAAACTCATCAAATTTTCATCAAATCTGAGATCTTAAACGAGTTTCGTGACATCAAGATCAAGGAATTAATAAGACAAAACTTTGTCAGACCCAATGCTTGAATAGCTATTTTCTAAAAAAGTCATCAATGCAATTGATAATTTGAAATTGTATTTTTCACAAAACTTTCGGACCCGTACAAACAGGGGTTCAGTCTATTATTTGGAGTTTTTAATCCTGCAAAGAAGACAGCTGTAGATACCCCAATTTGAACGGGCTCCCACTAAAAAAGGCCCATATCATATTTTCAATAAAATTTACCAACGAGTTTAAAAAGTCCAAATCGCCTAAACATGGCATTTTTATTGATTTGAGGGCTCCTAAGACTCCTAAACATCTAAGAGACCCACAATAAAGACTTGGTGTACCCCCACATTCCTAACCTTTCACCGCTCCACCCTCGAGATCAAAACTACCCCAAGCCCGCTTAAAGCCCACCAACCCTAAATTCTTAAAAATCACTCATCACCTCATCCAACTTAGCCTAAACTTAATTCCATATTATCCAAATCCCAAAACATACCCACCCTAAAAAATTCATTCTAAAATATACCCTATCCAATCCCAAATAACCTCAAACCCAAGCCCAACACACCAAAGTCCAAATCAATTCAAACCCACATTCATAATCCACAAACCATTACCTATAATCCATTATCCATATTAACCAATTAACTTTTGATCATCAAATGGACACATGTCCACTCCACAACTTACCTCCTAAAATATTATTTTACCCAACCTAACCCATCACCTTTTTTTAACACAACTACCAACTCACATCACAATCCATACCCTTCACCCTCCATTTTATAAACCTAATCCATCACTTTTTCTCTAACACAATCACCAACCCACACCTCCTTTCATCATTCACCCTCAACCCATTCTTTCAAACCATCCCCACACCCCTTCTAACTAATCAACCCACCTAAACACTCCATCTCCATACTTTCTTTGACACATGTCATCATCCCTTTAACCCTCTCAAAAACCTAAACACCTAACTCCTTACACAACCCATTCTTCTAATCAAACACCACACCTTTTCATCTAACATAATACTTAATCCTATTCTTTCAACTAAACACCCTATCATTTCACCTCTCAAACACTCAATCCAAATGACTTGGGTAGGATCCAAATCATTTGGATAAAATAAATTATCCATTTGCCTCCCTTCCACAAATACCCTCCTCTCTACCTAAAATTTCACACCCCTTACCCTTAAACCCCATACCATTCTCTACTCTTCTAACTTTTCATCCCATCTTACCCTCAAAACTAACCCTCAATCCTTATAAATACCCCCCATCTTCCAAAATAGGTACTCAAGTCTAACTATAAAAAAAAGAATCTACTCTCAACTCATCTCGTTACTCTCAACTCTCTTTTAAACTATTTCATATTCTCACATTACCTTCTAAAAGAAATATTTTCATAATTCATTAAGGACTCAAGAAGGACTTAAGAAGAAGAAGAAGAAAAGAAAGAAAGAAGTTAAGGCCTCAAGGTACAGTCAAAGGAATTCATACCCCCCCTCTCTCATTTTCTCTCTCTCTACCTTTACCATATCCCTCTTCTTCTATCCTCTTCCTCTCTTTAATTTTTATTATTAGAAAGCTTCTAAGATGTAGTACTATCATTTCCTTATCTCCGATAAATCGGACCTCGGTTCGATTGAAAGTATAGGGGTTGTAACCATTTTCAAAATAAAATCGTTTTAATCCATCAAATCGTTTTATGGCGATCGGTGTTTGGGTTCTTCTTGACTCAAGAGAATGGACCCGTAATCGAAGCCAACACTTTTCAAAATGTGTTATTTCTAAGGCTAATGCCCATTTGGATCATCTTCATCGATGAGATGATCCATAGAAGCTAAAATCGATAGTAAATCCCTACTTAAGGTACAAGTTATCAACACGTAGCACTTTATTTTATTTTATATTTTCAATTTAAAATGATCGAGTTGAGTTGAGGTTACCACCACTTGGTGGGGAAAAAAGTGCCTAACACCTTTCATTTTCTCTAATCGAGCCGTTTATCCCGATCTCAAGGTTGATTGATACCTTATCCAAATAAAAGTCACTAAATGTTAAATATGACAATTTTCCTAAAAATGTACATCAGGTGATCATTCACACCCTTTTACAATTTGAATGGTAGTGACTCCAATTTTTAGTAGAAGTGGTATTTGTAATCGAGAATCATGTATCTACAATGCCCTAGCTATTCTAAAGTCTCTAACTAAAGCCCTTGAACGCCACAAACACTAAAAGTGACCAAAATCATTGGAAGAGAAATCGGAAAGAACTAGAGGAGAAAAAGACCAAACAAAAGTGACAAATTGAGAAACCACACATTTTTTTAAGCGTTTAAAAAATTCCTTGTCCATTTTTAAAACACGAGGAAACAAAACTCGAAAATATCTATATTAAAAAATGCTTGAAAACAAGTTAATTTAGCCCATATTTCAAACACGGATGGATATAATTAAAACCACATGTATCTCAAATACGGATCAAAAAAAAAAAATATATATATATATATATAGGGAAGCATTCAGCACCAGTCAAAAAAAACAATCGTTTCACCTTACGAAACTCAGCTATTGGATATTTAGCAAATCGACGACACAAATTGAAAGAAAATCGTATTAAATCACGTGCTTGTTCTTTCACTTATTTTTTTTTTTAATTACAAATACATCCCTCGTGCCAAATTTGCGTTTTTTACCTACATACAAAACAAAACAAACAATCTGCAAAAAAAAATATGATTAACAAATTTATACTCTCCTTTCTTCTCTTCTAACTCTAAAAGCAACCCTAGCTTGTTTCATTTTCTATCTTCATTCACTAGTTACGGCTTCAAGAGAAACCAACCACTAAGAGATCCACCCGTAACAGCCACTGTTGAGGTAAAAATCATTTAGAATTGATGAAAAACTATTCGAAACCTTACGTTTACCCTACAAAATTCAGTCAATCAAAACCCTCTTCTCTCTCTCTTTCTTGACCTCTTTATATTAAGAAACCCTCTCATTTCTTTCTCTACCTTTATCTACCAAGAAATCATGTCCCCTTCTTTTAGTTTTCTCTTGAGAAGGAACCCTGTCTTCTCAATCTCTCTTTCCTTATCGTAACTCTCCCTCTTAGATTTCTTTCAACTGAAATCGCTATAACGATTGAATTAACGAACACACGGAGGTTTACAACTCTCTTTTGAACTCTCCTTCTCTTATCGAGTGAGTTAAAGGTAATTTCTTCCACTATTTCACTCTCCATTTATTAGGAATTTTTTAGCCATTTGATTGTTAAGATTTAAACCATATTTTTATTAGGGATAATGTAGTTAATATTCTCTTATTGGAAACAAAATCAACACCAAATCATGAAATCCAATCAAATATCTTTGAGAACAAGAATTTTAAGCAAATTTTAATGAATTTTGAGGGATTTTTAAAACTCATGGAAGCTCAAATCCAATATAATGAAATTTAGAAATTTCATTTTAAAGGTGTTTTTCTTAGTGTAATTCTTGCTATCTCCATGTATTTTTGCTATTTTTAAGTTAATCTCATATTCTTTATCAAACCAGAAGAAAATGATAATAATGCCTTAAAACAAGCCAAAGCTTAGCTTTCAAAAAAAAAATCAAAGAGTCAAGCTGTTAATGGAGTTGAGCCATTTGAACTAAGGATTTGAGAGCTGTTATTGGCACCCCAACTTTTACCTCTTTACATCCCAATTAAAAATTTTATAAAAAAATCAATGGTTGATAAAAGTAAAAGCTGTGTGCCAATATAATTTCTCTCTCTCTCTCTGTTTCTTCTAGATTTAGGATTTTATATGAGTCAAACCTTAATTGATTGTTTGTATGAGTTTTAGGATTTGTCTATTAGGGAGTTTTTACTAATATGGCACGTAATAAGCATCTTCACAATATTTGTGATTTGTTTTGATAACCAAGATATTAGTTTTGTAGCATTCCTTCAAGAGTAGCAAATGCATGTAATCGATTCTTACAAGATGGTACTATTTTGGGCCAAACTCTATTTTCTTATTTTATTGTCAACTTTTTTTAAGGAAATGTGAAATTTGTAGTTGTTTGGTTATGATTTTGGAGGAAATGGTGAGCTACCAAGCCTCCTTTTGAAGGATCTACACCATCCAGTCCAAGCATAGTTTAAATTGACAAAAAAGAATTGGAGTTGGAGTTTTCTTGGGTGAGCTCACACATGCAACCAAACACTAGAATTATAGTAAACTCACATGTAGTATAATTTTCAGTTTTGTTCTCCTATGGTTATTAATGTTTATATGCAAACAAGTTTATGGTTGATCTAATTGAAAACATAGTAGTAAATTACTCATATATGATTCACCCTTCTAAGGAATGAAATCTAGAATGCCAGATTCCTATTGACAAATCTTGTTAGGGTAAGAATAAAAAAATGAGCTAAGACAATTTTTTATACTAAGAATGGATAGCTAAAATAGTTATATGGGCATGTTTATGAAATAGTTATTTTTAGAGGTGTTGTGTAACTTATCCACTAATTATGAGTTATTTTAGTCTTATTAGTGCAACTTATTTCATTAGTCATTTATTTTAAATATTCTATTTTTACAGGTATTTAGGATGACAAAGTTTTATGTTGTTTTTGTTAGGAGTAGACCTGAGATTTACACAATGTGGGAAAATGTCATAAGTATACAAATGGATACAGGGGTAGTTGTTTTAAAGCATTTCGCACATTTGAAGAAGTTAAGAGGCATCTATTGGTTTACAATCAACTTCATTATAGAAACCCAACACAATTCCTTGAAGAAAGAGAAAGTCTAGGGAAGAAGTCACAAATCCTTGAAGAAAGTCAATAGCCTGCAAAGAGATCGCATAACTTTGAACGTCTGTTGCTTTACATAATTTTTCTTTTTACTGTGTTTATGTTTGTCTTAATGATGTATAAATTTATCCAATAGAAGTTTGTATGTTGGAAGTACTATTTAAAAGATTAAGTGTAGTTACTCTTTTGTCATCCTGAATACTTTATTAATGTTCAATAAATGGTGAGTTTTTTGCCAAGGTAGTTAAAAACAAGCGAACAACAGGGACTTCTTTCAACACTGACAATCATACTATAAACACATTGCATTGTGACACATTATTTTAGGAAAAATTACTTAAAAGACACTTGCGGAGGGACTACTTTCTAAATAATCCCTAAATTTTTTATGGTAGCTTGGCAGGAATTTACTAAACTTTTATGTTCTAAATGGTCCCTCATTATTTATTAGGAGCCTAATATGTTTTAAGCTTCCTCATACTTAACTACAAATTCTCTTAAATTTGTCTTCCATGTAACGAACCGATCAAAAAATGCACTAATGCTCTCACTACGGTCAGTAATATTTATGCTAGTAAAAAAAAAACCATGATTATAAGCAGGCACCCAAGACTCCCACAAATGAAATAATTGTTCATGCCATTCATTTCCTTCCAATCCATGGTTTACAATCAAGCTCTTCCAATTTTTTTCAAACTCTTATCCCGTATATGTCGACCAAATACACCTCACTAATTTATTTTTAAAATCACAAGTTTCAAAATATTTATGAGCCAACTTCTCAGAAAACTTCTTCATGATGTGTCAAATGCAAAAACAATGACGTGTGTTGGGAAAAACTTTGGCATTCGCATTCTTCATTGCCAAATCCTGGTCTGTGATCATCGATATTGGATAACGTCCTTCCATGGCCTTGAGCCAAGTCTCAAATAACCATCAAAATATTGTCTTTATCTCATCTTGTAGAAGAGTGCACCCAAATTGTATAGATTGAAAGTGGTGGTTTACTTCAGTAAATGGAGCAAATGACATATCATATTTGTTTGCTCGATATGTCATGTCGAATATCACTACATCACCAAAATAGTCATACGATAATCTTAACCTTGTATCCACTTAAAAGAAGTTTGTTGTCCTCATTTCATCATCGTATTGTATTGCATAAAAAAATTATAGATTTTCAGTTTGTTTTATTATGAAGTAATTTAATATTGACTGTACATCCCCTACCTTGAATTCCTTATGCCTAACATTGATCAAGTGATTGTAATAGTCCCTATTATCAAAACCAATTACATATCCACTAAAAATGATTGGCACTTTAGTGATTTAAATATTTTCTCTTCTGAATATTTTCACTAGTTTCTTAGCTACTCTAGGCATATAACGGTTTGATCTCATCTTCATTCTCTTCGATGGTGTGACTAATGATTGTGGCCATCGTCCAAAATGGATACTTTTCATTTTACAATCTATTTGTAATCATTTATAATACACGTGATAGCCTTACATCCACATTTAATAGTTGAAGAACTTCTTCTAATTATCTTATTATCGCTTTCATTCACAATTATTTATTCTACATCTTTTTCTTTCATCTTATATATACTTTGATGTGTGCAAATATATGTCATTCTAGTTATCTCCTTTGAACCTCGTCAAGACCTAGAAATTATTTAAATACGAATGAAAAATTCTTCTTGATGCCCATAATCTTTATAATACTTCTTGGCTTCTTCAATTGAATCGAAGATCATCCTCACATATGGTACATTCAACTTTTCAACATTTTTATAAGACTTGCAATCAACACGTTCTCCACTATCTTCTTGAATTCTCGATGAAGATCCCATAGTTTCACCAATAGTGGCTTCCTCACACTTGTCATTACCAATCATATCCATGAATTATTTTCACTGATACATTAAATCACAATCGATGCATTAAAGGAAAATTCTTTTTATACCAATCAAATTCATTATATTTCTTTGAAAAATTTAAAAAAAAAAAAAATCTAATCAAAAAATCACATCAATCATAATTTTGAAAAGAAACACAAACTAACTATAGCCTAGGTAGCTAAATTCATATGTTAATTATATCCAAACAATACTAAGATATTCAAATCAAAATAACAACTCAAAACTCAAAAAAAAAAAAAAAAAGAGTTAAGATTATAAGTAAAATTACAATCATTCTTAGAACGAGGTATAGGATATTTGAATTTCTTAAAGAAATTTAAAAAAAAAATTAATTAAAAATAATAATATGCTCACTATAATTATAAGTAATTGACAAGTTGATGCTGATTTTGTTTCCAATTCCAATTCAAAGATAAATGATTTCATAAATTTAGCAGTTCATTGATAAAAAAATTAACACCATATGATTTTCAAAGTCGACATTCCAACGGCAAGTTAGGGTTCCTGTTTAGGGTTGGTAAGTAATAGTCAGGATTTCTTCAATGTAAAATGGCTAAAAAATCCCTAACAAATGGAGAGTGAAATAGTGGAAGAAATTACCTTTAACTCACTCGATAAGAGAATGAGAGTTCTAAAGAGAGTTATAACTCTCTGTGCGTTCGTTGATTCAATCATTGTAGTGATTTCATGAGTTGCACCGATTTCAATTGAGAGAAATCTAAAAGAGAGTTGTGATAGGGAGAGAGATATTGAGAAGACAAGGTTCCTTCTCAAAAGAAAACTAAGAGAAAGAAGGGAAATGGTTTTTTGATAGATAAAGGTTGAGAGAGAAAGGAGAGGATTTCTTAATAGAAAAATGTCAAGAGAGAGAGAGAAAGAGAGATGAGAAGGTTTTGATTGACTAAGTTTCGTATGGTGAAACGTGAGGTTTCGAAGAATTTTTCATTAAATTCTAACAATATTTACCTCAACAGTGGCTATTATGGGTGGATCTCTGAGTGGTTGATTTTTCTTGAAGCCGTCGCCAGTGAGTGAAGATAGAAAATGAAACAAGCTAGGGTTACCTTCAGAGTTAGAAGAGAAGAGGGAAGAGTATAAATTCGTCAATTAGATTTATTTCACAGATTGTTTTTTTTTTTTTGCTTTTTTTTTTTTTTTTTTTTGTGTGTGTGTAAAAGACGCAAATTTGGCACGAGGGATGCAGTTGTAATTAAGAAAAAATTTAAGTAAAAAAACAAGCACATGATTTATTACAATTTGCTTTCAATCTGCATCATCGATCTCCCAAATATCCATCGACTGAGTTTCGTAGGGTGAAACATTTGTTTTTTTTACTAGTGCCAAATGCTTCCCATCTATATATAGATCAGGATCTGTGTACACATATATCTACTCATATATCTACAACGTGTTTTGTCCTATGTGGGCTAAAAGTTTTAGATTTAACAAATTTTTGTTAATGATTATCTCTATGATGAGGAGATCATACTCACCAAAAATCAGCTCAATCCAAAACTTTTCACCTCATCAAAAGTGATTTATAAAAAATGGACGGTCCACAATTCTTCAACTCATAAATATGGGGTTAGAAGTTTTAAAATTAGATGAGTTTTGGTGAGGATGATCTCCTCATCATAGAGATCATCCTCACGAAAAATCAGCTCAATCCAAAACTTTTAGCCCACATAGGACAAAACACATTTTAGATATATGAGTACATATACGTGTACACAAATCCTGACCCTATATATATATATATATATATATATATATATATATAATAAATTGCATTTTCAAAAACCTGTTTCAAGTTTATATTAAGACCTAATTCATCAAAAAATGACTAAAAGCATCCATTCCAACGTCCCACAATTTACCAAAACTCTTTCAAAAACCAAAATTTCATATGAACTTCAAGCTACGGAATAGAAGATGTCAAAAGCCAACCCTATTAGACCTCCCATGCTTAGGTACTTACTTTTTTCAAAGTCTGCCAATTAACCCAATGCTTTTAATCATATTTTGTCGAATTCCTTCGGACTCAAGCAGACATGGGTTAAGTCTATTCTTTGCACGCAACTCCTACGAAGAGTAGTTGTAGGCATCCCAATTTTCATGTGCACACCTTGAAAAGACCCATAAAAATGTGGTGACTCATTTTACTAATCAAAATATCTAAGGGCCTAATTTTCAAAAATCTAATATTTTTCTAAATAAAAGCCTAAGGCCCCTTGTTTGGCCCATGGGCTTGCAAACAAACCATTTTTTACTGCATTCTTATCCATTTTTAAGCTTCAATCTATGTCCAACTAAACCTAGGACCACCTTTCAAGTCCAACAAATCCAAAGCCCAATTTACTAAATCATTCCCAATCCAATTTCTAAACTAATCTGCTAACCAATCCTCAAATCCCACCAATCCAATTCTCAAATTATCTAATTCCCTACCCATAATTAAATTCCCAAATCAAATTTTAGTCAATCAGAACCTTCGAAATCCTGAAAACCCAAATCAAACCCCTACTCAATTGCTAGTCATTAGCCAAAGTCAAACTCAAATCTAAGCCCAATATCATACCCATGCTCATTCCTAAACTTAACCTAACACTATTTCAAACTCCCAATCAAAGTTTAAGCCCATGTCAAAGTCTAATAAAACACGAAAGTCTATTCTTACAAAATTTTCATATGTCACCACCTTATTTACCTTCTCAAATCCAATCAACCTAACCCTGTCATCACCCTAAAAAAATACACAAATACTCTTCACCATACCACATGTCATAACCTAACCACATCATTTTCTCCAAAATCTACTCACAAGTCACATTCATATTACACCAAACCCCTTCTCCTTAATCAATTCACCTAACCCACCAAAAAATTATACATGCTTACAACATTGCCACATATCACCAATTCTGTCACCCTCTTAAAATCAAACCACCTAATCCCATCACCTTAATCATTCTCAATCAACAATCTCACCATTTCTAACCTAACCCTCACTCAATCTAAGGTATGGGTTGCTAAACTCAAATTTCAACTATATTAACTCAAAACCTCATATTATTTTCCCCCAACCTCTAGATTGGACCCTTTTGGCATCCAAAACTCTATAGAAACTCACCATTTTCTCCAAAAAAATCTAATGTTTGAACTCTACCCTTTAACTCTCAAATTTCATCTCTTTCATATTTCTCTCCATCTCTCTAATTCTAAAAATACACCTCTCTCTCTTTCTCTCTCTCTCTCTCTCTTTCCTAATCTAAAATCTCTATACCACCAAAATTTTCAACCTTAAATCTCTATACTAAAGTTCAAGATCTAAAGACTTTCTTTTGAAGATAAGAAGAAATATTAAGAAAATAAGATAAACAAGAACAATGTGCTGTTAGAATAAAAATATATGTAGTTTTATTCCCTTTCTCCATCTTTTATCTCTTCCTTTTTCTTTTTTTTTTTGACATAAAAATCCCTAGGATATAATGAACACCATATCTTACTCCCTATAGATTGGGTTTTAGTTCAATCGAAAGTGTAGGAGTTGATGGCATTTTCAAAAACTTTATTTTCTTTTTACCAAACACACTTTGCACCTTCCACTTCAAATCAATTTTGAGGCTCAAGGTAATTGGGCCCTCCTCGTTCTATTAGAGTGGGCTCATAACCATCAAATCATATACTCTTCAAAATTATGTTATTAAGGAAAATACATAGATTATGATCCCCTCTCTTGATGAGGTGATCCTCACAATCTAGGCCAAAATCAATGTCCTTTTATGTTTAATGGGTGTTGTAGATACGCGATTTTCGAATCCATAGATCACCTCTACAAGGATTTGAAGTCGTCGCCATTTTTTTTGTAAAAGGGTGTGACTGGTCATCTGAAAAAATATTTTTAGAAAAAATAACATTTTGGCATTGTAATGATTCTCGTATAGATTAGACATGTCGGTCTACCTAATATCTAAGTAACAAGTTCGATTAAAGATAGTGAAAGGTATTAGGTACCCCATTCTCCCCATCAAATAATGGTAACCTCAAAAGACATGGTCATTTTAAGATAAAACAAAAATGAAGAAAGAAAAGAGTCGAGTGACCGACCACTTGTACCCTAAGAAGGGATTTACTATTGACTTTGATTATAAGGATCACCGTATCGAAAGAGATGATCCTTATAAAAATCTAGCCATCATAACGTAGTTTTGAAAAATGTTGGCTAAGGATATGGACCTATTCTCATGAGTTGAAAAGGGTCAATTTACCAATTACCTCAAAATGAATTGAGTGAGGTATGTGCAAAGGGTCGTTTAAAATGACTTTGTTTAAAAGTGGTTACTACCCCTACACTTTTGATCAAATTGAAGTTTGATCTACTGGAGGTGGGGGAGGGTGAGCATTATGTCTTAAAATCTTTCGAAAAGTACAATTAAAGAAGTGATGGGAAAGGTAGAAGAGGAAAATATAGATGGGAGCTATGCTTTCTCTAATCCACCTTAAGGTCTTGACTTCTTCTTTCCTTCCTTCTACTTCTTCTTCTCATTTTTTTTCTTGAGTTCTTGGTAGTGTTATGTGAGTTTTTAGAATACCAAATGTAGTAAGAGAGGAAAAGAATTGAGTAGAGAGAAAAATTAAAAAAATTTAATCCTTTAGGGTTTGATAGCATGAGTCCTTTTTAAGAGGCAATGAAGGGTATTTGTAGGATTTTTGGATTATTTTTAAGGTTAAAAATGTCAAAGGAAAAAAGATTAGAAGATAAGAACATGAGGTGTAAGTATGAGATGGATGTTATTTGGAGGTTGGAAAGAGGTATTTGTGTAAGGTGATGGGAATGGGTCATTCTTGAGCTAAATGGGTTGGGCTCTTCCATCCATATGGGTTGAATGTTAGGTGTGATTAAAGGGTGTGATGTTTGGTTAAGAGAATGGGTTGTGTAAGGGATCAGGTGATTAGATTTTGGGATGGTGAAGAAAATGGTGACAAATATCTAAAAGGTGTAGGTGTGTGTGTTAGGTGAGTTTATTGGGTGTGACTTAATTATTTTTTTTATGGAATGATGGGGGTAGGTTATGACATGGGTGTACGTTGAGATGTGGGTTGATTTACTTTTTGAAGGTGATGATGGGGTTAGTTAGAAGAATTTAAGAAGTGAAGGGTGGTGGTGACAAGTGTCCCCTTTGATGATCAAGGATTGCATGGATCTTGATTGGTGTTGATCGTGGGTATGAATATGGATAAGAGTGTAGACTTTAAGTTTGAGATTGATTGGGTTGGACTTGCGTCTTAATGAGTGTTTGAGTCTTAGGATTGACTTGAGTTTAGGGTTTGGGTTGGAGTTGGATTGCATGGGATTATAGTTAAGTTAGGTTAAGGTACGGGTTAGTGATAATGCTAAAATGATTATTAGGGAGTTAAAGATTGATAGGCCTTAAGTGGGCTTAGAACATTTTCCAATTTGGAATTGGAGTGGTAAGAGATGGAGGAGGTGAAGGCTTCTGGGTCCATAAGATACTTAGGGGTCTTAGGACCTTTTGATTTAATTAAAAAGTCAAATTTTGAAGATTTGGGCTTTTTAGGCCCATCGATGAATTTTGCTAGAAAATTGATTTTTTGGATCCTTTCAAGCTGGGGTCCATTCAAATTGGGTTTTCTACAGCTGCCCCTTTTTACAGGAGTTGCGTATAAAGAACTACAAAAAATAAACTGAACACCTTTTTGCATGGGCCCAAAAACTTTGTTAGAAACACGATTTCAAAACATCGAGTAGTTTGATGATTTGTTTGTAGAAAGTGGCTACTCAAGCATAAGATCTAACAAGGTTGGCCTTTGAATTCCTTAATCTCGTGGCATGGAGCTCGTTTGAGATCTCAGATTTAATGAATTTTGAAATTCGGTGTTTTGGTCATGTTTCGACAAATTATGCTCAAATGCATTTTGAAAGAATTTTTTTTAAATTCTTAATTTTTTTACTAATGAGATATGTTTAAATAATAACTTTTTTTGGAGGAACTAAGGTGCTTGTAATGATCCTTTAATAAGTCTACACAGAAAAATTTTAAACTTACCGTAACACTTTTTTATTGCAATGGTTGAAAAATTAAAAGAAAATATGGTCCTTTCAAGTTTTGAGTTTCACAGAGATGGAATCTATTGTAAGAAGTTGGTCACCCAGACTAGGAGTTTGACAAGGATTAAATTGATTATGAAAAGTAGAAATGAGATTTGTAATCTAAGGGTATTTCAATAAGAATGATTTGACGTCTTTTACTTTAAATGATTAACCTGTGAAATCTAAAGATTAAAATTCTTTTTCCTCGATTTTTTTATAAAATGATAATATCATGCAGTTTATATTCATGCGACAATGATCAACATATAATTTAAGCTCTTACTGAAGAGTAACATGTAGTTTAAGCTCGTACTGAGGAGCTTCATACAGTTTAGGTTCTTGTTGGAGAGTAAAATACAGTTTAGGTTCTTACTGAGGAGTAACATGTAGTTTAAGCTCGTATTGAGGAGCTTCATACAATTTAGACTCTTGTTTATGCAAGTATTTTGATAAGTGTTTGAGTCTTAGGATTGACTTGAGTCTAGGGTTTGTGTTGGAGTTGGGTTGGAGCGACGAGTAACTTGTGTCTTGATAAGCGTTTGAGCCTTAGGATTGACTTGAGTCTAGGGTTTGTGTTGGAGTTGAGTTGCCTGGGATTATGATTAGGTTATGTTAAGGCATTGACTAGTGGTGAGGTTAAAATGATTGTAAAGGAGTTGAAGATTGGTAGGCTTAGGACATTTTCAAATTTGAAATTTGAGTGGTGAGAAATGGAAGAGATGGGGGCTTGTGAGGCCTTATTGTGGGTCCATGAGACACTTAGGGGTCTTAGGACCTTTTGTTTGATCGAAAAGTCAAATTTTGAAGATTTGGGCATTTTGGGCCAATCGACGAATTTTTCTAGAAAATTGATTTTTTTTGGGTCATTTTGAGTGGAGGCCCGTTCAAATTGGAGTATCTACAAGTACAATTCGTATTTTCTCGAGATTTATTTTCTTTCTTATTTTTTAAAATGACCATATTTCAAGGTAACCACCTAAGATAGAGAGAGTAGGAAGCCTAATGATAATTGCATATAATGATGAAAGATTTTCTTAATTTATGATAATAGTGTTATATTAATTTGATTATTTTAGGATTAATTGGTTAATTTTATGGTTGCAGGTTTGGGAGGTGTAAATGGAAGAAACCAGCTAAAGATAGGCTTTTGATTGCATTAAAAGGCCAAAGAGATGAAAAAATAATTTTGGAGAAGAGCAAAAACCAAAGAAAGAACGAAAAAAATATAAAAAGAGATTTTGTTCCTAATTTGTATGTACCTACTCTAAATCCAACGAATTTTCTCTCCTCGTTATTTTCTCTCTTTTTCTTTCTCTCCAAGTTTTCTCTCTCCTCTATAATTCCATATTTTTGTCTTTCTCATCTATAATTCCATATTTTTTCTTTTTTTTCTTTCTCCTCTATTTATTCCATACGTCCCATATTTTCTTTCCAAATCTTGATCTCCTTTAATATTAAATCTCATTCAATCTTTATTTAATTTCTTTTCATCCAAAAATCTTAATCTTCAACTACTAATATTTTCAAAAAATCTCTTGGTTAATATCCATCTTCTGTGACCATAACCCAAAAAAATTCACCTATTTCTCCCAAATCTTTTTAAATTTTTCTAGATTTGTCAAAGAAATCAACAATGATCGAAGATAAACTAAAAGTAAAGAAAGAAATCGGGTTGTACTCACATCCTCCCAACTTTTTTTAATTGTGTTATTTATTTTAATTGATAAAACAAATATTAAATTTTAAGATGATTGGCTAAAAGCTTTATTAAGGTGGGAAGGGAAGCCACAAATCATGTTTTGATTTTTTTTATTGATAAATTAATGTTTAAATCTTCTTGAATTTATTATTTTATTGCTTGATTGGACTTTAAATATAACTAATTTATTAATAAAATTCTTTGATTCGATGTGTATTCCAATTACATCAGATGCTTGGAATTCCTTATAATAAAATAAGGTGTAAAATTGGTTGATAACAATAATTGATAAATTTTCTATTTTTATGAAAAATCTAATCGGTGCAAATCTCAATTTTAGTTTTTTCAATTAAATCAAATCTTTATTCAAATTTAATTGAATAATTAAAATCAATAAAAATATCTTTTATAATTTATGGTGGATATCTCATCCTTAACAGTTTCCCAATTTTAATTTTAATTTCTTTTGAATTCAATTAAATTTAGTTTCCAATCTTGAAATTTTTTCTTTACAAATTTAGGATTTTTAGTTTTTATACAGATTCGTTCCCCGTGGATTGACCTCAGTCCCGAGTATTTTATTACTTCGATACATGCCTTGCATTTGGGATTTTTGAATCTACAATATTTAACTTGTAGCACATACCACCTTCCCCGTTCTTTAATTGGATAGCTTACTTAGACTTTAGATAGATTAGTTTCTTATCCGTACGAGAATCATTACTTTATCCAAAAGTCAAATTTTAAATTATTACCCGGTTGACCATTCATACTCATTTCCTAAATATAAATGGCGATAACTCCAAATCAGGTAGTGTCAATCTTTTAAACTCAAAAGTCTCATAGCTACAACCCTCGTAACCCCAACGAGGATACCCATGCTGTAAGGTTGGATTCCAGTGACTCATGGAAAAAATATATTAAAAAAACTAAAAATTCCAACTGATGAAATTTATCTTCAAGATAAGTATCTCTAAGATGTGTGTTATTGTGATAGTATACATCTTGGTCATTTTCGTGTTTACACAGTTCGGACCAAGTGTTTTTTCATGAGTCACCAAACCTAACCTCTCTCTCTCTCTCTCTCTCTCTCTCTCTCTCTCTCTCTCTCTCTCTCTCTCTCGCGACATATATATATATATATGGGAAGCGCTTGGAAGCCCTAAAGAGAGCCAAACATTTTTCAAAATAGAGATTAGAAGTTTAAGAATGGACTATTTTTTGTGAGGATGATCTCTATGGTGAAGAGATAATCCTCACAAAAACACAGCATTCCGAAACTTCAAACCATAGTTTACAAGTTAAAGAATCATGGACCGTCCAATTTTTATAAATCACTTTTGATGGGGTTAGAAGTTTCCTAATGAGCTGATTTTTGGTAAGGATGATCTCCTCATTATAGAGATCATCCTCACAAAAAATCAGCTAATTCTGAAACTTCTAACCCATACATTGAAAAAAATGTTTGGCCCTCTTTAGCGCATCTAAACGCCACCTTATATATATAGGGGATCGTTCATTTGACAATCTTAGGATGACAAAACGCTGATAATTTTTTTCTTCTCTATGGCTTAAAAGATTCAAATCGAGATGATTTTTTGTGAGAATGATCTTTATGGTGAGGAGATCATCTTCACCAAAAATCAGTCGAATATGAAACTTCTAACCCCATCAAAATTATTTTAGAATTGTGAATTGTATTTTTGCAATCTCTTTTCCTATTTTTTTATCTTTATAAATAAATATGGATAATGGATGTGAAAATAACAACAAAAGGAGGATTTTTTTTTATTTTCTTCTTCTCTTTAAGTTGGAAGTTTTCTGGATTTCTATTTAAGATCCTAAGGTTGAAGGCATGGAAATAATCGTGACTGCTCTAGAAGCGTCGACGTAATGAGTATTTGGATTTTTGATCTCTAACGATCGACTCAATATGACATGACTCTAGGTTTGGATCTTCGTTACAACTAAAAAGTATGCTCCCTAAAAACCTAATATTGGTATCAAAGCTATTTGATTTGTGCTCCGTTGTTTGAACCAAAACTTAAATCGAACAAAAACCTAAGATTTCATCTACAAGAAATTGATTTTTATTTAAATCAGTTTTGGACAGAAATTTGAGATTTTTCTAAATCATTTTTTTTAGACAGAAATTTAGGGTTTTTCTTCCCACCTTCGTCGAACTATTTGAAAATCCTATTTTTTTTAATTTTTGTTACTTCTTGTTGAAGTTCATAATAATAATAAAAAACTAAGAGAGAATAAGGTAAGATCAAAAGAATTAGATGAAGAACATGAAAGGAGATCAAATCAGACTTACCTGATCTGTTGATTTTGTCTAGTGAGCATGGATCAAGCTCGCAACCTTCTAATTTGGATTTAGACGCACTTGGATTACACCTCAGATCCATGACATGGCTGTCGATTCACACTGTTCATCACTTGGATCAAAGCTCCGGCGCTGTGGTGAAGCTTCCCAAATTTCCCTTTCCATCATTTTCTTCTTCACCTCTTTAAACTCAATCTTGGTTCGTGTTGGCTTAATTTCCCTCTTTCATCCTCAGCTTCAGTGAAGAAGCGATAGTGGGTTATGTAATCTCTCTCTCCTTTAGAACCTCATGGATCCAAAAACTATACATGGGAAAGTGATTCTGTAATAAGAAATAAAAAGGATAAGTGTTCAACATAACTTTTTTCCTATTAAAATATTGAATTAAGTTTTTTTTTTAATATACAACAGTAAGTTGTATAATTAAATAACATTGAGTTCAACATAACTCTTTTTTCCTATTAAAATATTGAATTGGGTATTTTAATATACAACAGTAGGTTGTATAATTAAATAACATCGATTATTGTTTTGTTAACCAACTTTATTTTATTTGGCCTATTATTCGGTGTAGTCATAGAGCATTTTTTATTCTAAGTTATGTTAATGTACCTCACCCTTCAAGGGGTTGTATGGATGTACCTTAAAAATAAATAATAATTGCTTGATAATAGTGTAGCGCATACCATGCAAATATGAATTGCTAAAAAAAATTCAATTAAGATCAAAGTCCATAATTTGTCTTGATTGACATAGTATTACATTGATTTTGGGGGTGTTACATTATATTTAGTATGCCTAAATAATATTGGCTTATCAAGTGATGGGCCTAATATACAAGCATTTATTTTGGCAGACTTCACTTTTTTTATATATATTCTATCCATGATTAATTGATAATTCATAGTTATTATAATAAATTAATTTAAATATTTATTATTTTATTACTAATAAGAGTGGTAATCTTTTGGGTTCCTCTTTAAAATTTGCACGTGACAAATTTAGCAATTAAGATCAAAAGAGATGATTGTTAACTTTGACAATTGTCAATGTTTAGTTTTTACAATCTAATGTCATAACATTGATCTTGATTGACTGATCTAAGAGATAGATCAATTTTTGTGTGTGGCATAATTGATAAATATAACAAATATAAATACATTTTTTTTAATTTGTGCATTATTTTTTTTTAATATAGTAAATAACAATGTTATTTAAAAACGTAATAATAGGATTTAAATAAGGAAAAGAAACTGGATGGAAATAATTATGACATTTGACACCGTAAGATCCAATATCTCCTAGATAAGTAATGGATTTTGGATATTTTGACCATAATTATGGATAGACCAGCAAAAAGATACTTCTACACAACACCGTCGTAACATGGACACATACTTGAATTGATAGAAACAAGATTGGTGCGCACATTTTACTATGCTTAGTAGTATGTACAATGATCTTATTGGCAAATTCGAAGGTTATTAGATAACTAAAGAAATATAGGACGTTTTGCTTTCTTTTGCAAGTACCTCAGCAATCAGATTGCTCGTATTGACACTGAAATTTGATTCATATAAGAAGGCTGCTAATGACACCATGATCAAGAATCTTATAAAAATGTCTTAAATGATATGCGATCTAAAAACTGCTCGAAATGTTCTGACAGAAGAGCAGCAAATCCTTGTTGTCTTGAGATCTTTGTTTGATTCTTAGGAACAGATGAAACTCAATATGACGTAAATAAGAGTATTACCAACTTCTTTCAGTTGTCGCAACATTTAGAATTAAAAGTCAAATGTTAGTTTGCAAAGAGTAACAGTGTCGCTTTTACTATTGAATCTAGTAAGCGTGAGAACTTTAGATCCAAGTGCAAGCCAATGAAAAGAACTCAAACTAATGATATTGCGCCAAAAAATAATCAAAATTTCAAACGTCGCAGAGAAAAACATAGTAGAAAGAAATACAAATCTAAGATGGCATGCCACTATTATAAGAAATTAGATCACTTCGATCGTGAATGTACTGAGCCAAAGAAGGTAAAAATCAATTTTAATACCCTATTTCATTGTTTTTTTTTTGCACAAAGGTGCTTGTTACTGATTCTTGTGATCTCAATTGGATAGTAAATTTCAGAGCAATCAAACATATAACAAATAATATAGTAGGGTTCATAGAGTTTTCTCGAGTCTCTCATGGTAACATAAAGATATTTATGGGAAACAATTCTAGTAAAGATGTAGTGAGAGTGGAAACATACCAACGACAGATGCACAAAGAAAGCAATTGTCACTCTACGATGTTCTTTATGCGTTAGGAATTTGACTTAGTTTGTTTTCAGTTACATCGCTATTAGATTTAGATTTTCATTTTTTTGTTAAAAATAGTTAGCATTTCTTTGGATTCGATTGTTTATGGATACGCTTTTATTTCAAATGATTTATCTAAATTAGGTGTTAATTTTAATAATTTAAACCCTGATTCTTTTTCGATTTCCAATAGTATTTTTTCTAATTCTATAAAATGGTATGCTAGATTAGGCTATATTGGATAAGATATGATGACAAAACTAGCAAATGATGAGTTATTAAGTCTACTTTCAAAAGTCAAATTTTCGGTCTGTGAACATTATCTAGTCAGAAAGTCGAGTAGGAAATCATTTGGAAAGGTGGTACATGTGTCAATTCCCTTAAAATTAGTCCATTCTGACATCTATGAACCATTTAATGTGAAGACATGGCATGGAATTACCTATTTCATCACATTTATTGATGATTATTCGTGATTTGGATATATTTATTTGATTTCACACAAATCTGAAGCAACAAATTCCCTTAAGAAATTTATGTTAGAAGTTGAAAATCAGTTGGAGAGAAAAATTAATATTCTCAAAATTAATCGAGAACGCAAATATTTATCAAAGACTATAAAAAGGTTCTATAAAGAAAAAGGTATCCGTTGGCAATTAACAATTCATTTTACTCCGCAACAAATTGGTATAGTAGAAAGAAGGAATAAAACCTTTTTAGACATGGTGAGATCGATAATGGTGCAATCAAACCTTTCTATTTCTTTTTGAGGAGATGTTCTTTTGACTGTAGCCTACATCCTTAATAGGGTACCCTCCAAATCTATTACATCCTCTCCATATGAATTATGGATAGGTAAAAAATCTAATTTGGATCCTGTACATCCATGGGGGTCATCTAGTTGTGTTCATATTCTTTCCTATCAGGTTGGAAAGTTAGATATGAAAGTTAAGAAATACATGTTTATAAGATTTTCTGAGCATTCTAAGGGCTTTGTGTTTATTTATGAACGAGACAATGATGAAATGGTAGATATTAAGTCACGAGATATAGATTTCATTAAGAATGATTTTCCAAGCAGAAAAAAAAACTCAGATATCACACGAGTTTTATAAGATTATAGAACCAAATCCATAATCAAAAGAGAAATTTCCACCTATTCTCGACGAAGGTGGGGTAACTAAACCTTCTAATAATCCGATGATCGTCGAGGATAGTGAGAGTATACCAATCAATGGGAGTATACCACTAGATGTTATTGATGACGATCTTGAGCTACGTATGAGTAAACGTAGAACAATACCCTATCTTTGATTTGAGATTGAAGGGGAATTATTCAGGTTTGCCCTAATTGATGATGATAAACCTAGGAATTATTGGGAGGTATTGTCATCATCTACTTCTAAAGAATAGATGACTACTATGTAAAAAAAAAATTAGTTTTATGATGAAGAACCAAGTTTAAGAACTTGTTGATCTTCCGCCTAGGAATAAGACTGTTGGAAACAAATGGATTCTAAAAGTCAAACGAAAGGCTAATGAAACTATTGATAAGTATAAAGTCTATCTGGTTGCGAAAAGATACACCCAAATAGATGGTATTGACTATGATGAAACTTTTTTACCAGTAGTGAGACTCACATCCGTTCGTTTTAATTTAGCTATTGTCATACATTTAGACTTAGAACTCTTTCAGATGAATAATAAGATGGCATTTCTCAATGGGGATTTAGATGAGGATATCTATATGGATCAACTTATAGATTTCAAAATAGAAAGACATGAGTGTAAAGTCTATCAACTTAAAAAGTCTATCTATGATTTGAAGTAATCATCTAGGCAATGGTACTTTCGATTTCATCAAGCCATTTTTACAAATGGGTTTACGATGATGGAAGATGACTATTGTGTGTATGTTAGATGGAGTGAAAATAGTTTCTTAATATTGTATTTGTATGTTGATAACATTCTATTAGTTGAAAATGATTGTCGCCACTCAGAAATGATTATCCTCAAATTTTTAAATGAAGGATATGAGATAAGCAAATTTTATACTTGCAATTAAGATCACTCATTATCGCTCCAAGAGACTTCTTTGTTTGTCTCAAGAGACTTAAATTAAAAGAGTGCTCGATCATTTTTGTATATAAAATTACAAGCACATAAACACTCTAGTCTAGAAGGAAAATTCTTTACATCTTAATCTTTGCCTTGTGAAGGATACAGAAAAAGAAAAGATGGCACAAATGCCCTGTCCAAATGCAATTAGAAGTCTAATGTATGCTATGATGTATACTCGACCAAATATTTGCTTTGTAATATGATTGATCAATCATTATCAAAGTAATCCAAGAACTACTCATTGGAAGGCAATAAAAAGAATTTTTTGATACTTGCGTGGAACTGTAGATTATACATTATGTTATCGAGGATCAGATTTGAGATTATAAGACTATAGTGATGCAAATTAAGCTAGTGATCTAGATAAGCGTAGATCCACATTAGGTTTTGCATTCTTGCATGGAGGTGGTTTTATTTCTTAGTCTAGTAAGAACAACCTTGTGTTGATTTATCCACAATGGATTTGGAATATATTACATGTAGTGTTATGGTTCAAGAAGCTGTGTGATTAAAAAGATTTTTTATTTGACTTAGTATAGTGCATAGTGCCAGACTTCTTATATCATTGTATTGTAACAACATGACAACACTAGCATATGCAAAGGATCTTAAATACCATGAAAAATTGAAGCACATCGACATTTGTTACCACTACATTCAAGACATGATTGTACAAAAAGAGGTAGTTGTACTACATATTTCTACAGGTCAGATGGTATAAGATCCTCTGACTAAACTTATTCCCTGAGACATTCATCATACTCATGTTAGGAGTTTGGGACTTCGTAGGTGTTGATCTATGATTGTAATAAACTTCTTGATTTATTGTCACAATTTGATATTTCTTTATATATATATATATATATTTATTTATTTATTTATTTATTTATTTATTCCTTCCATTTGATTAAATCATAATTATATTGCATTTTTTTATTATCTTATGCCACACACTTTTAACTATGTTTTTGAACATGGACTTGCTTTTCGTCATCAAGTTAAGGTCATTTACTCACACAATGACCGCCGTGGCACATAGACTATGAGTAAAAAAGTATTATTTAAACAATTAAACCCTAAGGATTAAACCAATTTACAAAACACAATGATTGCGAACTTGATAATTGTATTATTGTCACCTCGAATATTGTCGAGATGAGATTCATAAGAATCGATCATGATTCATAGACTTATAGAATCATAAAACTTGGGAAAGTCAGATGTGAACTTTAATCAAGTGCTTTGGTAAGCAATTGGATTGGAAAGTTCAGTTCAGGCACTCATAATGCGACTAAACTTAGATCCATATGGTGTCGAGGTTGACGAACTCTTAAGGAACTCCACCATAGTATGTAAGTTATACTACATGCGCTATTTATTTTTCAACCTATTTTTACTTATATGAGTAAGTGAATGACTCTCTATTTCCTTATTGTATGAGTATATTGAATAATTAGGTAATTATTGTGCCCTTAGTGACTAATGACTTTATTGTAAAGTAAAAATTAATGTTTACTGACTGTAGCATGTTACTTGTGACTAGGATTAATAAAGTCTAATGGAACATGACTGGGAAAGTAACTTAATCAAAACTAAGAAACATGAGAGCTTGAGGAAAATTATTTGACATCACATTTTGATGATAAATTGTACACAATGACTAGAGTTTGTGCTGGCACTAATATTTCTATTTTCAAAAGATTTTTTTATACTATTGCATATTCAACTAAATGCATAGATTTACAAATTATTTTATTTTTGGAAAGAAAGCTCGTGCATTGTGTACATAGTTAAACATTGTTATGAGTTTAGGCTTATAAGGGTTTGGAAAATACTCAATCTGATGTGGCCAAATAAGTCTGGGGCATATGTGAGTTATAGGAGATGAGATGTATTTTATCAGTTAGATAAAAACTTAGCATAATGCTCTCTCTAGAAGTCAAACTCCCATTGATCGCACACCTTATTCCCTTGTTTGAAGAAAATACATGCATAACTTGATATGAGGAGATGATTGTTGAGTCCCACCATAGTTGAGTGGGAGATATTTGTTTTTTAGGTGTCCATGTGGACCTAACCCATTTTTGTCATCTACTAAGACTCCTCTTAGAGTCAGAGTCCTAATAAGATTGAGTCCCTATTGTTTAAGGAGACTGCAACCTCTTTTCCTATTTTTATCTCTATAATAGATATGGATAAAGGACGTGAAAATAACAACAAAAGGAAGATTTTCTCTCTATTTTCTTCTTCTTTCTAAGTTGATAGTTTTCTGGATTTCTATTGAAGACCCTAGGGTATAAGGTGTGAAAAGAATCGTAACTGCTCTAGAAGCGTCGACGTAACGAATATTTGGATTTTTGATCTCTAGTGATTAACTCAACATGACACTACTCTAGGTTTGGATCTCCACTACGACTAAAAGGTACACTCCCTAAAAACCTAACAATATATATATAGGAGGCGGTTCAAGGGACATATGTAAAAACAATGGTTTTTCAAAATATGGGTTAGAGGTTTTGGATTGATCTGATTTTTTGCGAGGATGGTCACTATGATGAGAAGATCATCCTCACAAAAATCAGTTCAATTTGAAACTTCTAAATCCATCAGAAGTGATTTACAAATTATTGACAAAAATTGATAAAAAATCGACAGTCCACATTCTAAATCACTTTTGATAGGGTTAGAAGTTTCGGATTGGACTGATTTTTTTTTTTTTTTTTTTTTTTTTTTTTATGATCTTGCCATCATAGAGATTATCCTCACAAAAAATCAGCTCAATCCGAAACTTCTAACCCATATTTTGAAAATTTATTAATGTTACATTATTTTTACATATGTTTTTTCATATGTCCTATATATATATAATGGGATTCATATATTGGCCAAAAAAATAAAAATTACAAGAGGTAAAACTCAAAATCCTAGTAGATATTTTATCTTAGGATTTCTATAATTAGAGGAAAACTGAATAACAAAATATTCAATCCTTGGGGGAAATAGTATGAAATTGAATTCCTTTAAAAAATAAATTCCTCGGGAAAAAATAATAGAGATGCTTTTTTAGCTTTTGGTGGGGGGAGTTCAGAAAGAAAAACGTTAGGAAGTGGAAATCTTTTTCCTACGTGATCAATTGGGAAAATATTTTCCTTTGCAAGGAGAAATATTTTTCCTTCCAAGAAGAAAATATTATTCCTTCCAAGGAGAAAGTTGCATTGGGTGGGAATTCATGTTTCACGAACTACATATAATGAAACCCTTGAAAATTATACTTTTTATTGAAAATCATTTTCCCACTTTCATTTTCCATGGGTAATCATTTATCGACTCTTAGGGATAGTTAACCAGTATGACAACTGTTGGGTTTTATATTTTAATGGTTGGGATTTCGTGTTTATTTACTAGTAATTTATGCTTTTCAATGTTATGGGATCAAGTTTTATCAAAATTGGATATGGTTGATTCATAATTGAATCACTACATCCTCAAATCCCAAATCATTGATTTAAATCCTAAATTATCCAATCATTCTTTAAGAAATTTCAGGGATTTGATCCAACTCATCAACATACCTAGCTAACTCGGGTACGCAAGAGAAATCAGTCTCCCTCTTATCATTAACCTAAGGTTTTAAAAATCGAAATGGTGATTGAATAAAACTTATTAAATTGATCTAGCCATGATCAGACCCTAATTCAATATGTTGTATCGACTTAATTATATTAATTTAAAAAAAAAAAAAAAAACTTTAGAAATATATATATATATATATATATATTCTGAATTATCTTCAGTTATATTGATAAAAAGATAATGTTCACAAAAATGGGAGGTTCACTAATCAAACAGATTTTATTAGTAAAATCCGGTTGGCTCCACCGGTTCGACCCGGTTTATATACGCGTATTCATGACTCTTAAACTAAACGCATATATATTATATATAAAAAAACAAAGACCCCTAAAATGGAGGGGTCCATGTTACATCACCGAGACCCTTTAACACGTTTTTTGCTTCTCTAAAGTTCGAAATCCTGAATTAAATTCCAGCCCAAGAGCGAAAGAAGAAGAAATTAAAAACAAGAACAAGAACAAGACTAAGCAAGAATCAATGGAAGCCGAAGCTTCACCGTGAGTTTCTTTCTCTCTTTCTTTCTATTAAAGCTTTTTTTTTTATTATTTTTTTTGAAGAAAAAAAAATCAAATTTTATTTCCAAAGAGAGAGAGAGAGAGAGAGAAATACAATATAGATATAGATATAAATATATAATGAAACATGTAATGGGTGGTGGTGCAGGTTTGAGACGAGTGAGATGTTGGCAGAGTTTATGGGTTCGACTCCATTGTTGTCAGAATCGTGGAGGTTTTGCAGATTGGCGTATGATAGGGTGGTCCATTATGGGAAGAATTTTGTGGTGGATCAAATTGGGGATGTGGGTTATGTTGCTTTCTCTCAAACAGTCGTGGGTTTCAATCCGTACGAAAGTAATTTGGTGGAAATTCACAATGGTCTATTTCCTTCGTTACGTGGAGAGAAGGAAGACGAAGAGCCCCCTATGGTTCATGCAGGTTTTCAAAAACTCTTTCTCTCTATCTGCAACACCCCCGACTTCCAAAATCAGGTCCAATTATTAATTATTATTCTTTTTTTCTTTTTTTCCTTTTTTCCTTTTTATTATATATATTTATATATTGATTTAAAGATGGTAGCACTCTCAATGATCTCCATGGTTTCACAATTCAAATTATTTTTATTTAATCTTGTGATTTTTTAACTCAACCTGACACGATAACTAAAATTCTCACAGATGTGATCTTTTGCCTTGGGATACACAACTGCACATTCTCATAAACATGTGCAATTGTGTATCCCGACAAAAATCTATAATTCTTTGCGCCTGTCACGTCTGTGAGTTTTTGAGTTATTCTATGAGGTTGAGTTATATATATATATATGTTATAATTATTCTAATAATAATAAAAAAATCCAAATTGACCATGTTGAGTTTTTTTTACTAGTCCATTCGATTCATCTCGATTATTAAATGAAACAATGTATGAGACAATTTTACAATGAATATCCGTTTCATTCTTTTAAACGATATCTAGATAACTCTTATCTCTTACGCAATTAATTTGAAACCATGACTCTCACCATGTTTTTTGGTAGATTGTTTGCATAGGATGATTTTCAAATTTGTTTCTCTAAATGACTTTGGCAAGTCAATCCAATTTTGGAGGTGATTGTGGGAGACAATAAGTATGAATCTTTGTTCAATCACATTAACTTGCCCATGACCGAGATGACTCAATCTGATGTTTTAAAAATACATTGACACGTTATTGAAACCTCAAAAGTGCTAGTTTACTGGATAGGTAGGTTAGTAACTATGAGTGATGATGATACCATAATCTGAGTTCAAAACCCGTCTTCACCCACTAAGTAACACACTCACTTATTTTAAGAAAAGAAGGGAAATTTTGTGGAGTCTATCATGATTTAATTTTGTGTTTTTAATGCAAAATTATTAATTTTTTTCCAAGTTAAATGATTAATGTTATTAAAAATATATATATAAATATGTTAATAATAATTTAGAAATACTATTAATGATTCAACTCCAAGATAAGATGACACGGTTGAGTTGAGTCAACTTGTACCAAGTTTTAAAACCATGTTCCATATTTTTAGAACTTCAACAGTGTTTCTGAATTTGGCCGCGTTGGTGGGTGAGATTGAATTTTGAGGTGGCTCAATAAACAAACTCGGAAGGGGTTGATTTTTGAGTTAATTAGTAAGGGTTGAATTGTTTACTCAATAAACATTGAAAACCACTAGCCGTGTTAATAAATAATAATAAAAAATTGAAAATCCTTAAAAGAATCGAGTTTATAAAATATATATTATAATTAACACAACAATATATAAATATAATTCAATATTTTAATAAATAATTTTTTAATTCGAACCTAAGTGATAATTCCCTTTCGGCCAGAAATTTTTTGCTGTGCTGTATGACATCGCAATGAACTTATATATACATTAGGTTGTGATGATCTTTTGCTCGATAATACCATTTTCGTTCTGATGAATGATCCCGGTTTGAAGAGATAGTTTTATAGGGGGTATTTAGGTCATTTATGAGAAAGACTTAGGTCAAAGGGCATGTCATCGGTTTGAAACTAAAGGGGTAATTAGTTAGGATTATCCAACACATCATTTCAACAGAGAAATATAGGAAATCACGTTTTGTAAAAGATGCCGGCCTTCAACTTATTTTATTTTTTTCAGTTGACCTGCTGTTTGATAATGGACACTTTTTTATTATTATTATTATTATTTATTTTCACCTCAAAGTTATATATAACCACACCATATATTTAAGATTAGAGGATACCTTGAAGAATCCTCTAGGTTTTGGTGGAAATTAGGGATACTATTGTGTTTGACTTAGATTATCCATGAGAGACTAACGTAAAATGACTGAAAAGACCTCACTTTTAATGTTTGGTTCTAAAGAACCATGTCTCTACTTCTAAGGTTGAATCTGTGATGAAGACGATAGATTTTTGGGATGGAAAATCAGGGGTATATATATATGTGAAGGGGTTAAAGATGATGGGATTAAAGCATCCTTAAAGAGGTTCGGAATAGGTTTAAAAAATATTGTCTTAGAGAGGTAGAAAACAATGGGTTGGGTTTTGTTAATGAAAAAAAAAAATTGAAGATTTTTTTATATCCGTTATTATTAGTCATTTAATGTTAGTATCTTATGCAAGACTCAAGTCAAGGGATGTCATTAATTTGATGATAACATAAGGAGGTATCTCTAATTTTCATCAAAACCTTAAAAGGTATTTTCTCAAAACATTTTTTAAGAGGGAGGTTGTGGAGGGTAGGAGTGCCATGGATCTTATTAGGTCTCAAATCCAATCCAATCCAATCCATTCTAATATAATAACTTGGGGTTTGGATTTCAAGCCTGTCTAATCCGTCAAGATTCCAATTTGATATCTTATCGAATTAGTTTTGGATAAACCATGTTCTGATTCGATAAAAACTTGATCCGGGGTAAAATCTAAGAAAATATATAAATTATGTTATATATTTTGTTTAAATATATAAAGTTTAATTAGATTTTGTTCATTGGTCTAGACCGACCCAACAAGTGTCCGACGACCTGATACTCATTGGATCAATTATGTGTCAAATCCGATCCTTAATCGATTGATGATCCAGACCTAATCCATTAACAATCGTAGTGAAGTGTCATTTGTTCTAGTGGTGTTCTCTTTTTATCTCTCTTGAAATTTTTAATTGGGGATGGAATAATTGCATTCCCACCCACTAGTAGTTGCAATTTATCACTTTAAAAAAAAATTATTAAAAATAATCATGATTTATTATGTTGGAATATAATCAGTACCCCCCTCATTAAAGTGGTAATATATTTTCCGTGTAACAGCAAGTTAGCATAATGTACCACGTGGCAACAAATTAAAAAAAGAATTAGTGGTTAATGTTAAGTCAACAGTCAAACACTAGGAATAGAGGAACCCTACTCACGCGTTAATAGGCATGACTTTGACTTTAATGTATGATCCTGTGCTCTTAGATAGCTATAAATTTCTAGGTCTCAAGTGTGGGTCGGGTCATAGACTCTCTGTTGGGTTATTATTGATCTATGACTACGAAAGAAAAGAGGAGTGGGAGTAGGGTCATTAGCCAACTCCCAAGTGTATAAGATTTATACTCGTCAAAAGGTTGACTGTTGACTCGTGATCTGGTCCAAGATATGAATCATTTGGCCCCACTTCTACTGTGGTTTGTTTGAAAGTTTGGTGGTTTTGAATTAATTATTAAGTTGCAGTCAATCTTGGATTAATCCTATCCTTGACCAGGGTTAAAGTTAAACCTAGTACTTGAGAAAATGAAGACCTTGGCACAAAACCATGTTGGATTCGGGCGAGTTATCCTGAACCCCATAGCCATGGGTGTTAATGGCTCAGACCCTACCAGGTTGGCCCGGTAAGGCTTTTAGAAATAATGTTTTGAAAATCAAATAGATGATCAAACCAAGAATATGTCAAATTGGTTTGACTAATATTGGACCTTGGCTCAATTTGGTTGGACCGGTTTATAATTATGTATATATATATAAAAAAGAAAACTTAAATTACCTTTTTTTTTTTTATTTTATTAATTCATAGAGCTGAATATGACAAAATTCCAATTCAGGCTCACTACATGTTTTAATTACCAAAACACAAAAAATCAGATCACAGGTTTTTCAAAGTGACAATCTGGTTGGTTTAAAGTAGCGAGATTGTCATTTATTATTATCAGCGACATTGTCACTTTGAAAGAAAAAAAAACAAAATCCGTGATCTCATTACTTTATATCAATGAGATAGTCACTTTGAAAAATATGCGATCTCGCTCTTCAAGTTTGTTTGGGAATTAAAATGAACAGTAAGTTAAAATGGAAAATTTATCTGATTTATATTCATGAAAGTGTAGTACTTAAAAATATCAACAGTTTATTAGATAAACCAAATTTATTATAAAATTCGATAGAACTCAGTCGGAGCACTGGTTTTTAAAGCACTTTATAGAAACTCTATTTTGATGGATGGTTAGGATTTTTTCCAATTGGTGCAAGGGCCCACCCAGTAGTTAGTTAGTTAGTTAAAGATTGGTTGTAAAACACTGATGATTTGGCTATTTGTATGTGTAGATGATGGCAATCATGGAGAAAAGTAAGTCAATTATAGTAACAGGCCATTCCATAGGAGGAACAACAGCTTCTCTAGCAGCTCTTTGGTTGTTATCTCACTCACAATCCCTCTCTCCACCTCGCTCAATCCTTTGCATCACCTTTGGTTCTCCATTACTTGGCAATCAGTCTCTCTCAAAAACAATTCTCAGAGAAAGATGGGGAAGTAATTTCTGCCACTTAGTCTCGAAACACGATATCGTTCCAAGGCTACTCTTCGCTCCTCTTCCTCCCATTATCCCACAACTAAACTGTCTACTAAAACATTGGCTCTTATTGATGACATCTCCACAATCCGGATACTTAGCGACACAATTATCAGAAGAAGATAAGAGTAAATTACATCATTATGTATTGGTTCATATGGTGGCAGCACAAGATGAATTGACGAGGAGGAGTCCGTATAAGCCATTTGGAAGTTATATGTTTTGTTCCAAAGAAGGAACAATTTGTGTTGAGAATGTAAGTTCTGTTATTCAAATTCTATACTTGATGTTTACGGATAGTTCGGCAAATTCTAGCATCGATGATCATATAAGGTATGAAGAACTTGTAATGAGAGTGTCCCTACAATTTTTGAGGAGGAGAAGCTTTACCCCAAAAGGATTACCAGTGCCTGAGTCAAGCTATGAAGTTGGTATCTCCATGGCATTGGAGGCATCGGGTATGGAATGTCAGGTATTAATCTTCACTTGGATCTTTGGTGAGAGTCATATACCATTTGATGCAGATATAACACATTGTGAATTTTCTTTTTTCTTCTACCAAAAGGAACTAGTCCTGTTGAGTTTTACATACCATGTGTGCAGATGCCCATTGTGAATCTTCTTCTCTACTAAAAGAAACTAGTCCTGGTTAGAGTCATAGATCATTTGCTGCAGATACCATGCATTTGTGAGTTCTAAAGTCATGTATTCTGTTATTGCAAGTGTGGTCATATCATATCTGCTCTTACGACCTCAATTCATGTTCTTTTAGATCTATCTTCTTAATTCATTCTCTTTACGAACCTCAATTTCTCTTACGACAAGAATTTGCAAGTACTTACCTTTCATAGTCTTTCCACTCATCCATCTCAACATCCTCATCTCTACTACGGTCAAGCTATAATCATTAATTATTATTTATAGTAAGCATGGGTAAACAAGCTATATATATAGCTTTCTATTTAAATATACTTTGTAATATGAATACAAACAAAAGCTTCTGTTGTTGAATCATTTCGATTTGCATCAACTTACAGGACTTGGTAGCAAGGCAGGCAAGAGAGTGCTTAATGAAGGCAAGACAAATGGGTCGTACACCAAACCTGAATAGTGCTAACCTCGCAGTCCGTCTATCCAAAATAACACCTTACCGAGCCCAAATCGAGTGGTACAAGACTTGTTGTGAAGACTCTGACGACCAAATGGGTTACTACGACTCCTTCAAACTGAGGGGAGATAAGAGAGACTTTAGAATCAACATGAATCGGGTTAAGCTCGCTAACTTTTGGGATGATTTATTATCTATGTTGGAAACTAATCAACTTCCCCATGACTTTCACAAGCGAGACAAGTTTGTCAATGCATCTCAATTCTACAAACTCCTTGTCGAACCTTTAGACATCGCTGAATATTATCGATCTGGAATACATAGGACTAAAGGTCATTATTTAACTCATGGGAGGGAAAGGAGATATGAAGTATTTGATAGGTGGTGGCACAATAGAAAGGTTACCAATGAAGATAATAACAAGAGGAGCAAGTTTGCAGGGTTGACACAAGACTCGTGCTTTTGGGCAAGGGTTGAAGAGGCACGTGAGTGGGTAAACAATGCTAGAAACGAAAACGATCCTCGGAAGTTAACTCAACTTTGGGAGAACATCAACAAGTTTGAATTGTATGCTAGACGATTGGTTGAAAATAAAGAAGTTTCTAGGGATGTTGTAGCGAAGAAATCTAGCTATAAATTGTGGGAGGAAGAATGGATGGAGTTGAAATCACAATTGATGCAAATCCCTCGCACATTTCCTGGTTAGAAGGGTGGTGAAGTAGCTCCTTAGCTCACTTCAGAACATTGAGAAGCTAACACAACGAAATGCTTCATGTAGTTTAGCATATGAAGGTCATTGGTAGCATTGATTCCTCGTATTATGATGCCAACTATTTAGTTTATGTGTAATTACTGTTTTATCTTATGGTTCTTCATGGTGGATTCATTGGGTCTATTGGGACCCACTTTTGATGGGGGTATGTGGAGGCGATCATCGTGACTCTGTTAGGAAAATATCACTTATGGATAACGAATCAAGCCCACAAGACCAGACTAGTAGCTCGACCAGAATTCTTTGGATCACCATTTTTTGTGAAATTTCTCTTTTTAATAATCTAGTGTGCCTCATATTTTGAGTCCTAATGTTGGAGTTCAAGATATCTATTAATGAATTTCAAACATGAATTACATTAGAATCTATCCGACCACACATGAGTTTCTAACAAGAAATTAAAATACCTACATAAGCAAGAAAGAAAAATCATAAATAACCATCTAATCTAATTATGATTTTGAGATTATATATATATAAGTACAGATCCAATTTATGCAATGTCACCTTTTTAATTCAAATATAATTTTGATTATCTGGGACACCTCCATGGCTCTTAACTACTTTACAAATTAAAAGAGATGCATGTCAACAAGAAGCCCTCCCAATTGATCGGTTTCCACAGACCAGCTGCTGCTCTAAAATTCAAATCAATATGAACATTAAAAAGAAGATAATCATAGTGACAATTATTATACAGTAAGTTTCGAAGCACTCAACTTCAGATAAATTTGAACCAAAATTCCATAGGGTGGCAATGATGAGACCCTCAAATTCCCAAAATAAAAAGGTAAAAAAATTTGTGATCAAGTTCATCCTTCTTTGGCATTTTGTACACAAATTAAATAAGCTTAGGGAAGTAGCAAAGAGTAATCATTGTTAGAAAGAAATGTTAAATTTTAAAGTTAATTTTCTAGAAGTATTATTTTATTAAGGGTTGTAGTGAGGGTATTTATGTAATTTTGTATGGGCCTCATTTCACATGTGTGGTTGACACATGTCACTTTCTCTCTCTTTTCTACATCATCACCTTTTCCCATATTGATGAACCCCATTTCCATCAATTACCTCCATTTTCCCCTGCAACCAATCTTAAGTCTTAATGTATTTTCGTTTTCCATCTTGAACCCTTTAGAAAATCCCTTGAAACTTCTTGAACAAGCAATCTAACATACTAGAAACTTCCACCACCACCTATATATACATGTAGGAAGTCTCATTCACAACCAAGTCCTTGAAAAGAGAGAAAGTAAGTAAGATAACCATTAACACTCCAAATTCCATATTTTGTATAAGTGGAGGTCCCATTTCCAACTTGTAAAGTTTCCTTTTGAATTAATTTAGTAATTCTCTTTTGATCATCTTTAATTGTTCTTCTTCTTTGTCTTGGTTGTGAGTCTTGGACTAGTATGTTTCTACACTATTTGAAAAGCGGAATTTTGAAAATTTTGGATTCAGTCTTTCTCCATATGATATCAGAGCCACAATGGTGGTATTGATATCATCTTGACTCTTTTGGTGAAGAAGATCAATTTCTCTTGAAGATAGATATGGTTGGAAAATTCAATGGCTTTGGTATTGAGTTGCTTATTCAATCTAACTATAAGATATGGAGATCATGCATGGAGTCTTATCTTCTTGGCAAAGACTTATGAGTGGTTGTTGGTGGAGATAACACGGTGGCTCCACAAGATACTCCAGAAAATGTTGATAATTTGAAAAAATGGCGAAAGACTAATGCCAAGGTGGAGTCAATTATGGAGCTCGATAACTTCTTACTTCTCAAGAGTCTTTAGCTCGTCAAATGGCCGAATGCTCAATTACGAGGAATGATGGAGATGCTTTATTTTCAAGCAACAAAAAAATTATTATAAGGGCAAGGACAAAGGTAGAGGTTCCAAAATAATGGAATAGTGATGCTTCTTTCAAGCATAATGATGGAGAATCATCCTACAAAAATAATGGAAATCAAAAAGGTGTCAAGTGTTACCGTTGTGGTAAACTTGGGCATATAAGGAAGAATTGTCGTGTAAAATTGAAAGAAGGAAATGTAACTAAGAAGGAAGCTATACCTGGATGAGTGAGGAAAATGCTTCATAGCAAATGCCAATTCAATTGATGCTTTGACATCAATTAATTTTAAGAACGATTGGATCATTGATTCCAGTTGTGGGCATCATCTCACTGGTGACAAGTCTAAGTTCTCAAGTTCCCACAACTACAATAGCAATGACATTATTATCACGACAGACAACTCTGTTTACCCTGTTGAAAAAAAAGGAGTTGTTACCATCAAATGCGATGGAGCTAATCACATCACACTCAATAGTGTTTTTCAAGTACCAGGCATGAAAAAAAAAATCCTCTTCTCCATTGCTAATGCAGTGGATTCGGGACATTATGTGTTGTTCGATTCCAAAGATGTGAAATTCCTTCGGAATATTTCAAAATTGAAGGCGGATGTCGTTCATATAGGTATAAGAGTTAAAGATTTATTTGTTTTATCTTCGACTACCTCTTATGTTAATAGTATGAGTTCAAATGATAGGGCATCAATCTGGCATGCTACATTGGATCACCTTAGCATGGATAAATTAAAAGTCATGGTGTTGAAATTTTTGGTGAATGGATTGCCCAAATTAACTTCATTTGGTTATGGAGATGTGTGTGAAGGATATCAATATGGTACATTGTCTTATGGAAAACAATATGGTAGATTGTCTTATCAAGACTGCTCCTATATCAATATGGTAGATGTGTGTGAAGGATATCAATATGGTAGATTGTCTTATTAAGACTGCCCTTATTTCGTTTCTTTTCTAATTAGCTGCTCCGTCGAAGTATATTTTCCAGCCTGATTTGTCATCATTGTCTTCAATCTCGACGAATAGTATGGCTTCATCGGGGAAGTTTGTTTTTAATGGCTCGTAATTCGGAAATGGGTGCTCGGCTAGGTAATCGGCGATGATTTGCCCTTTGATGGCTTTCTGAGTGACATAGGTGATGTCAAACTCAGATAATAGTAATTGCCAATTCACTGTACGACCTGTTAACGCCAGTTTCTCGAAAAGGTACTTCAGGGGGTCCATCTTGGCGATGAGCATAGTTGAGTAACTAAGCAAATAGTGACTTAGTCGTTGAGATGCCCAGACTAGTGCACAGTAAGTCTTCTCAGGTGTTGAATATTTTACTTCATAGTCGGTGAACTTTTTGTTGAGATAGTAAATAGCATGTTCCTTCCGTCCAGATTCATCATGTTGTCCTAATACGTATCCCATTGACGTTTCTTGCACTGAGATGTACATCAGCAGGGGTCATCCTGGAGTAGGAGGGACTAAGACTGGTGAATTGAGCAAATATTGCTTGATCTTATCGAATGCTTCCTGACAGTCCTTGTTCCACTTCTTTGGCGTGTCTTTCCTCAGTAGCTTGAAGACCGGTTCACAGATGGGTGTGAGTTGAGTAATAAACCGACTGATATACTATATTCGCCCTAGAAATGCCCGAACATCTCTCTCTGAAACGGGTGCTTTCATCTCAAGGATATACTTGATTTTTTCTGGGTCTATCTCGATGCCCCTCCAACTGACGATGAATCTTAGTAGCTTACCCGATGTTGCCCCGAATACACACTTTGCTGGATTGAGCCTTAAGCTGTACTTTCTTAGCCTGTCAAACAGTTTCTTGAGATTTACCAGATAGTCTTCTTTAATGTCGGATTTAGCAATCATGTTGTCTACATAGACCTCCATTTCTTTATGGATCCTATCGTGGAATATAGCGGTCATCGCCCGTTGGTAAGTCGTCCATGCGTTCTTCAGCCCGAATGGCATGACTTTGTAGTGGAAAGTACCCCATGGTGTGATGAATGCAGTCTTTTCTTGGTCTTCTTCTGCTATTTTTATTTGATTATAGCCTGAGAAGCTATCCATGAACGAGAACATGACATGCCCTACTGTACTATCGACTAGAGTGTCGATATGTGGAAGTGGAAAATCATCCTTAGGACTGGCTTTGTTCAAGTCTCGATAGTCAACACACATGCTTACCTTCCCATCCTTCTTGGGTATTGGGACGACGTTAGCTAACCATTCGAGATACGTAGAGACTGCAAGAAATCCTACTTCGAATTGTTTTATGACCACATCCTTGACTTTGAGGGTCCATTCTGGTTTTAATCTTCTTAGTTTCTGCTTGATCGGCTTACTTCCAGAGGTAATTGGTAGCTTGTGTACAACAAAATCTGTGTCTAACCCAGGCATATCCCTGTACGACCATGCGAAGACGTCTTGATAGTCTTGTAAGAGTTTGATCATTTCTTCTTTTTGTTGCGACGTTAATAAGGCTCCGATCTTGACAATTCGTGGGTCATCTTCAGTACCAAGATTGATTGAATTTGTATCCTCAATGTTTGGCTGAACACCTTTCTCATGACGTTCTACCAAGTCTTTGATTTCTTTGGGTGGATACTCAATTTCGTCCTCAGACTCTTCTTCGATCCCCATGAGGTCAAAGTCGAGTTCAAGATCGAAATCATACTCATCCCTTTCAAATTCTGTTCTATTTGGGTACTCATTTGATCTAGACAAATCCCTTGAAAACTCTTTTTTTGGTTTTTGAAAAATATTTATTTGTTTGCAATTTTAAAAGATTTTTTATTTTTTTATTTTTTAAGAAATTTTTTATTTTTTATTATTTTTGAGTAATATTTATTTTTTTGTGATTTTCTAGATATCTGAAATAAGAAAAACAATCATGCAAATTCATTAGTAAAGATAGGGAGCCATCAAAACAGTCTTTACCCGAGGACGAGGGCTCGTTATGATCCTCGGGCAAATTAGATTTGTCTAGTGACGTTTTTTATTTAGGCTTCAACAGCCTCAAGGGTCAACGGGAATTCCTCCCAGTTGTTTAAAACTTCTCCTTTTTTGAGGGGGCGGATGAGATGAGAAAGTGATTTGTTGGGTGATTTGGTTAATGGTTCGGAGATGACCATTATCTCCGATTGATTGTCGTTAGAATGAGGCATAGTCCCTCCCAAGCTTGGTGGGATGATGACTGATGCCCAATCGATGCCAGTGGGGAAGGGTGATTCGTTCCCCTTACTTTTGATGATTTCCACCTTTGTGGATTCTGGAGCAGTCTCTGATAGACTTTCGTTGGAATCCCCATTGAATCAAAATTCAATGCCTTCTATGAAGGATGACTGCGACTCAACAACTGAGTCTTCTTGAATGTGCAGAGGTTTGGAACTTATTGTTCTCGATTTTCTTACTGATTTTGTCATCGATGGTTCTGATAAGCTGTCGGGTCTGGTTTGAGACTTCGGGAAGTTGACACTGATGTAAAGAACTTTGCCCAGACTCGGCTCGCGGTTTTGCTTTCTTGCTAATCGAAGTTCTTTATTCTTGTCGTTCATTTATGCTATATCCTTTTTCGTGGGCTTGAATCCCAATCCAAAATAAGGATTGTGCTTCTTTGCTTCAACTGGCGTAGCTTTGCCTTTTCCTCCCGATCCCAACCCTTGTCTGGGTTGGTAGCCTGTTTTCTTCAGAACTTGTCCGATCATTAGATTTTCCCTTGATAGTTCCGCTTTTACTTTTTCCTTCCCCTTCTCAACATGATTGATAGCAGCGAATTGGTAGGAATGGTAGAGTGCTTTGTCTTTTGTCAGCTCAATGTCAATGAATGGCACATCTGGGGCTCTCCCAACTGGAATAAGATTCTTTGCCAACACTGATATCATCTTCTGCCCTATGATGAATTTGACTCTTTGGTGCAATGAAGAAGGTACAGCTCCTGCTATGTGGATCTATGGTCTGCCTAGTAACAAGTTGAATGTTGTTGGTATCTCCATGACCTCAAACGTTACCTCAAAGGTGCAAGGACCTATAGTAATCGGTAGGTCTACCTCTCCCAAAGAGTCTCTTCTTGAACTGTCGAAGTCTCGGAAAACCTTGTTGTTGGGCTTGACATGTGACCAATCAGCATTGAGTTTTTGGAAGGTTTCAAGCGGGCAAACATTAAGCGCTGAGCCATTATCAATCAACACCCTGGCAACCATCATGCCCTTGCACATGACCATGATGTTTAACGGTTCCATGTGCCCCCGTCCTTCAGGCACAAATTCACTCTCGGTGAAGATAATGTGATTGGGGGTCATGATCTGACTAATCATTTGCTCTAATTATGTTGGTGAGGTAGTTGCAGGTACATACGATTTTTTCAAAACTCTCAGTAATGCCTTTTGGTGTTCTTCTGACTTTTGCATTAGACCTAGAATACTGATTTGAACTGGCTGTTTGTTCAATTAATCCACTATATTATGCTTACTCTTTCGAATGAGCTTAATGAAGTCTACAGCCTCTTTGTCTGTTACTTTCACCTTCTTTTCTGTCTTGTCATCTTTGTACAACTTACCATTTCCCTTTGCCTTTCTTTTTTCTTCATATGTCACCTCTTTTGCGATCTCTTTTGTTTATTCCCTGATATTTACCCCATTTTCTAGTCATTTCTAGCTCTCTCTGCCCTTGTCATATGGCCGATATCAGCCACCATTGCTTTCTTTATGGTCTCAACCCCCGTGGTTGTGGTGATAATGGTCTCGTAACTCTAAGGAACTACTTGGTTGGAACTATAGGGGAATGGTTTAGGTGAGCATATGGTTATGAGAGGTGGATCAGGTTTTACACTAAGAATGAGGGGTGGTGGTGATGATTTGGATGTGGTGGTGATAGAAGGAGCTACTTGAGGAGTTGATGAAGTATAGGGGACAACGAGTGGTGGTCGAGTAGATGAAGTGTAAGGTATGTGAAGGGGGGGTCGAACTGTATTTTGGGAACTTGGCAATGTATAAGGTATGATGAGAGGTGGTCGAGTGGTAGCATTAGGATCTTGATGAGTAGGATGGAGGGTGAGGTCAATCAATCTGAGTGGCGGTCGTGTATTTCAATGAGGAATTGTTGTGTAATGGTTAAATGTGTTGACTGTTGGTGCTTATGATCCCTGAGTTAAATGGATTCTAACCTTCGACTCAACCGGCGCTATCAGCATTGACGGATTGAAATCAAGTTCTTCGAGAATAACATTTAACCTGTGCCCACTTCCCCCTCCATTGTGAGTAGGTAGAGGGTTTTGATTGATGTTCTGCTGCTGAGGTGAGTTGGCAGGTCCATCCAGTATGATGGTCTTCTTATCAATCAAGTTTTGTACCTGATGTTTGAGTTGTCAGCATTGATCTGTAGAGTGCCCTGGAGCACCCATGTGAAATTCATAAAATAAGCTTGGATTGTACCCTGGTCATTTTTCGGCTTCTAGGTTTGGTGGTCGTTTCGTGAGGTACTTTCCCCTGAGCAAGTCGAGAATAATTTTGATAACGTCATTGGCAACCGAGTAAACACTCTGTTAATTCTGTTATGCCACGCTTGTTGACCTTACCCATACTGTGGTGCCACTGGTGGAGGATTTGCCCTGAACTGGTTCTGAGGTATGGGGTTCCAGACTGGTGGAGGCATTGGGGTCCATGAAGTTGACGGAGCTTGTGGTCTCGGTATTGGGACCGGTATGAAGAGTGGTCGGCTTGGTTATACATTGTTGACCTATGTTTCTTCCCTGTAGGCACTGGCTTTCTTTAAAAATGGATTCCTGTCATTATCCCTAGACTTGTAAAATCAAATATTAGATCGGTTTGGATCCTATCCCCGACCCGGTCTGCTACTTGTACCAGATTTGAAAACGTGTCTGTAATGTGCCCCACCAGGTGAATATAGAAGGCGTGCCCTAGTGTCGAGATAAACGTGGTGTTCATATCTTGTTCGGTCATTGCGGGCCTTACTTGTTGTAGACACCCCATTTTTGCATCCGCCTGATTAATCAACTCGTCAACCCGATCGCAAGGATTCCCAATGATGGATGTGTATTCCATTGCTTTATTTTGTTACCAGATTTGTTTCAGAAATCCAGATGAGGTATCTCGAATTGACAAAACCTTAGAAACCACGCTACGCTAGGAAAGTACGACCCCAGAAACATAGAAATCATCATCTTGCAGACCAAAAAGAAGCTTCACGATAAAAATCACTAAAAATTACCAAATTACCAAAATACCCCTAACCTCAAAACAACCTTAGAGCCTACGTTACGCTTAGGAAAACCCATTCGAACACATAAAATGACAAATTGGAACCAAATAAATCATTTCACCAATTTTAACAAAATTTGACAAAATTACGAAAATGCCCCTCATAAAGTTCACAACCATTTCACACAAAAAATTTCATAAATAACAAAAACTAATATTTCCATTTAATTCCTTACGAAAAACCGATTCTAAAACATCCTAGAACATTAAAAACCGACTTAAAATGTGAAAAGTCCTCTCTGGGGGCAAAACGGTAATTTCACAATTTTCATGATAAAAAATTCTGAAATTAATAAATAAAACATTAAATTATTAAATTTAAACATTAATGAAATTAATTTAAAATTTTGAATCTAAAAAATCGATCAATCGGACTTTCGGGTAAAATTGTTGAGGGTTCGTGGGATATTTCTTTAAGGACCCCTCCATTTGGGGGTCCAAAGAATTAAAGATATTTTAGAGGGGGGTTCTCCCAAAATTAAAAGTAAATCAAGTAAGACTGAAGTCAAGGTATTAAAGTCAATCAAGTGAGACTGAAGTCAAAATTAAAGTCAATTAAGCAAGACTGAAGTCAAAATATTAAAAGTCAATCAATTAGGACTAAAGTCAAAACATTAAAAGTCAATCAAATAAGACCAAAAGTCATAATAGAATTATAATTGATTAATAACTCTATCTAATAGAGTTCTAACTTAAAAATAATTCTACCTAAAACAATTCTAATTAAAACATAATTCTACCTAAAACAAGTCAAACTAAAACACAACTCTAAATTAAAAGATCTCTAATTAAACACTAACTCTATCCAAATCAACCCCTAAAAACATCTATAAATAGAGGTGCTCACACCCTATTTTCGTATCAAATCATAAACCTTAAGAGAAGTAGGTCTAGAAGCTCCCCTAGCCCCCCATAAACCCTAGTTTTGGAGCCCCAACTCCTTAACTAACATCCCTCCTTCAATTTTAGTCTAGAAAACACCCAAAAGCCTTCTAAAAACACCCCCAAATCCGCAACGAACTTGAAGAGTTCAGATTCAAAAACAAGGAGATACCTTGCCTCGGAGATCCGAAGTCAAATCCGGAAATAGAACGAAGCAAGGGAGCACGGTACAAGGAGCTCTTTTTGTCAGATCTGAGGGAACCAAGTCCTTGCCATCGGAAAGGTAAATTTTTATTTTTATTTATTTTTTTATCTAGGTTTTAGCAATGTAATTTACTTGGGACTTTAGTAGAGACCGGCTTTGGCCGGGCGGGGTTGGTGCCTAACACCTTCCAACCCCGTAACTTGATCCCCGAATTCAGATTTTTTATGGTAGATTAGTTCTTTTTATCCATGTTAGAGTCAGTATGGTTCCTAGACCACAATAACTAGGTGGCGACTCCCAAACTTCAAGGGTCAAAAGCGGATCCGCGCACCCCGCGGATCGAGGGCGCTTTCACTTGTGAGGCAGACTCTCGCCACCTCTGTGCATACTCTTTCACCGTTTCTCTTTGTTTCCTTGTCATTTTCGCCATGTCGTTCCGATCTAGGCCAACATCCGTATTGAATCAGTAATTGTGCCAGAACATTTCTGCCAGGTCTTGCCAATTCTTAATGAGAGTGTGGTCTAACCCGGAGAACCATTTGAGTGCCGGCCCTGTTAAGCTTCTTTGGAACAACTGCACCAATAGCCTGTCGTCATCGCCGTATTGGCACATAGATCCGCAATATAGTTCCAGGTGTGACAGAGGACATCCCACCCCATTGTACTTCTCAAACTCCGGACATTTGAACTTAGCCGGTAATTGTGCATTTGGGTAAAAGCAGAGGTCCTTAAACCGAGTCCCACTCATAGTATTGAGGCCTTTCATCCTCCTCATTTCTTCTTGCAAAGACTCGATTTGTTGAGCCACCTTTCATCATACTCACATTCGTCAGCAGAAATGACCACAGGGGGTGGTCGATTCTGTGGAATATAGAGCGGAGGCCCCTGGTATTCCGGCACTGCGGGAGGCATAGTGGTCTGTGGTCCTTGCGGAGGTTGCTCGGGTAGATCCTGATTTGACTCTGATGCAAGCTGTAGTATTGTCTGGACTTGTATGATGTTGGCATTGGCTAACACGACACTCAACATCTTTTCTTGCCTCTCAATTATTTTCAATAGTGCTACTATTTGTGGATCGATACCTGACGTTTCGGCCGCTGGGGGCTGTGCCAGTTCGAAAGAACTCATGATAACAGTGGAAGATCTGAGAAAATATGGAGGTACCTCTGACTGCTTATATTTCTTTTGTTTGACCACCTGTGGGTACAGAAGACCAAGCGTTATTATTTTCTTTACAAAAATAAAGATGCATGATGTTTTTATTAGGTCGGGTCAAGTTATTTATTAGAAGGTAAACGGGTTCTAAAACAACGGGTCACTCGGCGCGGAGCCGGTATCAACACGGAGTTGGCATCAACGCGGAGCTGGCATCAACGCGGAGCTGGATTGTGTATTTTTGAAAATAATTACATCAGCACAGAGCTGGTATCAACACGGAATTGGCATCAACACAAAACTGGCATCGACACGGAGTCGAAAACATTTTGAAAAATGGAATTTCATCAGCACGGAGCTGGCATCGACACGGAGTCGATAAAATATTTTTTTGAAAAAAAAGAATTATCTCAGCACGGAGCTGGCATCGACACGGAGTTGGCATCGACACGGAGTTGGCATCGACACGGAGTTGGCATCAGCACGGAGCTGGTATCAACACGGAATTGGCATCAATACGGAGCTAGCATCGACACGGAGTCGGTAAAATATTTTGAAAAATGGAATTTCATCAGCACGGAGCTAGCATCAACGCGGAGTTGGCATCAGCACGGAGCTGGCATCGACACGGAGTCGATAAAATTTTATTTTTTTTAAAAAAAATTATCTCAGCACAAAGCTGGCATTGACACGGAGTCGGCATCAACACGGAGCTGGCATCAACATGGAGTCGGCATCGACACGGAGTCAGTAAAACTTTTTGAAAAAAGAATTACATCAGCGCGGAGTTGGCATCGACATGGAGTCGGTAAAATATTTTTTTTTTAAAGAATTATCTCAGCACGGAGCTGGCGTTGACACAGAGTCGGCATCAACACGAAGTTGGCATCGACACGGAGTCGTCATCAACACGGAGTTGGCATCGACACGGAGTCGGCATCAACACGGAGTTGGCATCAACACGGAGCAGGCATCGACACGAAGTCGGTATAACATTGAGAAAAAGAATTACATCAGTACGGGGCTGGCATCGACACGGAGTGTGTATAACATTTTGAAAAGGTAATTTCGTTAGCACGGAGCTGTCCACGGAGTCGGGAAAACATTTTGAAAAAGTAATTTCATCAACATAGAGTTGGTATCGACACGGAGTCGGTAAAATATTTTGAAAAAGTAGTTTCATCAGCACGGAGCTGTCCACGGAATCGGGAAAATATTTTGAAAAAGTAATTTCATCAACACAGAGCTGGCATCGACACGGAGTCAGTAAAATATTTTGAAAAAATAGTTTCATCAGCACGGAGCTGGCATCGACATGGAGTCGGCAAAATATTTTAAAAGATAGTTTCTAGGATAAATCAAGTTGGAATAACCCATGTTTTTTGTAGCCTTCAATTCAGTTCTCTGAAATCAACGCTGGCCAGGCAGATCTCCAGGGAAGAGGCGGCGCACAATGGCACTTTTAAATCACCTCATTTCATTGAATAGATGTAGTCTGTCCCCCTCGTATCAACAGGACAAAATCTTTCTCGGCATCAACTTTGATCAAGAACTGCAATTGGTGCTTTTACAATTTTTCTTTTATTTTTTTTGTTTTTTTTATTGATTGAAAAAGATTGAATAAATTCAAGTTGATTGATCGGTTGTTAGCCTTGTTAGATCATATATGGATCATGGACTTAGTTTGATATGGGTCGTGGACCCGATTTGTAGTAGATCTGGGTCGTGGACCCAGTTGTGGTGGATTTGGATCGTGGACCCAGTTGAAATGGATCTGGTCGTGGACCTAGTTGTGATGGATCTGGATCGGGGGGATCCAGTTGTAGTGTATCTGGATCGTGGACCCAGTTGAAATGGATATGAGTCGTGGACCTAGTTGTAGTGATCTGGGTCGTGGACCCAATTGTAGTGGATCTGAGTTGGACCCAGTTGTAGTTGATCTGGATCGTGGACCCAGTTGAAATGGATATGGGTCGCGGACCCAATTAGAAGTGGGTATGGGTCTGGACCATTTTTGGATGGATATGGGTCGTGGGCCCATTTGAAAGTGGGTATGGGTCGTGGACCCATTTAAACAGATATGATTGTAAATGGGGTTGATAGTGTATCACGTTAGGTGGGGTCAACTTTGATCGATAGAATGTATGCGAGTTCTATTTTGATCAAACAAAGAAAGGCGACGAGGAGTAAGTCCTAAACTTAATAAAAAATGATCTATTTGAGTATTTTTAAGCCTTAAACATCAAAAAATAAATAAATCTGAGAACAAAAGTTGTCAAGACTGATATCGGGAACAAAATGAGTAAAATATATATATATATATATATATATATATATATATATATATATATTTACATCCGTATTTCAAGTACGGATACGGGTATTTTATACCCATCCGTGCTTGAAATACGGACCAGTACGAATTTTTGGCTAAATTTTTTTTTTTAAGTTTGTTAATCTGAAATTGAGGCATATTGCCTCTGGTTTTTTACTTGGGCAAAAAAAAAGTTACATTTTTTCAATTTTTCATTTTTTTTGTTTTTTTGTTTTTGTGATATTCGTGTTTGAACGATGGTAGGGGAACTCCAAGCCTGAGATTCGTATTGGTCCGTGTTCGAGGCACGGGTGGAACAATCATTGTCTCATCCGTCCTTTGAACACAGTTGAAACATCCACTGTTCCATCCGTGTTTCAAGAACGGTTGAAGCACGTTTCGTCTTATCCATGTTTCATATACGGGCGATATACATTCTATTTCATCCATATTTGACGCACGGATGAGAAACATTTTTATCCATCCGTGTTATGGACACGGACCAGAAAGAAATCCAATCACAGCAACTAGTTTTCTTAACCCCTGTTTTCAATGTGGCTCACTGTTTTTCATCCTTCACTGTTTTTTTTTTAAATTTTTTAATGATGCAATGCATTCCTCCCTCTTACCCAAGGGAAGGAAAAATAAAAAATAAAAAGCAAGAACCGCTTAGGATCTATACAAACGTGCCTTCTTGGGCTTACAACGTGGGTTTCGAGGCCCGACAAAAACTTCAAGCAAGTACAACTTTGTTCGGGGGTTGATATGAACTTGATAACACGTGTCCTAGCATTGTTTAATTGCGCACATGCATGCGGCTAGTAGGTGGTTTCACGACTACCCGATCTTCAAACCTCGATGCATATCGAAGTACGCACGTCATTGGTTGGTGATCTAATTTGATGTGTTCATCCCCAACACTTGAAATAACAATCTCAAGCCGTAAAACTACTAGCCATCGAGGCTAAATATATTGAGGGTGGGGTGGTCGTGCAAAGAGTCTATGCTCGCAAGTGCACACGTGCATTTTCATTTATTTCTTTTATCGACCCCCTTACAAATATCCTTGAAGCAAAATTAAATAAATATTACAACATGTCACTTGAAACAAAAAAGAAAAGAACATGAACAACAAACACAAACTATGTTAGTAAATCAAATAAAGATAAAATCTTTTTTTTTTGTTTTGATTTTTTGGAAGAGACCGAGTTGACTCGAGGGTATAACCTTACTCCCCAGTGGAGTCGCCAGCTGTAGAAACGTGATTTTCGCGATTACGATGGTCACATCTACTATGAATTGGAGTCGCCACCATTCATATCATAAGTGGGTGTGAATGGTCACCCGATGTACATTTTTGGAAAAAAGTGACATTTTGGCGCGTAGTGACTCTCAATGGATAAGAACTAATCAAACCTTGAGATTCGGGATAAGCGGCTCGATTGGAGATAAGGAAAGGTGTTAGACACCCTTTTCTCCCCGCCAAGTGACGGTAACCTCAAAGAACTCGGTCATTTTGATTTTTAAAGAGTGAAATATAAAGTGACACGTGTTGCGTATTTGTTCCCTAAATAGGGGTTTGCTATCGGCTCGATCATAGGATCATTCCATTGATGAAAATGATTCTTATGAACTTTTGCATTGAGGATTACATAGGATTTGGAAAAATATTGGCTAAGGTTGAGGGTTCATTCTCATGAGTTGAGAATGAACCTCACACTAATTGCCTTAAAATCTTTTAAGGATAAAAATCGATTTTTGTTTTTTTTATTTTAAAAAAGGGTTACATCCCTTATACTTTCGATTGGACCGAAGTCCAATCTAACGGAGATAAGGGAGGGTGGCATCACATCTTAGAGGCATGCTAAAATAAAAATAAAGGAGGGAAGGGGGATAAGAAAAGAGGAAAGTGGAGAGGGTTAGAAAGATAGGGGGTGTACTTTAAACCCACCTTGATGCTTGCTCTTTTCTTTCCTTGCTTTTCTTTTTCTTCTTCTTCAATGTTTTCTAATGTCCTTAATAAATGTGAAAGAGCACTTTCTTTCTAGAAGGTTGATGTGAGAGTAGAGAGGAGATGATTAGAGAATCTAATTTTTTGTGAGACTTGGTGTAGAGTTAGTAAGAGAGGATTGGTGAGATTTTTGTTTAATGAGAATTGGTAATAGTGGTTAAGAATTGGTAACCATTTTTTGGATGAGAGGGGTATATTTATAGGTATTTGGAGAGTATTTTAAGGGTATAATGGGGTGAAAGGTTAGGAGAATAGATAATGACATGGGTTTTAGAAGGAAATGGTATGAAATTTGGGGTAGAAGTGGGGGTAATTGTGTAATGAATGAAAATGGGTTGTATTTGACCCAAATGGCTTGGATCTTACCCAAACCCATTTGGGTAGAGTGTTTGGTAAGATGAGATGAGTAATGGTTGATGGAGAGAATGGGGGTGTAAGGTGTTAGGTGTTTGATTGAGAGTAGGGTTGATGGAAGAGGTAAGGTGTTAGATTTGGGAGGATGGGTAGTGTAAGAGATTGATTGATTGGATTTTGGGATGATTGAGGGGATGAAGACATGTAGCAAATGGGAAAATGATGAGATTGGTTGATTGGTGATGGTGGTTGGTTGATTAGAGAGAAGGGTATGGGTTAGTTTGATGATGATGGTGGGAGGTATGGGTTGAGGTGATTTTATTGGAGTGTTTTAAGGGAAAGTAATGGGGTGAGGTGTAGGAGATATGGGTTGTGATGTGGGTGGTTGATGGTGTTAGAGAATGAGGATAGGTTAGGGTATGTAGGATATGGGTTATGCTGTGGGTGGTTGATTAATGGGGATAGGTTAGGTTAGGGTAAGGTATGGGTTGATGTGATTTTGGAGAGAAGTGATATGGGTTAGATGAATTGTTTAAAGAATGATGATGGGGGTAGGTGATTAGATGAGGGAGGTGAGTGGGGATGATGACATGTGTCATCTTTTGGTGTGAAGAGAGTGATTGGTTGATGTGGGTAGTTGTTAATGGGTTATGGGTTGTGGATTAGAGGTGGATTGGATATGGATAGTGGTTTGTGGGCTTTTAGTGTTGGGCTTGGGTTTGGAAGTGGTTATAGATTATTTTGGCTTTGATGGGGTTTGTTTTTGGTTGGATTTTTTAGGGTAGGTTCATTTTAGGGTTTAGGTGATATGGGATCGATTTTAGGTTAGAGGTAAGGTAAGAAATTAATTTAGGAAAGAATTGAGGGCTTGTGGGCCTTGAATGGGCTTAGGGTGTTTGCGGATTTGGAGGTGGAGCGGTGAAAGTAGAGGAGGGGTAGGCATCCCAAGTCTCACATTTTTAATTTATTAATTTTTTTGAGATTTTTACAATCATTGATTTGATAAAAAATGCCACATGTTGGCAAATCGGGCCTTTTAGGCCTGTTGGAGAATTTTATCGAGCATTTGGTACAAAGGCGGCGCGGTGAGGGTTGAACACGTGTAGGATAGGTCACACCCCTTTTGTAGGTCCCTTAAACCAATGGGGGGTCTTATGGGCCTCAATTCGATTAAAAAGTCACTTTTTAGTGATTTGGGCTTTTAAAGCCCGTTGGCCAATTTTGTCGAAAAATCAATATTTTGAGTGGAGCGGGGTAAATGGGAGCATGCCGAGCCTTCTCAAGTGGGCCTATTAGACCCCAAGGAAGTCTTAAGGGCTTTGCTTTGATCAAAATGTCGCATTTTTAGTGATTTGGGCCTTTGGGGCCTGTCGACACCTTTTATTGAAAAACTGTTGTTTTTGGGCCCTTTCAAGTAAGGGCCCGTTCAAATTGGGGTGTCTACAAATGGTGCCAAGCCCAACTGGGGAGTTGGTTCAGCGACCATTAGAGAGATACTACTCGGCTCGATTCGATTCAATTTAATTTGGCTAGAAAGGTTGAATTGGGTAAACCAAGGTATTCAAATTAAGTTGATTCAATTGAGTTCTTAGTTGGATTAAGGCAATTTGAATACTAAACACACCAATGCTTGGTAAGTCTAAAGATTTAAGTCGAGACATTATAAGAAAACTTTTAAGTCATACATTCCGAAAATTAAAATTATAAGTCAGAGATAGTACAGACACACACTTTCTATTGATAAAGTTCTATTACAAAAAGGGGAAGCTATGCATATAAAAAAAATGATTACAAGTTTGAGAGAAGGGCAAAACAAAAATGAAAGCTAAGCGTCAGCGGGTGCATCGGTGTCATTGGGGGTTGGCTCGCTTGTATGCTCGAAAGGATCTTGTACATTCGTCTGCTCGAGAGGAACCTAATTGTTAGCCTTATTGGATTTCTTTATTTTCGCTTTAAGCTTGTTGTAGGCCTTCTCCTAGGCTGAATCAAAAGCATCAAGCTGTGCTTGCAGGGATGCAAGTTGCTCTTCCAATGCCTTCTCCTTTTCCAGCTCCTTGCCCTCGATTTGGCTTCTGAGCAATGCATTTTCCCCCTCTACCGAAGCAAATTTGTTCTTAAGCACTTCTAGCTCGAACAAAGTGTTGTCCAGTCTGGATTATAACTTCAGGGAGTTGGTTGCTGTAGCATCCCTTTCCCCCTAGAACCTCTTGGCAAGATCTTCAACTTTGTCCCACTCGGTCAGCACTGTGTCCTTTGACTAGCCAAGGAAAATTGAACTTGAAGAGAGAAAGTATCGAGCAAAGCAATGAGCAAAGGAGCACAGAATGCCATTGACTAAAAAAAGAATTCGTCAGAAAACCTTACCGTTGCCATTGCTTGGAAAACATTATTGAAGAAATGTGCCGGGTCTTCGGCAAAGTCTTTATTTATGGTTTCTCTATCCCTCGGGAAAACTAAGCACTCAAAGAAAGCCCGCGCTACCCTAGGGTTGGATAGCACGAAATCCCTATCAGTGACAGGATTTCCCCCCACCATTGGATTGACCACCCATGGGGAAGGAGTAGTGTCAGCATCACGGGGCCTTGACCCAATGGTCGACACCGAGGCTTGAGATGGCTCGGTGTGGGGGAGGGGGGCGATGGCAGCAGGAGGCGGAGGAGATCGGGTTGAAGGTGCAACCGACATCAAGGGCTGGGGATCCGAGCCTCTCCTCAACCTTTTGAGGAGTGGCTGTTGGTCTTTGTCTTCTTCTTCTTCTTTTCTTTCGATCTGAACCATGGAGGGAGCTACTTCGAGGAGCTCGTCCTTAGAGCCGAATCAGCGGTGGGGATAGGGCGCTTCGAACGAATAGACATGTCTTTGTCTTTTAACCGTTGGGGGTCAATGGCTAGTTGGTTGATCCGACTTGCAGGGAGGAATGCTCCGTTGCACGGTGTTACAGGTTGGGATCTGATAAAATGTGATTGATAATTACAGAGTCCCCGTTATATTTGTCTTTGCTTGAGTTTGCAATATTGAAAGAGGGCATTAAAACTCCATGAATGCACCAAAGCTAAAAAAGAAGAGTAAACGGAAAAAAGGTAGAGATTCACTGTGGGGACTAAAGTAATTGTAGCTAAGAAGGGGAAGCTCGTCCCCTAGAGCGCTCTTCCATCGACTAGACAACTTGATTGGGAACAAGAACCATTCCTTGTCCAAGTCAAGTAGCTCAAATAAGGATGACTTCCCTCTCCTCTTGGTCAAGTAGAAGAAACCTTGTTTTTTGGGGAACCTTTTCAAGGCGAATTAGGCCATGATATCGAGGAGACTGAGCTTGAGACCCTCGTCAAGCCGAGCATTCATTTGCTCAAGGCCGTGGATTAAGCGGAATAAGTTCCCGCTTATTTGGCCCGAGGCCCTCTTGTAAAAGTTTAATACCTCCCGAGTTAGCTTACTTAGTGAAACTCGGAGGCCTGAGGTTGAAGGATCGCCCATATAGGACATTTCTACGTCTTCAAGGATGGCATAGGCCTCCTTAACCTCAGATAACGGAGGGCGAGTGGGGGAATAAGTTTTCCCCCTAGCCATTGGAAGAAGAAGGGTGGAAACAAAAGGAAATAGGAAGAAAAGAAAACTTTTAGAGGAGAGGGAGAAATGCTGGTACCCTAACCTGATGGTGAAAGCGGCCGAAAAATCAAACTTAAGTCGTTCGGAGAACGTGATAAAGGTTTGCTGGAGCCAAGCTAAGAGTGCGTAAGAGAGGGAATAAGAAGACAGAGAAATGACACAAAGCGTAAAAGTAAAATGGAAAATGAGAAGGAATAATGTATATATAAGCCTAAGACGCCTTGAGATGTGTAACCAAATCAATGGCCAGGGTTCCCTCGAGAAACGAAGCAATAATGAGAACGTCAAAGCATTTAATGGTGACAGGAGTGAGATAACCGTTCGAACACGCGCATGCTATCAACCAATCACAAAGCGCCACGTGTTGGAGAGGCATAATTATGCCGCTCAAACCAACGATCGGGAGCACAATTCACGAGGGCAATTATAATGTCTGCCACCCTCGAAGAATGAGCGGTCGAACGTCATAAGTCAGTGCAATTAATGAGCCAAGACAACCCAGCACCCAATTGAAGTTAGCCACGTGTCAACTTCTATTTATCTCGGGGCCCCGGATATAGATCCAAGACCTCGAGAGGGGGGTACTGTGGAGGGCAATTCTCGGAGCTATTGACACGTGGTTTATAGGAGGAATAATTACTGACCCACCGAGTATGTGAAGAACTACCGAGCCTTACAGGTTGGTTGAACTATCTTAGACCATTTAATGTTGACATGACAGAGGTGACAACACTATCACTGACATAACAGATGACAGACATGATAGCGCATAGCCTGATAGATTAGTTGCAACTACCTCAGACCTGTCAGGGCAGTTGTAGCAACTCCTGCAACTGTCAGGTCAGATAGTCGGTTAACCACTTCAAGAGAGATCATTGAGAATATCTTAGAAGATCCATCAATCAGGACTCTTATAAATACCAGGTTGCAATTTATGACAAAGGTTAGAAAAATTCTTCTCTGAGAACTCTTTAATAGTTCGGTACTAATTCTAACTTGATCGTCGAAGTGGCCTTGTAACAGGCTGCCCGCCGAGCTATGAGCTTTCAAGAGAGATCTTGAGGTAGAGCGAAAAAATACATTTACATCAACATACGCCATCCAAGCACATCCTTGGATATTATGCCTTGCTCATTGGCCCTAGGGACCTCCTCACGTGTAGTCCGTATTGCCTACCTACCTACCTTACTTACAAGCTTCTTGAAATGTGCTACCAAGCCCCAAGTCCACAGCAATCCATGTTCAATAGTTAGGGGGCTAATAACTCGTGGCATGGCTATTTTCGTTGGAGTTTCTGGAAAGAGAGATTTTGCCTAGTATTATAAAATTGAATAAAAAAGATACTTAACCGCAAGTAATTCCACAGTTACATCTGCCGAGGTTGTGCCCAGTACTGAAACGCGGGAAACCTTAAACCCGACCAAAATTTGACCTCACACAGAGAGAGGTGAGATGGCTCTTGTGCCTGCACTCCTAAACCCAAACCCTACAACCAAACACTTCCAACACCACACCACCTTCGCCTGCCTCAAATCTCTCCCCAATCTCTCTTCTTCTTCTTCTCATCGATTTCGTTCTTCTCCTAAACTCATAATCTCTGCTTCTCTCAAGGTATCTTCTACTCTTCTCTTTTCCCCCCCTTATCTCTTGTTGTATTTCCCCATATTTTATATTCTCTTCTCATTTCTTAATCTTTCAGGACAACTTTGTGACTCTTAGAAAGAATTGGACTGACTTTACCAGCTTAAATTACTGGGTTGTTCGCGATTACTATCGTCTTGTTGAATCAGTTAACGCTTTTGAACCTCGGATTCAAAGACTCTCTGATGAACAGGTTTGCATTTTTAGTCCAATTCTCAACATTTATTTTATATTTTATTTTGATCAAATTGGGTTTCACTTATTATGGCAATTACATTATTGATTAATAGCTGTGTGCAAAAACTGAAGAATTTCGCCGTCGTCTTAATCAAGGGGAAACACTTGCACACATTGAAGCCGGTTTGTGACTAATTTGCTTCAACTCTATTTGTTTATTTATGCAATGGGTTAATGCCTATTTTCCTTAATTTTTATTAGAAGCATTTGCTGTTGTTCGGGAAGCTGCAAGAAGGACGCTTGGGATGCGGCATTTTGATGTTCAGGTAATATTATTTATCTATTTTGGTGCTTTTTTTGTTTGTTTCAAATTTCAATGTCTATGTATAAAGGAAGTGTTGTTAATTTTTATCCTTAAATAAATGCCAGGTTATTGGTGGGGCCGTCCTTCATGATGGGTCCATTGCTGAGATGAAGACTGGTGAGGGGAAAACTCTGGTTTCTACCTTAGCGGCTTACCTTAATGCATTGACGGGCGAGGGTGTACATGGTATGCTTTTCTATCATTAGTAATTTCATTTCTTTTCTGAGCAATGGAACTTGTTTGTTTGCATGTCTGGGATCATTAATGTGTGAGTGGAGAGGTTTCCAATTTATTCTCCGGCATTGATTAGGTTTGGGATGAGTTATTGGGATTAAAGTAGATATAATGCTTTGAGGGCTACTTAGGTTTATAATTGGGGAGAGTTGAAATTGTTTCCTAAGTATTTTTATGATTCCAACTATGAGAATGGATTGATGAATACAGGGTGTGATTTTCCCTTCAATCAGCTGCTGCAACTAAATTGGTTGTAGGTTCTTGCAGTTACCCCAAATCTGCTTTGCAGTGTTCTCACGTATGCTACATGGGCTACTACTACTACTCACTATTATTTGGATTTAAAATCCTCCATCTAAAGCTATAGAATCAACTTCAACATGATTGGACACATATTCCAATGATTAGAAGGACTGAAAACCTCTTTTGACTTAGTTGAGTTGAATGGATCCTTCAAGAGAAATGGAAAACAACTGGGAGATCACCGTAATTGCAAGGGAGAACCCTCTATGACATTCTCCATTTGTGTTTACTATTAGCTTCTATGTTAGAAGTAATGGAAGGTCACAAGCAATGTTCACAGCAACCAAAGATTTAATCTTTCATTGGTCCTCAATCATTCCGGGGTATATTGGTCTCAAATACAAAGATTTCATATTTAAGTGGGAACTTAGAAATGGAAGGAAACAGTAATCCTATAGAGGCCATATGGCTATAAACTACTGAAGGATTAGGGATTATAGAAGTAATATAAGTTTTTGGCTAAGATAAATATGGGCAAGAAATTAGACTCATATGGTTTTCCAATTGAGGTTTGGAAGTTGATAGAAGAAATTGAATTGTACTAGTTAACTAAGTTATTCAACAAGATTATAGAGACTAAAAACAAATGCCAAATGATGGGGTAGAAGTACTATTTGCAAAATTGAACTACTGTTATGTGATAAAACATATGAGCCATACTATGAAATTATGGGGAGAGTAATGGAGAAAAGGTAAATAAAAGAAACAATAATATGTTAAATAATCAACCGGGGTTCATGCTAGGGAGGTCAACCATCGAGGCTGCCCTCTCACTTGGACAATTATTGGAGAAGCTTCTTGAGAAAAAGGGAAGAATCCATACAAAGTTTTTATTGACTTAAGAAAAGCATATGATAGAGCCTAACAAAATTAATTTGGTGGGTATTAAGTAGAAATTACTCTTGGCTGAGTACATTGTCTATGCTGAAGGACATGTATGTTGGAGTTGTAACTAGTATCATAATAGTTGATTGTGACTTTGAGATAGTTTCGAGTGACATTGGGTTTACATGAGGGATTGGCCCTAAGTCTGTACTTCTTGCAATAGTTATGATGGGATAATTACTCACATTCAAGGAATTTGTATATGTTAATTTGCAACTTGCAAATGATGTAGTATTGGTTGATTGAACTCGAGGGAATAAAATAAAAATTAGAATCGGAGGGATGACTAAAAAATTAAGGGTTTAACGATATGTAGGATGGATATGGTTTAAATGTAATGCAACTTTGTTATGAACACTCCTAGATCCTTCTTCATTGCTTTTTTACTAGCTAGATATGGTTTGATTTCTTAACTTCGTTTGGTGTAGCTAGTTGCTTTCCCTACTCGGTGTAGGCTTTCATTGAGAGTTGGTTGGGTTGGGGGAGTCATTTTGTTAGCCATAAATGTACTCTTTGGGGTCTCCTGCCTTATGCTTTGTGTTGGAGCATATGCAAGGAGAAAAATACGTATGTTTTCGAGGATAAGGAGAGAGAGGTGAAGGCTAATGTGATGAAGATCTTAGCTTTGTTGTTTTTCTGGTGTGAACTTTTTAAAGAATTTAGGGTTTTTTTCTTTGAGGATTTCCTTGTCAGGTGAGATAGGATTTGTAATTTAGCTATGGATTTGTTGGGTTGTTTCGGGGGGTTTTTTCCCTACTTTTTTGTTTCTTTTGTACCTTTTCGATTGGTCATCTCGACCTCCGTTTTTCTAATGAAATTCTCTTTACCTATAAAAAAAACATACTAGTTAGGTTTTTTTATCCATAAAGATGGAGAGATTGATGAAGATATTACCCAAAAAATAGTCTTGGATGGATAAAGTGGAGTCTTTTGGAGAATCATTCAATCGGTATGTTCCAATCAATAAGATCAATTATGTTGTATGGAGTAGAGCATTGGATAGTGATGCAATCAGATCTGGAAATTTAGATTAATTTGTGTAAAAACTTCAAGAAATGTTGAGAAGTTAAGCTGGAAGAGAAAAATCTCTATCGAATCTATTTTATTCAACTAAAACTAGTTACAACTACATTTGATGGTTAATTTATTTATAAGCAAAATAGAAACATAACATCCCCATGAAATGACAATATTACCCTTACATGAGCACTATAAGTAACAAAATAAAACTAAAGAGAAACTAACAATTAACTAACTCCCTCCAATAACTAACTATTTCACGTTGTCAATAACTAAAATAACAAACAATTAACTAATTAACTCCAACAAGTAACTAACTTGGATTGCATCATTCGCCATCCTTAAAAGAACGCAACCATGAGTTAGGCGACATAATGGGGCAGCAAATGTTTTACTTTAAACATATTAGATATGTTTAAATGCAGAGGAAGCTCCACCTTGTAAGTATTATCATTGATGCGCTCCAATATCTTGCAAGGTCTCGCTTTATGAGTTTTAAGTTTGGTGTGTTGTAAGCCATCCAGCTGCCTGTCTTTACTTAAAACCACCCAAACCAAGTCACCTACATTGTACACAACTCTCTTCTTCTTCTTGTGTAGATCAACAACTTCCTTATGTTTATTGTTTGAGCTCTCAATTTGAAATTTGATTTGTGCATGAAAGATCCTTTATAAATGCTGTCATATTTTCAACCTTAGCATTGGTCCTCTTGTTAGTAGGTAAAGGAACCAAATCAACACTAGAGGGTTTTGAACCATAAACCACTTCAAAATGAGAAGTATTAGTAGTCCGGTTCCTTGAGGAGTTGTAAGCAAATTCAGCCAAAGGAAGAACATTATCCCTGCCCTTGATATGCTCCCCAACTAGACAATGGAGCAAATTCCCTAGGCTTTGATTGATAACTTCCGTTTGCCCATTGGTTTGAGAGTGAAACAAAGTGCTGAAATTCAATTCAGTTCCTCTGAACTTCCATAAAGTATGCCAAAAATGACTAAGGAACTTGACATCCCTATTCAGAGACAATAGATGTAGGCACACCATGCAACTTGTAAACCTCTTTGAAGAAGAGTTTAGCAATATGTGAAGCATCTATAGTTTTCTAACGCAGAATAAAGTGCGCCATTCTGGAGAACCGGTCCACAATCACCATAATAAAGTCATTCTTTCTTCGAGTGGGTGGGAGACCCAACACAAAGTCCATACTAATGCATAATCATGGTTTGTTAGGTACCGGAAGTGGTAAGTATTACCCCACATTAGTAGCCACACCCTTGCCCTTTTGGCACACATGGCACCTTTGAACATACCTTGTAATTTCCGGCGAAAAGTAATTTTTTTGAAGTAATGCAAGGGTCTTATCTTGGCCAAAATGACCCAAATTGTGTAACTCAACTAGAAGCTTCTCTTGTAGGAAACATTTTGGTACACACATCCTTAGAACCTTGAAAAGAAAGCCATCTTTGAGTAGAAAATCAACATGTTTACCTTGTTGAATTGTATGTAGAATATGAGTGAAATAAGGATCCTCTTGATAATGATTCTTAAAACTATCAAAACTAGCCACTACATTCCTCATCTCTATCAATAAAGTAGCTCGTCGACTTAACCCATCAGTCACCTTATTAAGAATACCCAACTTGTGCTTCAAAGAGAAAGTGAATTGTTGTAAGAAATTCACCGACTTGGCATGTTGTTTGTTTAGTTGAGATTGCATATTGATGTACTTAAGAGCTTCATGTTTGATACAAATAATGAACTCCTTGTAAGCCAAATAGTAACCCTAATGCTTGATAGCTTGTACTATGGCATATAACTCCAAATCATAAGTAGAATACTTGAGCTTGACACCATTCAACTTTTCACTGAAGAAGACAATGGGCTATCCTTCTTGACTAAGAACACATCCAATTCCATCTCCCGAAGCATCATAATCTAGTTCAAAAGTCATATCAAAGTCGGGTAAAGCTAGAACGGGAGCCTCGGTAGGTACCTTCTTCAAGAGCACAATATTATCTTGGGCTTCTTGTGTCACTTAAATACCTTCTTCTTAAGGCAATTCGTGAAAGGGGCTGCTAACATGCTAAAATTTCTGATAAACCCTTTATAAAAAGTGGGAAAATCATGAAGACTTCTCACTTCTTGAATGCTAGTAGGTGTAGGCCAATCCACAATCGCTTTGACCTTGTCTTCATCCATGAGTACTCCACTGGAAGGCACCACATACCCCAAGAAAATCACTCTATCAACGTCAAAGCTATATTTCAAATTACCATAAAACTTCTCTTTCCTTAACAAATCAAACACTTGTTGAAGATGGAATAGACACTCTTCAATCCATGACTATAAATCTGTTGAATAATTCTGTTTCTTTAGTAGACTTTTAGTCCTTGTCCTTTTTAGTCTTTTCCTTTTTTATTAGACTTGTAATTCTCTTTAAAGCCTAATTAGGGCTAATCAGTGAATTAATTTTTCTCTTCACTATTTCTAACTTGGTATCAAAGCCTCAGCAACCTGCGGCAACAACTCTTTTGCTGTTTAGACCCAACGACAACAACAGAGGTGTTATTTGGACCCAACGACAACATCAGAGGTGCTGTTTGGGCTCAACAACAACAACAGAGGGTTGTTTGGACTCATCAACAATAGTAGAAGTGTTGTTTAGATTCTATGATAACAGCAAAAGTGCTGTTCGAGGCTTGCGATCATAGCAGAGCCCTCGTTTGTTGACTACGACCACTGCACAGGTGCAGTTAGGCTGCTACAATCACAGCAGATCCGCTGGTTGAAGGTTACAACAGTCGCAGTTCTGTTTTTTTTTCGATTGGTGCCTATAGTCACTGTAGAGGTGCAGTTGAGTTGCTACGATCATAGCAACCCTTTTATTTGAAGGTTGCGACAATCCAGAAACTGTTTTTTTGGTGGCTGCGAGACCTGCGATCACTGCAGAGGTGTAGTTGGGTGGCTACGATCACAGTAGACTTTGTATTTGGAAGTTACGATCTACTCTAGACCTTTTTTTGCTGTTTTTTTGTTTTATTTGATCTCCCTTCAAACCAAAGCACATAGATTCTCGTGATGGCCTCAGAGTCTTCTTCTTCGATCACCAGTAATGGTGATGGATCGAGAGGTCTTCCCTCTCATTCGACTGACTTTCCAAGCATCCAAATTACTACCGTGAAATTAGATGGTCCTAATTACCTCCTTTGGGCTCGATCGGTTGAAATGTTTATTGGTGAAAAAGGGAAGATCGGATACCTCATAGGGGCGGAACAACAACCGACAACGACTAACACTGCTAATCCCCAATGGTTTGTTAATGACTCTATGGTATGTTCTTGGCTAGTTACATCTATGCAACCACACATTGCAGTTGGGTCTATGTTCTCCAAGACAGCTATATGGGATTCCGCAAAGAATATTTACTCGCAACGTCAAAACAATGTCCGGATCTTTAACTTAGGGCGTGAGATTTCTCGCCTTTCGCGAGGTGACTCTTCAGTCACCTTCTATATATCTCAGTTACGTGCTCGATGGGAAGAGTTGACCTTCTACTCCTCGTCTTATGCTTGGAAGGCCTCTGTTGATGAGGCACTATATGCATTGATTCTGGATTAGAATCGAGTTTTTCAGTTTCTAGCCGAGCTTCGTGATGAATTTGAGTATGCGAGAGTTCATTTATTGGGTATGGATCCCTTTTCGTCCTTACAGACTGCGTATTCTTATGTCTTGGTTGATGAGAGTCGTCGCGCAGTTATCCTACCCCATTCTTCAGGAGATCACTCAACCATGCTTGCTTGCCTATCTTCTCCACAACCACCTAGTGGGTCTCTGCCTACCCGTCAACGTCATAAGTGTGATCATTGTGGAAAGTTGGGTCATGTGAAGGCTCATTATTATGCACTTCATGGTCGTCTTAATCAACAACGCCAACAGACTCAACGACCTTCAGCTCATGTAGTCTCTCAGCCATCTACTGATCCAGCATCTTCTTCAGCTCCTTCCTCCTCCACGGATTCGGTATCTCTATCTCAAGCTGAGCTTGACAAGTTCAGAAAAATTTTCAATCAGATGGAGATTTTATCTCAGTCGATTTCTACTTTCGCTCACTCAGGTACCTTTGCATCTGCACACAGTGTTTCTACCACTTCCTCATCATGGATCATTGATTCTGGTGCCTCCGATAATATGACTGGTACGTCTTCCCTGTTCTAAACCTATAGTGTTTGCTCTGGTCATCGCAAGGTTCGCCTTGCCGATAGTTCTTTATCTTCTATTATTGGTCAAGGTTATTTTTCTGTTACACCGTCTTTATCCTTAACTAATACATTGCATGTTCTTCAACTTACTACTAATCTTATCTTGGTTAGTAGCATTACCAAACATTTGAATTGCAGTGTAACTTTCTATCTTTCTCATTGTATTTTTTAGGATTTGAAGTCGAAGAGGACGATTGGCACTGGACATGAAGTGAACGACTTGTATCTCTTGGACACACCTGTTCTACTTACCATTCATTCTGTTTCTCAGCTTAGTAGTAGTAGTAGTCAGTCTAATAAGGCACTTGTAATGCGTTGGCATTTACACTTATGCCATATTTCTTTTGGATATTTGAAACACATGTTCCCTGGTTTATTTCATAATAACAATTTACTTGATTTTTCATGTGAAACTTGTCAATTAGCTAAACATGTGCGTTCTCATTATCCTATTAGTATACATACTACTGCACCTGCTATGTTTGACTTAATTCACTTCGATGTGTGGGGACCTTCCTATGTTTCTTCTACCCTTGTCTTTCGTTATTTTGTCTTATTCATCGATGATCACAGTCGCGTCACTTGGGTCTATCTTATGAAACACAAGAGTGAAGTATATGGGATCTTTAAGCAATTTCTTACTATGGTTTATACCTAGTTTGGTCGTATTGTCAAGACATTCCATTCTGATCATGGTACTGAGTACACCTATAGTGAGGTTTTGAAACTTTGTTTAGAGTCTAGCATTGAGCACCAAATGTCTAATGTCAAGACTCCTCAACAAAATGGTCGATTCGAAAGGAAAAATCGTCATGCTCTAGAGTTAGCCCGTGCCTTCTCTATTGGCATGAACGTGCCACAATCCTATTGGGCCGATGCAGTTCTTACTACTATTTACATCATTAATCAGACCTCCTCTCGAGTTCTTCAGTTTGCTACTCCCTTTTCTCAGCTCCATCCAGATCGTTCTTTGTTTCCACTCCCTCCACGCGTGTTTGGTTGCATCTGCTTTGTTCAAATCCTTGACCAAACTTGTACTAATTTTGATCCCAAGGCCAGAAAATGTATATTTTTAGGTTATTCCTCTACCCAGAAAGTATACCGCTATTATCATTCTCTTTCTCGAAGGCGCTTCATTTCTTGGGATGTTTCTTTTTTTGAGCACACCTCATACTATAATGGGTCAGTTACCATTCAGTCTGAGTGGTTTCCTCTCAATTTTTCCAATGATGACCTTTCTTCCCTATTATTTCCTCTTCCTATGCCTGTTCCTCTGTCTCCACCTCCTGTCAACCCATCACCTCCTTTATTGCAGGTTTACTCTCGGCGACCACGTAATACGACCATCACTTCTATGCCAGACCAGCGTGCTTCTTCGTCTCCAACTCCGCTTCCTACTATCCCTTGTGATGATCGTCCTATTGCCACTCACAAGGGTAAGCGCACTTGTACTTATCCTATTTCTAATTATATATCTGATTCTGCTCTCTCACCCTCCTATCGGAGCTTTCTTGCTTCTGTTTCCACTATTTCTCCTCCTAATACTATTGCAGATGCTATTGCCCATCCTAAGTGGTGAGCAGCTATGATTGATGAGTTGAATGCTCTTGAAAAGACTCAGACTTGGGAACTTGTTCCTCTTCCACCTGGGAGGAAGGCTGTGGGATGTCGTTGGGTTTTCACGCTTAAGTATAATACTGATGGTTCTATTGCTCGTTATAAGGCTCGTTTAGTGGCAAAGGGTTATGTTCAGACTTATGGAATTGATTATCAGGAGACATTTGCTCTGGTTGCCCAGATGACCACTATTCGGGTTCTCTTTTCGATTGTCGCAATTAGAGGGTGGCCTCTTTTTCAGTTAGATGTCAAGAATGCCTTTCACAATGGTGATCTTCAGGAAGAAGTTTATATGGTCCAATCTCTTGGTTTTCTCACACCTGCTTCTCCTACACATGTCTGTCGTCTTCATCGCTCTCTTTATGGACTGAAGCAGTCTCCTCGTGCATGGTCTGAGCACTTTACTAGGGCAATGCATCAGTTTGGTTTCCATCAGAGTTCTGCTGATCACACTATTTTTTCGGCACTCCAAGGACAAAACTGTTGTTCTCATTGTTTATGTAGATGATATTGTCCTTACTGGAGATGATAGTGCTGGCATTACCGAGGTCAAATCTTATTTAGGCCGCCAATTTGAGATTAAGGACCTTTGCCATCTTCACTATTTTTTGGGTATTAAGGTTGCGCGGTCTCACTCTGGTATATTTATCTCCCAGCGTAAATGTCTTTGATTTACTCCGTGACTCCGGCAGCTTGGTTCTCGTCCCGTTGATACTCCTATTGAGCATAATCACAGGTTGGTCGATTCTGAGGGGGAGTGTTTGTCAGATATTGGCTAGTATCAACGTCTTGTGGGAAAATTGATATACTTGTCTATGACTCGCCCCGACATTGCTTATGCTGTTAGTGTTGTAAGTCAGTTTATGCACTCGCCTCAAACATCTCATCTTACTGCTGTCTATTTCATTTTAAGATATCTTAAGGGCTGTCCTGGTCGAGGTATTTTGTTTAGTAATCATGGTCATCTTCGCATTGAGGCATGGACATATGCAGATTATGCAGGTTCAGTAACTGATAGACGATCCACTTCAGGATACTGTACTAAAGTTAGTGGCAACTTGGTAACTTGGCATAGTAAGAAGCAAGATGTAGTTTCTCGGTCCAGTGTTGAGTTAGAGTATAGAGCTATGGCATTTGGAGTGTGAGTTATTGTGGCTTAAGACATTACTAGTTGACTTGTGTCTTCCCGTAACAAGCCCTTTTTCACTATATTGTGATAATAAATCAGCCATTAACATAGCAGCAAATCCGGTTCAGCATGACAGAACGAAGCATATCGAAGTTGATCGACATTTCATTAGAGAGAAGATTGTTTCTGGGCAAATTTGTACTCCATTTGTTCCTACATCTTAGTAGCTCGCTGATATTCTTACTAAGGGTGTTAGCAAAACTGCCTTTGAAGGTGTCTTGTCCAAGTTGGGCATTGTTGATATCCATGCACTAACTTGAGGGGGAGTGTTGAATAATTTTGTTTCTTTAGTAGACTTTTAGTCTTTATCCTTTTTAGTATTTTCCTTTTTTATTAGACTTGTAATTCTCTTTAAAGCCTAATTAGGGCTAATTAGTTAATTAATTTTTCTCTCACTATTTCTAACTAAATCAATATATCATCAAAGTAGACCACCGAAACATTCCCAAAAGAGAAGGGCTTAACATGGTTCGGGTTCGGACCGGATACAAGTTTGTCCATATCTATATCCGATTTTTTATCCGGATTCATATCTGGATCCAACTCGGATCCTACTAGTTAAAATCATATCCAAACCATTTTGCTTTCATTAAATCCATATCTAGATCCGATCCGACTGAATTAATTGATTTAGGTCGGATAATGTCAAACCGTTCAAGGTTATTTCAAACAAAATTTCTAAAATGTGTCTAAATGGTGACTTGAATTGAATCTCTCTTCTTTTTAAAGAGAAGCATTGACCATTACACCCAACTGTTGTGGGTTGATGAAAGATAGCTTAAAAAATATAAAAATACAACTTGCAAAGTAATATATCATTCGGATCTTGGAAAAAATAAGGATGGATTCGTATCCGACCCGGATCCAACTTGGGTCAATGGACATCAACCCATATCCGACCCATATTTTAATTCGGATATACTTGAAGGAACCAAACCCGCTAAATTCGGATTCGGATTTGGATCACTTGGATTTTGGATCAAATCCGTCCCATTTTAAACCTTTCAAAAGAGGTTGCAACATTTGAGTCATCACTCTCCTGAAAGTGTTAAGAGCATTGGTGAGTCCAAATGGCATAACAAGCCATTCAAAGAGCCCATTGTGTGTCTTGAAAGCGGTTTTTCAATCATCCGTTGTCCAAATTATTCTAATTTGATGATACCCATTTCGTAGATCAATCTTGGAAAACACTCTTACACCCTTTAAGCAATCCAACATGTCGTCCAACCTAGGAATCGAAAAATGGTACTTGATAGTTATCATTTTTATAGCCTGACTATCCACACAAATTCTCCAAAGAACCATCCTTCTTGGGAGTTAATAGTGTTGGGATTGCACATGGGCTTAAGACTAGGTCGTATATACCCTCGCTCCAAGAGCTCTTCCTTACCTTTTTAGGTGTCATTCTATAAGCTGTTTTTGTTTGGAATGGTTGGACCGGGTATTAGATCAATGCAATGTTGGATATCTTGCATAGGAGGCAACTGGGGAGGCAATTTAAGTGGAAAAACATCAACATAGTGTTCTAGACGTTCTTCCACAACTATTGGCTTATGAAAATCATCAACTTTTTCTTTTGGAATTAAAACAACATATTCTCAGAAGAAAAATGTAGCTAGCGTGTATCAGCTTCACCAGGTGGTTACTAATTATTTTCGCCGGGGGGGAGAAAAGCTTGGTTACATATTATTTCACTCTTCAAGCCTTGTGGGAAGAGTTGGATCACTATCATGTGCTTAAATGGAGGAATGCTATGGATGCAATGGAATTCTGCAAATTGACTAACCAGAATCGAGTCTACCAATTTTTGGCCGGGTTGCATCCAACTTATGACTTTATTCGAGTTCAGATATTGGGTCATGATTCCATTCCATCTATTGAGGAAGTATATTTTTTTTGTGAAGAACGAGGAAAGCAGAAGGTCTGTGATGCACCCTCTTTTTGAACCACCTCCCACAACTTTTCTCTCTTCTATGTCTGGAAAAGACAATAAGGGAGGATCTAAACGAAGTGGGAAATTGAGTGATGATTATTGGAAATATTAGAATAGATAGTTAGTTCTAGTTTGTTTTATATGAATTTATTTATATTATTCTTGTATAAGGGCATTTATGTCCATTCCCTTATTATGTGTTATAAATATATACCAAGCTCTCATTATGAGACTTGTGATTTTTTCTTCTAAAATTCTTCTTGGTATCAGAGCCAAAAAGAAAAAACCCAATCACCATCTTCTAATTCACATGCTGCAATAGAGATTTGCACAGTGATCAATAAATTTTTTTTTTCTTTCTCTCTATTTTCTCTACGTTAGTATTACCCTTTGGCAATCAGCCTTGTGTTGTTGGGTGCTTGTCTATTAGCCCCAAAAGTTTCTTGCGATCAGCCTTTAGGATCTTACAATACCCTGCGACTGTAGCAGTAGGTCTGAATCCCATCTACGATCAGACCTACAAGCCTTAAAGCTCTCTACGACAGCATCAGGAGGTTTCTCCAGGCCTGTTTCCCACCTGCGATCAGATCTGGATGATCTACAGTGACCTGCGACAGCAACAATAAGTTCATACTTGAGTTACGATTCAACCTTCATTCTCTAGAGTGCCTGCGATCGGGTCTAGATAACCTAAAAGTACCTGCGACAGCAACAGTAGGTTATTGGCTGAGTTGCGATTCCATCTACTGTGATCTAGAGGTTCGTTTATGACTTTCGATCAGTCCTACAAGGTCTGATCTGCTCCACGACACTTCTATAACACACAGTCAGCCCTACTTCATCTCTTAGCTGTGTTGCGATTTCATCTACCTTGGACTACAGGTCTATATTTGACTTTCCATCAGCTATACAAGATCTGATTTTGCTCTACGATACTTCTACAGCACAGAGTCTACCCTAGAACACTTCTTAGGGTATATACAGCCCTGCGACAGTGACTATTTTGGTTGGTTTAATCTCACGACAGTGGTATTTGGTCGGTTCAATCTTATAACAACAGTAGGAGTGGGTTCTAGTGTTGCCGACAGCAATTAATAAGATTATTTGGCCTTAATCAGTACTGACACGTGAGATCTCTCTTCAATCCAAATACAGTAGTAATAGTGTGCAATGACTACGACTCACGAGACTAAGGATTCTACCACCACTCTTGGGGCCAATTTCTCCGTCCAGCGTATCACCAATGCGCCACTAGATGGTCGTAACTTTCAGAGTTGGTCTCGATCTGTACGACTTTATTTGGGTAGTCGGGGAAAATCTGGTTGGCTGTTAGGTAGTATTCCTAAGCCACCCCCCATTGATCCCAAATTTGAACAATGGGAAATTGATAATTGCACTATTCTTGGTTGGTTATTCAATTCCATGGAGCAACGCATCTACACTATGTTTATGTATCATGAGACTGTCTCTTCTTTGTGGTCAGCTCTTACTCAAACATATGCACATGCTCGCAATGACTCAAGGATTTATGAACTTTACCGTGATATTGCTCAAGCATCCCAAGGAAATCAGAGTGTTGCAGATTATTTTGGATTTCTTCAGTCCCGTTGGGAGGAGCTCTCGCACTATGAGTCCATGGCCGAGTTATCTGCAGAGGCAGCTGAACATGTGGTCAAGAGGATTGCTCGGCATCAGACATACCAGTTCCTCATGGGTTTACGCCCTGAATTTGAGGCATTGCGGACCCAAATTCTTAATACCACTCCTCTACCTTCATTATTTGAGATATTCGCGACTGTTGATAGCGATGAGCGTCGTCGCCGTGTCATTCCCTCTCAGACTCAGGTTCCTGTCACTATCTCAGCTCCAGATACAGATCAGATGGCTCTTGCAGCCAACTTGGGTTTTTCTAATTCCCGTACTTTAGGATCTGGGAATCGAGGCCGTGGGAGTCGTGGGCGTGGTAAAGGAAATAGTCTTACATGTAGTCATTGTGGGAAGATTGGCCATGAGAAGGCTCGTTGCTTTCAACTCTATCCCCACTTGTTGAGATCTTCTGGGGGACAGCCCCGTGCTGCTGTTGTGGAATCTACCTCTGTTGATCATGCTTCCCTGGGTACTATTGATTTGCAACATCTTCAGACACAGATTACAGCTATTGTACGGGATCAGCTTCAGGCTCAGATTCCCTCATCCTCGACAATTGCATCCACTCCTCCAGGTACTTCTTCTGCATTTCATGCCACTCAGTCTAGCTCTGCTCCTCTGACCTGGGTCATTGATTCTGGTGCCTCTGATCACATGACCGGTGAGTCCAATCATTTTATTTCTTCTATTTTTCCTACTACTCATAAGGAGGTTCGCCTTGCTGATGGGTCTCTTACTCCTGTTCACAGTAAGGGTTCTATATCTCTAACTCCTGGTTTTCCTCTCAATTCTGTTCTCCATGTTCCACACTTATCTCTTAACCTTCTATCTGTGAGTAGTATTACAAAATCGCTTAATTGTTCTGTAACATTTTTTCCTACTCACTGTGTCTTTCAGGACCTGACTTCGAGGAGGACTTTTGGCAAGGGATATGAGAGGGATGGGTTGTACCTGTTTGAAGCTCCACCTACTGCTGCCCCAGTTTCTGTGTTCCCACTCACTGGAACTCATACTTTTTCTTCTCAGACTTTAGACTTATGGCATGCTCGCTTAGGACATGCTAATTTTCAGCACTTATGTTCTTTATTTCCTGCTTTAAAACAATCTTGTAGTGGACACAAATTTCAATGCTCTGTGTGTGAGCTTTCTAAACATACACGTGCCTCTTATATTCCTCGCATGCATAGAGTTAATGCTATTTTTGATTTGGTTCATTCTGATGTGTGGGGGCCTTCCCCTGTTACTGCTTTTAATGGTCATAAATATTATGTTACATTTATTGATGACTATTCTCGTTGTACTTGGGTTTATTTAATGCGTTCTCGTTCTGAAGTCTTACCTATTTTTGTTAATTTCCTTAAAATGATTCAAACTCAATACAACATTACAGTCAAATCTCTTAGAACAGATAATGGTGGGGAATATATTTCTGATGGGATTCGCTCCCATCTTCATGAGCGTGGTATGCTTCATCAGTTATCATGTCCCTACACTCCTGAGCAAAATGGGGTGGCGGAACGTAAGAATCGTCACCTCATGAACATAGTCCGTTGCCTTCTGCGAGGGATGCATGTTCCCAAGTCCTATTGGAATATGGCCGTTCTTACTGCTGCTTTCCTCCTGAATCGTGTTCCGAGCCGTACTTTAGGGGGACAAGTACCTCTTCATGTTCTTCGACCTGATAGCACTCTCTTCCCTATTACACCTCGTGTTTTTGGGTGTACTTGTTTTGTTCAGGATAGAACTCCTCATCGTACCAAATTAGATGATAAAGCTACTTGTTGTGTCTTCTTGGGTTACTCTTCTATGTCAAAGGGGTATCGGTGCTATGATCCCCTTTCTCATCGTATTATTCATTCCCTGGATGTTACCTTTTTTGAAAATGTCCCATATTTTCGTACTTCACCTTCTTTGCAGGACTCTTCTTCTTTACAGGATTCTTCTCCAACAGTGCTACCATCTCCAGTTTTCTCTCCATCTTCATCTTCACCGCCGCCGCTGCAAGTTTACTCTCGTCGCCCTCCCCCCTTTCAACCTTTGCCAACTTCCTCCTTGGACTCAGGTATATCCTCTTCTACATTTACGCCTGTTCCTTCTATTTCTGACTCTCACTTACCAATTGCACTACGCAAAGGTAAGCGAGGGTGTGTTACTAATCACCCTATCGCCCAGTTTGTTTCTTATCAGGGTCTTTCTTCTTCCTATCGAGCCTATCTTTCCACTACTGACTCTATTCGGGTTCCCCGGTCTGTATCTGAGGCTTTACGTGATCCTATGTGGACTAGAGCCATGACTACTGAGATGGATGCATTGCAGAAGAATCACACCTGGGATCTTGTTTCTCTTCCTTCTGGGGAGCAGACTGTTGGTTGTAAATGGGTTTTCACAGTTAAGTATCTTGCAGATGGTACTGTTGATCGCTACAAAGCTCGACTTGTCGCTAAGGGATTTACGCAGACTCCGGGAAAGGACTTTGGCGCCACATTTGCCCCTGTAGCCAAACTGTCTACTGTCCGTCTACTTATCTCTTTAGCGGCCTGTCACTCATGGCCTCTTCACCAGCTTGATGTGAAGAATGCATTTTTAAATGGTGATCTGACAGAGGTTATTTATATGGACCCCCCTCCTGGCTTTCGTTTTCAGGGGGAGTATTCTGGGAAAGTATGTCGTCTTCTTAAATCTCTATATGGCCTAAAGCAATCTCCGCGAGCCTGGTTCCAGCGTTTCTCTGAGGTCATCTTATCTATGGGATTTTCCAGATGTCACTCAGACCATACTTGCTTTATTCGACGAGGAGCAGATGGTCGCAATACCATTGTCTTGGTTTATGTAGATGATATTATAGTAACTGGAAATGATGCAAAGTGGATTGACATGGTTAAGAGGCAGTTAGGTAGTGTTTTTGAGATTAAAGACTTAGGTCCCCTCAAGTATTTTTTGGGGTTAGAAATAGCCCGCTCACGCCGTGGTATTTCGTTATCTCAACGTAAATACACTTTGGATCTTCTTCAGGACACTGGTATGCTTGGTTGTCGTCCTGCATCTTCTCCAATGGATCAAAATCATCGCCTTCATGCTGAATCTGGGGAACTTTTATCTGATATTTCATCTTACCAGAGACTCGTAGGCCGTTTAATTTATTTGACTAATACTAGACCGGATTTGACCTTCGCAGTTAGTGTAGTCAGTCAGTTTATGCATGCTCCACGTACCTCACATCTTGATGCAGTGTATCGTATCCTTCGCTACTTGAAGTCTCGTCCCGGTCTAGGCTTATTTTATTCATCTACTGCTCAGCCACATCTATCATGTTTCACTGATGCTGATTATGCGGGTTCTCTTACAGATAGGAGATCTACATCTGGTTTCTGTACTTTCTATGGCAGTAATCTTATCTCATGAAAAAGTAAGAAACAGAGTGTGGTTTCTCGTTCCTCTGCTGAAGCTGAGTATCGTGCTATGGCTCTAGGCACATGTGAGCTTCTTTGGCTTAGATCTTTGTTAACAGAGTTGGGATTTCCTACCGTTGGTTCCTCGTCGCTGTTCTGTGACAACAAATCTTCTATCATGCTTGCATCTGACTCAGTCCTTCACGAAAGAACTAAGCACATTGAGGTTGATGTTCACTTTCTTAGGGAGAAAGTTCGGTCTGGTGTACTTAAGACAATCTTTGTTTCTTCCCCAGATCAACTAGCAGATATGCTTACAAAGTCTGCTGGACCTTCAGTCATAAATTCTCATCTTGCCAAGCTGGGCCTAGTTGATATATTTGCCCCAGCTTGAGGGGAAGTATTGGAAATATTAGAATAGATAGTTAGTTCTAGTTTGTTTTATATGAATTTATTTATATTATTCTTGTATAAGGGCATTTATGTCCATTCCCTTATTATGTGTTATAAATATATACCAAGCTCTCATTATGAGACTTGTGATTTTTTCTTCTAAAATTCTTCTATGATAAGGATAATCTCCATTATGATCATTATGGTAAAATCCGACATACTAGGGCAACATGTTAGGATCTGATTGGCAGGCCAACTAACTTCAACAAGGGAAAATCGCAACATCCCCAACTTAAGCCGAATGCTCATGTTGCCATCCAGGACTAGTCACAACCCAGTTCCACTAGTTCTAATCCTTTTACTGAGTTACGCACATCCCGAGAAGAAATAAAGTGTTTGAGAAACCTTCTTATAAGACTTGATGGACAGACACAAGTTCCACTTCTTTGCCCAGTTAGGTATACATGCCTCTGCAAATATTGCTAGTTTCTTTTCTTCTTGTCCATCTTGGATCATTTACTCTGGAGCTTCAGACCATATGACTGGTACATCTTCAATTTTTAATTCGTACTAGTTATCATCTGGTAAAGACAAGGTAAAAATTGCAGATGGTTCCCTTTCTATAATCCATCTGCAATTTTGGGAAAAGGGGACATCCAAATTAATATTCATTGTCTTTATCATCTGTACTTCATGTTCCAAACATGTCCATTAACCTTCTTTTTGTTAGTAGCCTCACAAAATCATTAAATTGTTCTATCACATTTTTACCTAATCATTGTATGTTTCAGGACTTGGCTTCGAGGTTGATGATTGGCAGTGGTAGAATGACGAATGGTCTCTATGTTCTAGATTCATCTTCAACAGCTCTTCAATCAATTAGTCAGAGTAGTTGTCCTATTTAGTCTTTGCAGTCTATTTTTTTGTGGCATGTTTGCCTTGGTCATTTATCTTTCCAGTTTTTAAAATTTTTGTTTCCTTCATTGTTTAAGTCAGTGTCTGTTTCTGATCTTCAATGTGAAGTCTGTCAGTTAGCCAAGCCTTGTAGAACTTCTTTTTATCCAAGTAATAAAAGATCTTCAATTTTTACAATTGTGCACATTGATGTGTGGGGACCAGCACCTATTACAATTTAAGGGGGATACCGATATTTTATTTCTTTTGTGGATGACTACAGTAGATATACTTGGACCTACTTGATTCACACTAGAGATGAAGTTTCAAGATATAAAATTATTCCACAAAATGATTCAAACTTAGTTTGACAAATCCATAAAAATTTTCAGATTGGATAATGCTCAAGAATACTTTGAAAGCGATTTAAAACAGTACCTTGTAGAGCATGGGATTGTTCACCAAAGTTCCTGTGTTTACACATCATAAAAAAATGGTATGGTAGAGAGAAAGAATCATCCTCTTCTAGAAGTAGTTCAAGGGATGTGCCTGTCCATGTTTGTCCCCGAGAAGTTTTGGGGTGATGCTTTACTTACTACTACATACCTTATCAATCATATGCCATCTCGGGTCCTTCATTTTTTTTCTCCCCTTCAACTGTTAGCTCCAGGTCATTCTCTCTTTCATTTGCCTCTTCGTGTTTTTAGTTGTCTCTGTTTCATGCATATTCTTGGTCCTAATCGTACTAAGTTAGATGCTATGGCTATTCAAGGTGTCTTCTTGGTATATTCATTGACTCAGAAAAGGCACTAGTGTTTGGATCCGTCCACTGGAAAATGATATGTCATCAGTGATGTCACCTTTTTAAAGTCTACTCCGTACTTTTGTTTGACTATTTCTCTTCAGGGGGAGATGATGAGTATGGAAGAGTGGCATAATCACCTTTCCAAAAAAAAGAGAGGCATAATCATAATTCTTTACCTTTGCCAATTGTAGCTCCTCTATCCTCTGATATATGTAATCTTTCATCTCCTGTGCCTTTGTTTGGAGAGTTAATTGACAAAATAAAAGAGTTACAAATTTATTCTCGTCATCATAAGACAATCTAGCAAGAGACTCTCGCTGATCACACCAACCATTTGGACTCCCCAGCGCCAGGTAATAATCTTCTGTTGTTCCTATTAATTCTTCTAATCTTGATATTCCTATTGCCTTACGTAAGGGAACACGCTCCTGCACATTGCACCCTATTTCTAGCCACATCTCCTATTCTTCATTATCTCCTGCATATCGTGCCTTTGTGTTTTCTATTTCTTCAATTCCCGTTCCTCACAGTGTTGTAGAAGCTTTGAAAACTCCTAAATGGATGCAATCCAAAAAGAAATTGATACTTTATTAAAAAAAATACTTAGGAAATGGTAACTTTACCAAAAGGAAAAGAACCAGTAGACTGCAAGTGGGTGTTTGTTGTAAAACACAGAGCAAATGACATAGTGGAAAGGTACAAGGTAAGACTCGTAGCAAAATGGTACACTCATACCCAGGGGATTGATTATACAAAAATGTTTGCACCTGTAGCCAAGATGAACACTATTAGGGTGTTGTTATCCCTTGCTACAAATTTATCTTGGCCTTTACATTAGTTAGATTTGAAGTATGCTTTCTTAAATGGAGAACAAGAAGAAGTATACATGAATTCTTCTCCAGGTTTTTAGACTCCTGAAAGTAAAGGAAGGGTGTGTAGATTAAAAAAGTCCATTTATGGTTGAAACAGTCTTCCTAGGCTTACTTCAATAAATTTCACAAAGTAGTGAAACAGGTAGAGTACGCTTAGAGTCATGCAAATCATACTCTCTTTGTAGAAAATGAAAAGGAATTCATTACAATCCTCATCGTGTATGTTGATGATATTGGTTATAGGAAATTGCTCACATGAGATACAGAGGTTGAAGAAATTTTTAGCTTTTGAATTTGAAATTAAGGACTTGGGAGATCTAAGATACTTTCTTAGCATTGAGGTAGCTCGGTCCAAGAAAGGTATATTTATTTCCCAACGTAAGTATGCGTTGGATTAACTTCGTGATATTGAAAAACTCGGCACCAAACCTGCAGATATTCCAATGGAACCGAATTAGAAGCTTGATGATACAGAAAGATTATTAACAGATGTTGGGCGATTTCAGAGATTGGTGGGACGTATTTTTTATTTGCAATTGACTAGACTAGACATAGCCTATGCGATTGATGCTATTAGTCAGTACATGTATGCCCCACGAACTTCTCACCTAGAAGCGATAGAAAGATTTCTCAGGTATTTGAAGACCGCTTCGAGAAAGGGAATTTTATATGCTAATCATGACCATCTTAAAATAGAAGCATTCACAGATGTAGATTGGACTGGAGCTAAAGAAGATCGACGATGAACTTTAGGGTATTGCACTTTCGTTGGAGGTAATTTAGTTGGATAAGTAAGAAACAAATTGTGGTTGCTTTATCTAGTATTGAAGTAGAATATCGAGTTATGGCTTGGGATATCGCATAAATCTTTTGGCTCTGCATCTTGTTAGGTGAACTTGGTGTTATAGTGGCAGAACCTGTGAGATTCTACTTAGCTATCAATATAGCTCTCAATCCAATTCAACACTACTGTACAAAGCACATTGAGATTGATAGACACTTTATTAGAGAGAAAGTGAAGTCTTGAATTACGTGTCTTCCTTATGTGAAATCTGAAGATCAAGTGGCAGATGTATTGACTAATGGGGTTCCAAAGAAGAAATTGATCGAATCTCTTAGCAAGTTTGGCATGATTGATGTCTATGCCCCACTTGAGGGGGAGTGTAGAAATAGCTAAGTTTGATATTTTTAGTATATTAGAGGAGGTTTAACTAATTTCTAGTATTATGAGGACTATTTTGTAATTCTAAATAGTTAATATATAAATAATGGGAGAAGGGTTGATTAACCCTAATCTCAGATAATCTTTTCTCTTATTCTTCTTTTAGAATTAATCTACAACTGCTGATATAAGATTTGAAGATCCATGACTTTTTCCTTAAGTCTTTTTCATTACATCTTCAATTGACTTCTTGATTTTTAACCATTGTCCACTTGTTTAGGAAAGATCAATACTTTGAATTTTGTGGAATCACTTTTTTCGAATTGTAAAATGTTTTTAAACAATTACATCTAATTATCTAGTTTAATGTATCATTGTAGAGTAGTTTGCGCCTAAAATAATATTAGAATATGATTTTACAAATGTAAGTTAAAAATGACGGTGTAATTTTTTTGTTAGATTATGTATTAGAAATTATGTCGGAAACTGTTTTATTTGCATTAATGAGCAATAGGCAATTAAAATAACAACCTCTTTGGAAAATCAATTTTCTTTCAGATATTTATGCGACTTGTTTTATAATTCATATTTTTATGATCTACATCATTTAGCTGTTCTAGCTCTGTAGTTTTTTTCTTTGTAGGTCTCCTTAGCGAACTGCTGTATCCCTGGTTTAAAATATCAGACTGTATCGGCTGAGACCAATGCGAAACATTGAATGTTTCAGGAATGTGTTGGATTTTATCGGCATGTATCATCCGATACGGTATTGGTTTTTTCATTGAACGAAACATTCATTCGATGACATTTTAAAACTTGGCTGTATCTCCTTTTTCTTTTTGAATGAGTTGTAAACTTATCAAACAAAAAAGAAAAAATAGAAAAGAGAAAAAAAGAGAAGGAAAACTTTCAGTCAACATGTGGAAATTCGATTATATTATACTCTTTTCCGTGTTCAACCCAGGTTGATTCTTTTTGTTAGTCATGATTTGTGGATGATGCTTGCATCAATATATGAAAGGTTCATTGAAACTTAGGTAAAAGAAATGGTGTCTTTCTTGAGAAATCTAATGCAGTCGTTTGTTCTTTCCTGCATATTGGTTGTTTCAACAGTGGTTACTGTTAATGATTACTTAGCACAGCGTGATGCAGAGTGGATGGGTCGTGTCCATCGCTTCCTAGGTCTTTCAGTGGGTCTTATCCAGGTATTTTTCTGCTTATGGAATGACTTAATTTGCAATTTCTGTTTTCAATTTTTTGTTGGCTGGTAAGCTGGGCCAGAACTCTTATCCCTATGTATTAAATGTGGGGGCACTTATCTCAACCCTGGCAAAATTCTACCCATGTAACAAGGTTAGTCCTTTTTCTGAGATTTTTGGTATCAGATTCATGTGATAGACACATGTAGGACTCTTTCTCAAGCAAGCCTTGATTATTTTAATATCTTGTTTTCAACTATTCTTATATTGGTCTTTGACCCATAGCTTAGTTGGTTTAACACATCACAAAACAACTTTGAGGTCATGGGTTCAAGTCCAGCTTACCCATTAAAAAAAACTATTTCTTGTATTGTTTATATTATTTTAATTCATATTAGCTTGGGTATAAAACATCTTGTCTAATATATGAATCAACTTGGTAGACATGTTCGCGTATCCAGTTTTTGAAGTCAGTGTGTCTACCTCTTTGTATCAGCATTTGGCACAATGACATGTGGTCTGTCAATGTTATTTTGTACTATGTTTTAAAGAGAATGGTTGTGTTCACCCTGAGGCCTGACTCCTCATTATGGGACTTCTTTTGCCACCCTTTACCAAAAATAAGCGCTATATTATCAAGGCATGATAATATTATTTTAAGGTAGTTTATAAATCAATTTGAGGCAATTTCTGTAACATCTTTACAATTGTTTGACAGAGAGACAATGCAAACCATCCTTAAGTTGTTTAAGCTTACAAAATTGCTGGAAGTTACTCATAGCAATCTGTTTTTCTTGTTCCGAGTTTTCAAAATGCCGTATTCTTCAATCTGTATGTTGTCTTGCAATAGAAAGGGTACCTTTGAAAGCTCTAGCTGGGATTTTCACAACAATATCTATATTTATATTTGTATTCTAAAATACATTTTTTATTTACAATTTTCCTATTATGCCCATAGATACTTGATTTTTCACAACAAAAAATTATGTATACATAAGAACTACAGCTATTTTGTGTATCCTTTTACCCTGTAATAAAATCATGTTACTTGTATCTACAAAAACTCTTATTATTAATTAGTCATAAAAAGAGAAACACCATTACTTAAGTAGCACATGCATATTCCTGTTAATTGTCTATAAGTCTATCTTCAATAACAATATATATATATATATATATATATATATAAATTTTTTTTTTTTTTTTTTATAAATTTTTTTGAGATTTTTATATTTTGTGTTTGCATTTATAGAGGGGAATGACAGCTGAAGAGAGGAGATCCAACTATAACTGTGATATAACATACACCAATAACTCTGTAAGTTTTTTCCTGTTTGTATTTTCACCTTTGTGACCAGATAGAATCCTTCAGGCCCTTGTTTGTGATATTGTGGTAGTTGTAAATGTCCGTCAGGAACTTGGTTTTGACTACCTCAGAGACAATCTTGCTGGAAACAGTGGACAACTTGTTATGAGATGGTATGTTTTAAAGTCTAAATATGAATTTCAGATTCTTTGTTGTCTTGAACTACAAGTAGTGTACTGCACTCAAAACAGGCCAAAGCCATTTCATTTTGCGATAGTGGACGAAGTTGATTCAGTTCTTATTGATGAAGGAAGGAATCCCTTGTTAATAAGTGGTGAGGTAATTTTAGCCATATTTTAATGGATCCCATCTGGCATTATAATTCCAATAATAACCCTCTCTAGAGAGCTGAATTATAAGTATTTCATTTCTATATCTACATTTTTCAGGCTAGTAAAGATGCTGTACGATATCCCGTTGCAGCAAAAGTAGCTGAACTGCTTATACGAGGCCTTGTAAGTTTAGTCTGTTGTTGCTACTTATTTGATTGCCCACAGTTGTTTTTCATATATATTTACATGGTTCTAATATGTTCTACAATAGTCATCTTGTTAACATATCATATAATTTTTATCTGACAGCATTACAATGTAGAACTTAAGGATAATTCTGTGGAGTTGACTGAGGAAGGTATTGTGCTTGCTGAGTTGGCTCTTGAAACAAATGACTTATGGGATGAGAATGATCCTTGGGCAAGGTGCATGCATATTTTCTTATTGTTTTTCTTTTTTACTTTATCTGTATGACATACTGATAGTGATCTCTCATTTGTTCTAGATTTCTAGGAAATCTTTAGGGATACTACAACTTTAAACAAAAATCTGATTCTCTTTCTGTTAACTATGTGTAAGTTAATGGACTGAACTGAGCAGATAGTGGGTGGATGCCTTTTGAGGGCATTCCCCTTGTCCTATCTAACTGATAGCTCCAATACGTTCTTTATTAATATAAATTTGTAGTCACGATTCAAATATTGCAGATTCGTGATGAATGCCTTGAAGGCCAAAGAGTTCTATCGGCGCGATGTCCAATACATTGTTAGAAATGGGAAGGCACTCATAATCAATGAGGTAATTCCCCAATCTTAATATAATTTTGGTAATGTATTTAGTTAACAGTACCATTTCCTATTTCTTTTAGTCCAATGCCAAAACCCCGCCTTCACATGTAAACCTATAAAAAATGAATGATTGTTATTTATTTAAATATTTTGGTTGATTTATTATTTTCTTAACTGGTATGACTTTGTTGAGTGCATTTATTAATAGACAATATATAGTTTTATTTAAAAATAATGAAAACAGTATTTGGTTTCGGTATTAGAATTCAGAAACGAATCTACCGAAGGCCTTTTCCTCACATGTGATTTTTTAACGTTGTTATAACTACCAACATGTACTGTGTAGAGTATTTCATCCTATAGGTATTTTGACCCGAATATTGTTGAGGTTTTTTATCAGATCAGGTAGTCAATATATAACCCCCACTGGGTTGGCTCAGCGGTAAACCTAGCAACGGGTTTTCTCCCTTTGGTCATGTGTTCACAACTTTGTGGCCTCCTGACTTATCTTGTTGCATGTTCAGAAACTTCCATGGGGTCGGGGCGTGCGACCGTAGGGACTAGTCCTATCCCAAACGGGTGTGGGAAAAAAAAAAAAAATTATTAATATTAGCCCCTATCGTTTTGTCCTCTATGGATATTCGAGATCCTATTGGTTCCACTCGTATCACAATTGCATATTTTTATGACATCAATAGTAATGCAATCTTCATTTATATTATTTTAACTGAGTTGAGATGAAGGGGTTTATACATATCATCATTTACTGATTTTTGCTTGCATTATTTCCACAAGGGTATTTACTTAATATCATTCTATGCATTCGGCTACTTATTCTGATTGTCTCAAACCGGATTAACTATGTGCAATTATTGGATTTTATATGTTGTGTAGAATCGTCATCATCATATAATGTTGTGTAGAGTATGCAAGAATAATCCCAAATTTTTTGCAGTTGACCGGGAGAGTGGAAGAGAAAAGAAGATGGTCTGAGGGAATTCACCAGGCTGTAGAGGCTAAAGAAGGTCTTAAAATCCAGGTATGTCTTGATGTTGATTATAATCTTCTTGAGTCATGTTCTACACATGTATGTTAACAACCCACTTCAACTATCTAATTGACAGTATTGCAATTACTTGGCACTTATTAGGCTGACTCAATCGTTGTGGCACAAATTACTTACCAGTCATTGTTTAAGCTCTATCCAAAGCTTTCAGGGATGACAGGAACCGCAAAAACTGAAGTATGCATTTATATAGAGTTTTACATGGCATGCTAGCTCTATTATTAACTTTTTTTTCTTCTAATTCTTGCTTTATTATGTTCATACTATTTTGTCGTGATATGACCAATTTTATTTACTTCTGATCTGTTATTTTTGCAATTGTGTTATCATTCATGGATGCAGGAGAAAGAGTTTCTTAAAATGTTCCAGATGCCAGTCATTGAAGTGCCTACGAATCTACCAAATATCCGTAATGATTTGCCTATTCAAGCATTCGCGGTACTTTTTTCAGTATTCATATTGATTGATACATTTCTTCACAACAGAGTATATATGTTTGACATGCTTTGGATTGCATGTCTTAGACTGCACGCGGAAAATGGGAAAATGTTCGGGAAGAAGTTGAATACATGTTTGAACAGGGCCGTCCTGTTTTAGTTGGAACCACAAGGTAAATCTTCTACTACTGTTTTTATCAAAATATTGTGTGTTGCATCACAGGTTGTCACTAAGTTCCCTATGGACTTACTTAATCTGGTACCATTTCATTACTATCTTGACATGGTATAGTTCATAGTTTTGTCTTGAAGGAAATTAATCTTGCTTTAAAATTTCCCCACTTTAAGCAAAATACTTCTATTTGTTAACACATTTCACCCAAAACTTCTTTTGTTACATACTCATGGAAGTTTTCCTTTATAAGTATTTTCTGTTGATGATTTCTTTCTCATTGCTTTAGGATGTAAAAAATTCAGCTAATCATCTTTTAATTTGTTCAAGTCCGTTGTGTGTTAATTGCTTAAATTTAGATATGAGTGAGGTTGAATTGTGCAGGCATACATACGTGTTCAACCTTTTTGTTTAGTTAAAACAGTAGTTCATCATTTGCTTAGAGAAAGCTCTCTTCATCTGGTTGCAGTGTCGAGAATTCAGAGTATTTGTCTGATCTTCTGAAGGAACGGAATATCCCCCACAATGTCCTCAATGCCCGGCCAAAGGTTCATTAAAATTAATTTGTTATGGCTTGTAGTTTAGATGAGTGATTTGTCTTCTTAGCTGAAAATCCCTATTTGATTGGATTTGTATCCTCATATTATTTTGTTTCATTTCTGCTTCGGTTACTTCTTCTATAGTATGCTGCGAGGGAGGCTGAAATTATTGCCCAAGCAGGTCGGAAATATGCCATTACTATCTCTACTAACATGGCTGGCAGAGGTACGGACATAATCCTTGGTGGAAACCCGAAGGTATGTGTTAAATAAGTCTGTTATTATTAAGTTTCTTAGTTTGTGTGTCCTTTCTTGTCTTGTCCTCATCTCAGACTATGTAATACTTTAAAGCCTAATTAGGGCTAATTAATCATAATTTTTTTTTACTTCAATCTCTAAATTTCAATTTGGTATTAGAACTAGGCTCTCTCGACCTCCACCACCCCCCACTCCTTCATCTGCTACAAACTTTATCATCTTCCTCTTCCTTAAATCACCTCCACACCTCTCGTCTTCAATACCTATCACCCCTACGGGGGTTCTTTTTCACTTTACACCCAAATCGCATCATGCGATAGGGGTTTGAGACCTGTTTGGAGCTTGCAATCAGGCTGTTCTCTCAGCAAGGTTGCTGTTTGGAGTTGACGATCACAGCAACGTGATGGTTTAGTGCTGGTTTGCTGAAGATCACCTCCACAGTGCATTGCGACACAGCAGTTGCTATTGTTATGCTGTTTTGAAGCCTACAATTACAATAGATTGCTGTTATTACCTCTGCGACACAACAAGACACCTCCACAGTTGCTTACGACTACAACAAATTGCTGTTCTGATATCTGCAACACCTTGCGACCATAGTAGAAGGGTGTTTTTGGACCTGCGATCACTGCAGAGGTGTAGTTTGAGGCTGGCGAACATAGCAGAACCCTTGTTTGAGGCCTACGATCACTGCAAAGGTGCACTTAAGGGTCTACGATCACTGCAAAGGTGCAGTTAGGTGGTTGCGATCACAACAAACCCTTTGTTTGGAGGCTACGATCACTCTAGACCCTATTTTGGAGGCTGCAATCATAGTAGCCTTGTTGTTTGAGGATAACAGCAGCCGCATAATTTTATTTTTTATTTTTTATTTTTTATTTTGACCTCCCTTCAAACCAAAGCACATATATACTTTTTATGGCCTCCGAGATGTCTTCTTCCTCGATCACCGATGATATTACTGGTTCAGGAGGTCTTCCCTCTCATTCAACCGACTTTCCAAGCATCCGAATTACCACTTTGAAATTAAATGGTCCTAATTACCTTTTTTGGGTCCGATCGGTTGAAATGTTTATTGGTGGAAAAGGGAAGATCGGTTACCTCACAGAGGTGGAAAAACAACCAGCAACGACTGATACTACTTATTCCTAATGGTTTGCTAATGACTCTATGGTCCGTTCTTGGCTAGTTACATCTATGCAACCACACATTGCAGTTGGTTTCATGTTCTCCAAGACCGCAAAACAGATATGAGATTCAACAAAGAATATCTACTCGCAACGTCAAAATAATGTCTGGATCTTTAATTTGGAATGTGAGATTTTCCGCCTTTCACAAGGTCACTCTTCAATCATCTCCTATATATCACAGCTAAGTGCTCAATGGGAAAAGTTGACCTTCTACTCCTCGTCCTATGTTTGGAAGGACTCTGTTGATGAAGCATTATATGCATCGATTCTGGATAAGAATCGAGTTTTTCAGTTTCTAGCCGGGCTCGGGGATGAGTTTGAGTATGCAAGAATTCATTTATTGGGTATGGATCCCTTTCCGTCCCTACAGACTGCATATTCTTATGTCTTGGCTGATGAGAGTCGTCACGTAGCTGTCCTATCTCATTCTTCAGGAGACTACTCAGCTATGCTTGCTCGCCTACCTTCTCCACAGCCTCCTAGTGGGTCTATGCCTACCCGCCAGCGACATAAGTGTGATCATTGTGAAAAGTTGGGTCATGTGAAGGCTTGTTGTTATGCACTTCATGGTTGTCCTCACCAGCAACGTCAACAGTCTCAACGTTCTTCAACTCATGTAATCTTTCAACCGACTACTGATCTAGTACCTTTTGCAGCTACTACCACCTCCTCGGATTCGGTATCTCTATCCTAAGCCGAGCTTGAGAAGTTCAGGAAATTCTTCAATCAGATGAAGACTTCATCTCAGCCGGTCTCTACATTCGCTCACTCAGGTACCTTTGCATCTGCACATAGTATTTCCACCACTTCTTCACCATGGATCATTGATTCTGATGCCTAAGATAACATGACCTGTACGTCTTCCCTGTTTAAAACCTATATTGTTTGTTTTGGTCATCGCAACGTTCGCCTTGCTGATGGTTCTTTGTCATCTATGGCTGGTCAAGGTCATTTACCTATTATATCTTCTTTATCCTTAACTAACACACTGCATATTCCTCAACTTACTACTAGTCTTATCTCTGTTAGTAGCCTTACCAAAAATTTGAATTGTAGTGTAATTTTTTATCCCTCTCATTGTGTCTTTCAGGATCTGGGGTCGAAGAGGACGATTGGCACTGGACATGAAGTGAATGGCTTGTATCTCTTGGACGTACCTGGTTCACCTAACACCCATTCTGCCTCTAAGTTTAATAGTAGTAGTTAGTCTAATAAGACTCTTGCAATGCGTTGGCATTTATGCTTAGACCATATTTCCTTTGGATATTTGAAACACATGTTCCCTATTTTATTTAATAATAATAATTTGCTTGATTTTTCTTGTGAAACTTGCTAATTAGTTAAGCATGTCGTTCTTCTTATCCTATTAGTATGACTACTACTGCACCTGCTTTTGTTGACCTAATTCATTATGATGTGTGGGGTTCTTTCCCTGTCACATCAACTCTTGATTTTCGCTATTTTTTCTTGTTCATCGATGACCACTGTTGTACCACTTAGGTTTATCTTTTAAAACACAAGAGTGAAGTTTATGGGATCTTCAAGCAATTTCTTGATATGGTTCATACTCAGTTTGGTCGTACTGTCAAAACCTTTCGTTCTGATCATGGTATTGAGTACACTTACAGTGAGGTCTTGAAACTTTGTTTAGAACTTGGCATTGAGCATCAAATGTCCAATTTTAAGACCACTCAGTAGAATGGTTGATTAGAACGAAAAAATCGTCATATTCTAGAGTTAGCCCATGCCCTCTCTATTGGCATGAATGTGCCCCAATCCTATTGGGCCGATGCAGTTCTTACTGTTGTCTATCTTATTAATCGGACCCCCTCCCGAGTTCTTTAGTTTGCTATGTCCCTTTCTCAGATCTATCCGGATCGTTCTGTGTTTCCACTTCCTCCGCATGTGTTTGGGTGCGTCTGTTTTTTTTTTAATTCTTAACCAAATTCGTACTAAATTTGACCCTAAGGTTGTGAAATGTATTTTTTTTTGGTTATTTTTTTACCCAGAAATGATACCGTTGTTACCATCCTCCTTCTCGACGGCGTTTCATTTTTCGGGTTGTTTTTCTTTTTGAGCATACCCCGTACTACAATAGGTCCGTTGGCATTCAATCTGAGTGGTTTCCCATAAATTCCTATGATGATCTCTTACCTTATTTATTTCCTCTTCCCATGCCTGTTCCTCCTTCTCCACCCCCTATCAGTTCGTCACCTCCTCCACTACAGGTTTACTCTCGGTGTCCACACGATACTACCATCACTCCTATGCCAGACCTGCTCGCCTCTTCACCTCCTGCCTCCTTCTGTCCCTTGTGATGATCGTCCTATTGCCACTCGTAAGGGTAAGCACACTTGTACTTATTCCATTTCTAATTATATATCTGATTCTGTCCTCTCACCCTCCTATCAGAGTTTTCTTGCTTCTATTTCTGTTATTTCTTGTTCCTCTTTCGCCTGAAAGGAAAGCTGTGGCTTGTCGTTGGGTCTTCACCCTTATGCATAATCCAGATTGTTTTATTGATCGTTATAAGGCCCGTCTGGTGGCCAAGGGTTATGCTCAGACTTATGGGATTGATTATCAGGAGACATTTGCTCCGGTTGCCAAGATGACCACCATTCGTGTTCTCCTTTCTGTTGCCGCTATCAGAGGGTGGTCTCTCTTTCAATTGGTGTCAAGAATGCATTTCTCAATGGTGATCTTCAGGAAGAAGTCTATATGGTCCAACCTCCTGGGTTTCTTACATCTGCTTCTCCTACACATGTCTGTCGCCTTCGCCGTTCTCTTTATGGCCTAAAGCAGTCTCCTCGCGCATGGTCTGAGCGCTTTAGTAAGGTCATGCATCAGTTTGGGTTCCATCAGAGTTTTGCTAATCACACCCTCTTCTTGCGTCATTCCCAAGGCAAAACTGTTGCTCTAATTGTTTATGTGGATGATATTGTTCTTACTGGAGATGATGATGATGGAATTACCGAGGTCAAAACTTACTTAGGACGTCAATTTGAGATTAAGAACCTTGGGTATCTTCGCAATTTTCTGGGCATTGAGGTTGCGCGGTCCCATTCCTGTAAATTTATTTCTCAGCGTAAGTATGTCATCGATTTACTCAGTGACTCTGGTCTGCTTGGTTCTCATCCAATTGATACTCCTATTGAGCAGAATCACAGGTTGGCTGATTCTGAGGGAGAGTGTGTTGGATATTGGCCAGTATCAGTGTCTTGTGGGAAAATTGATTTACTTGTCTATGACTCGCCTTGACATTACCTATGCTAGTAGTGTTGTAAGTCAGTTTATGCACTCGCCTCAAACATCTTATCTTACTGCTGTATATTGCATTCTTAGATATCTTAAGGGATGTCCTGGTCGAGGCATTTTGTTCAGTAATCATGGTCATCTTCGCGCTGAGGCATGGACAGATGCAGATTATGCTGGTTCAGTGACTGATAGACGATTCACTTCTGCGTACTGTACTAAAGTTGGTGGCAACTTGGCGCAGTAAGAAGTAGGATGTAGTTTCTTGATCAAGTGCTGAGTCAGAATATAGAGCTATGGCACTTGGAGTGTGTGAGTTGTTGTGACTCAAGATCTTACTAGCGGATTTGTGTCTTTCTGTGCCAATCCCGTTCTTACTTTATTGTGATAATAAATCAGCTATTAACATAGCAGTAAATCCGGATCAACATGACTGAACGAAACATATCGAAGTTGATCGTTATTTTACTAGAGAAAAAATTGTTTTTAGATAGATTTGTATTCCCTTTGTACCTACATCTCAACAACTCACTGATATTCTTACTAAAGGTGTTAGCAAAATGGCCTTTGAAGATGTCTTGTCCAAGTTGGGTGTTGTTGATATCCACGCACTAACTTGAGGGGGAGTGTTAAATAAGTTTGTGTGTCCTTTCTTGTCTTTTCCTTATCTCAGACTATGTAATGCTTTAAAACCTAGTTAGGGCTAATTAATCATAATTTTTTTTTAACTTCAATCTCTAAATTTCAATTGTATGTATAACCTTCTTTTTAATGGAAGGCCTATGTTGTTGAATCCTTTTAAAAGAGTAATGGATGATACATTGTCTTCAGGATGCTATTATAGATAAAAGATTATCTAAAGTTCTTTTTCAAATCACTGTATTTTGTTATTTTATGTTTTTGGATGGAACCTATAACAAGGGCACCACACTTTTGGCATTGTTGCTGTGTCGGACACGCCTCGACACATCTTACACGTAAGCTAGTGTTACCCTTTTATTTTAATAATATCCTATGAAAGAAAATTGCTTTTGAAAGATGGTGTAGTCCATCTTCCATAAACTAAATTATCAAGTTGTTAGACCCAGTCATGGGTTGATATTAGAAATCTACTTTTATTACGTTATGGTGCTTAAAAATGTTTTCTGTTACTTCTCATATATTTCTATTCTTATTTTATTTTAAAAAATAAAATAATTAAAATATTATATTATAGTGCATGGCTACAAATGTCTATTCATTTTTTGGTTTCTAAAAGGCGCTGTGTCAGTCGTCATACCTGTCAAACACTGACACAGGTTTCTGTGTCCTTGTTACATAGGATGGAAAGCTTTCCTATTGCTGTTGACAAGTTCGTTTTTATTTCTAGAAAGTGATCTTTATGCCATTTTTGTTTGTGATAATTCAAGATGCTGGCGAAAGAAGTTATAGAGGATAGCTTACTATCATTTTTGACAAGAGAGGCCCCAAATGTTGAAATTGATGGCGAACCGATTTCACAAAAGGTGACATGGGTTTATTAATTGCTCCTTTGGGGATACTTTCATTTTTCAATTACTTTAAAATACATTCAGTTTTTAATTTTATCTTCTGATGTAGGGTTTGTCAAAGATAAAGGTTGGACCATCATCCCTAGCTTTGCTAGCTAAGACTGCACTTATGGGTTAGTTAATTTCTGCATGGAATTATTTTATTCGTAGATCAATTAAAATAGGGTATTTTAGAAACACCTCCTTCTAAAATTGGTGATGTTAGGTCTACCCCTTGCAAAATGCAAGATTAGGCTTACCCCCCTTGACCATAAGTCAACTTTGCGTTTTTTTGATGATTTAATGTTAAAATTTTGATTTTTTTTTTCAAAATGATCTTTAAGTACTTAAATTACTAAATCAAAATTTCACTGTTAAAATCATCAAGAAAAAAATAACATTGACTTACGGACAAGGGGATAAACCTAATCTTGCATTTCGCAAGGGGGTCAACCTAATATCACCAATTTTACAGCGGTACCCATTAAAATACATTCTGTTTCCAGATTAATTTTTAGGCAGGCTAATAATAAATTTTTTTTTCCTTTTGTCTTCTCTTTTCTGTTCACATATAATTTACTCAGCTAAATATGTAAGCAAAAGTGAGGGGACAGGTTGGACGTATCAGGAGGCAAAATCTATGATCTCAGAGTCCATACAGATGAGTCAGTCAACTGGTATGCAAGAGTTAGAAAAGCTTCTGGTTGAGGAGACTGAAGTTTATCCTCTCGGTCCTACAATAGCATTTGCTTATCTTTCCGTCTTAAAGGATTGCGAAGGACATTGTTCAAATGAAGGGTCTGAAGTGAAAAGGTTGGGGGGGCTTCATGTGATTGGGACATCCTTACATGAGTCTAGGAGAATAGATAACCAGGTGAGTCATTGGCATAACATTAATTTACACAATTCGACAAAATATTTTCATTTCCCTTGGAACTGACAGAATTTCACTTACAATTTCTTTTTGTATATATTTCGTGAAATTATCATCTGAATTTGGTAATCAATGAACTTTGATTGGAATGTTACAATGTCCAATTATAGAATGCAATCCTGTCAATGGAAATATTTAGACCTTTGAGCTTAGAATCCCTCCAAGTTACATATTTTTCTCAAACATTGAATCTCCTAGAAAATTAAAAAGAAAAGAAACTACCTTTGTTGAAAAAATAGAAACTTACATCAATTGATAGAGAGGACCGAAGTGAAATTGGGATTTTCTCATTATCATATGGGTTTTTATGATGCATGCACCTGATTTACACACATTCAAGGATTTTAGCCAAGATGCCCATACTAACAATATGAAAACTAGTAGTATGAGAAATGCCGAGCATCAAATGCAATATGGGTATGCCATTCAATATTTTGATATTGTGCTTTAATTTTACGTTTTTCGGATAAGTATCAATCTTTTGTGCATTTATTAAAATTCCCTAGTTTTTAATAATAAGCTTTTTTACAATATATACTTCTTACATATTTGTTGACACCCAAAACAATGTTGTTTGTAATTGAGAACATTATTGTATGTACGATATTTAATAAAAAATTGTAAGGTGGAAATATCTATGCAATATCCGATATCAATACCAATATCAATATCAAATCATGTGAACACATATACATTGGGCAAAATTAAAGTATCTGATAATTATATGTTTAGTGATAAACATTTTCAAAGTTGAGAACTCCAATTTCCTTTATTTTTCACGGTAAATGTCCATTGTTGTACATGAATATTTCACTTAATTACAACTTGCTCCAATTAGTATTAAAAAAAAATCTCTTTTTTCAAGATATTAATTTAAAATTACAAAAATTTCTCAAATCATATAAGATGACTGCAATTCTACTTGTAAATTACACAAATAGTCATATTCATTAGTTGAAATTAGTTACAATTGATTAACTATGCATTCATTTAAGAGAAAATAATACCTAAACAAAATTTAAGGTTAGGGGCATCCCTACTGCAGCAAAGGCATGGATAGAAAATGCATTTTGAGCATGTTAGCACATCCATTTAAGCATTTATTTTTTAATTAGTTAAAAAACACCAATGTTTTATTTAAAAGAATAGAAAACATGAGTGAATGTATGTTTGAGGGTCTTGGCCAGGATATAAATGATGGGGCCAAAGGTCTATTTGGTAGTGGCCTCCTACATGTCATGTACTCTTTGTTGTTTTTTTTTTAACTTTTATATAGCTTTTATATAGTTGGTGTGGCATGATTTGATGATTTTGTTCATTTCTATGTGTCAGTATAGTTGTGTTTAGTTGTTAGGTACTTGTATTCCTACATTAGCATATAATATACTTCTATGGATCTTCGTGTCTACTCTCCGTATAGTCTTTTATTTAGTTTTATCAATAGTATATGACCTATGTAACAAGGACACTACACTTTTTGCCTTGTTGGACCATATTCACACACTGATTCACCCCAAGACATGTTCTAGCATTAGGGTATTGTCACTCTTGCTTTTAATGATTTTATATTAAAAAAATGATATTTGAAAGAGGGTTAGTGCGTTACATCCTCCATACACTAATTCATTAAGTTAATCACAAGAATGGTTTGATAGTAGAAATCTCATTGTATTAAGTTATGTTGTAGACAAATGTTTTTATTTAATTTTATATTTCTTTCCCTAATTTTTTAAATTTCTGAGTTAAGTATAGCTAAAAATTATATTATTATAAATTTGTGCTTACATGTCAAAGTTTTAGGCCTTTCAAAGTGCCATTATCTTCTTGGACCCCGATGCACGAGTCTGTCCTTGTTTCATAACCTATGATTATTTCATTATTTCCTAAAACTTCAAAAAATTCCATAATGTTGCTATCATTTCCACCATATTTCCATGAAAAATGAATGATTCCAACTCTGTCAAAGTTTGTTTAGTTTTGGATTGACCAAAATGGGCAACCATATGGAAATTTAATACATTGATCGTAGGTAATGTAAGTACAATTAACAGTAGTTTCAAAGTAGCTATAGTATAAATCTGTAAGTTCTCTAGAGCAACAAGTAACAATGTATAAAACCTTGAACATTCTACCTTAGAAAATGCTGTGTTCCTGTTACATTGTGATTAAGGTATTAAATTTTGGTTAGCCTGAAAATGGAAATATTTCAGATATATTTTGATCAATTGGAAAATAAATAAATATCATAGAATGACGGAAATTTTGAGGAGATGTTGGAAACATTGAGGAAATTATCATTGAAACTGTAAGAAATGATTAAAAAAAAACAGGAAAACACATCAACTGTTCTTGATTGAGTTTTAAAGCTTGTGTTTGTCCAAGTGAAGGTGCATCATGGACAACTAATAATCATGACCATCTTGGTGATTAAATGCTTTATTCAGTCTATTAATTCAATTGATTTGTTATGTATTTCATTTTTTTTACATTAGCTTAATACTAAATTTGTTATTATTGTCTTGTTTATTCTATAGCTTCGTGGGAGAGCTGGTAGACAAGGTGATCCTGGATCAACACGATTTATGGTGAGGTATTGTCACGCCTCAAACTCTAACACAAATCCCCATGATCCAATGTTAGTTTTTGAAGAATGAGACTTCCCCACATATAGAGTATGATAAAATATAATACAATGACAACTCTGATCAATGCTATTATCAACATATAATCAACTATATAAACATTATAATTGACAGCAGAATAATAAAACTCACCATCCTATCATTAACATATCTCTCAAACTCAATATACATACAGAGAAGTAGCGACCCATCGTGTCAGTATATAGAAGAGCTCTCCGATACTCTCAAAACAAAAGATTCAAAGACTCTAACATACACAAAAAGATATATCTACCTCCCCTCTCAACACAAACAGAAAGGATGATTATAAACCTCCTCATCCTCTTCTACTTCAACATGTTTAGTTGGCTCAACGAATGTATCTGAGTCTCCAGCCATTGTTATGTGTAGGTTGGTTGAGTAACAAAGTTACCCAGTAGAAACTTATCTTTAAAACATACAATATAGCATGCACTGTTAATATTCTATACATTAAAACATGCAAATTTTTCAACAAAAATTATCTAGTAACTGAAATCTTACTATGCTTGATAAGACATCAATTAAGATTTTTGAACAACAATTTAAATAAGATTCAGTACTTTCCCATAAAAATAAAAAAACATAATACAAACAAGGCAGTAGTCGCTAAGAGAATCAAGGTACACGATTGATATACACCTCAGTCAAAGTATCTGATTGTCCCAGTACTTAACCGGTGTGGAATCCTATTGTTCTTTCCTAATTTTGTGGCTAGTAGGTCAAACCACATTTGGGTAACTATTTATTTGGTTTAGGTTGACCCTTGATCAAGATCCTTTAAAAAGGATCAATTACATTGGTCATTCGTTTGACGACTGCAAAGTTAAAAGTGATCACTAACAAGCCTAGGAGAACTCCCCGCGTCTAAGCCAATCTGACATACAATGTGAACCCTGAACAATTTCTACTCTATACAAAGACCACCTTTACATAAATTTCTTTAGTAAAATAGAAGGGAATTTTCCGAGTCTCACGAGTGATATATTCTCCAAGGTGTCCCATACCACCAGGGAGATTAGATATCTTAGGTGTTACCCTAGAGTAACTAGTCACGTTTGGAATACATGGCTACAAGTTACTCTTGACGGCATTCTCCAACCTTTTATTGAATCACATAAATAATATTATTTACTTTATAATAATTTTTTTATCTTAAAAAAAAAAAAAAATTCAAACATGCATGTGTGATGAACATCCAATAGCTCGCAACATGACTTACATGGCATAGCCAAATGCATTCAATTTCCCCTTAAAAAACATGACTTATGTGGCATTGCCAACAACATTAAAACCATTGGAGTCACTTATCACATGCTCAAACAGTGGAAAACATTCATTCTCACTATCCATCATTCAACCAAATCATTTCTTTTATTTATAAAAAACATGGTTCATTCAATCATTAGTTTTTGAAATGTTATTAGAAACCCAACTCAACTTTTCTTCATAGGGTTTTCAAAATATTATAGTTATGTACTTATTATTTTTTTCAGCTTTAATCGATCTAATGTGTTTGTGTCACTAAAATATGTATCATACAAAGATATGTAAGTTCAGTTGGTTCAATGTGTTTAAAACAGAAACAAAAACAATTTTCAGCTGGTTCAATGAGTTTAAAACAGAAGTAAAAGCAATTTCAACTAGTTCAATGAGTTTTAAAACAGAAATAAAAACAAAGTTCAGTTGGTTCAATGTATTTAAAACAGAAATAACAAAAAATAAAATAAAAATAGCAACAGTCCAAAACCTCTTTAATATTACCAAATTTAAAACAAAAAATACTTCAAACTGAAATCATTCTTTATTAAAACAGAAACCACTCCCATCATTCGAAAATATCTACAAGTTTTCATGAAATCTTGTGTAAGACTAAAGAAAACCAAATATTTATTCAAAGTCACCATCAATTTCAGCATAACTCTTAAACAAAACATGTATGAATTTTCTGAAATTAAAATTAACAGAAAATACTAAAAACATTTTTAACTAAACATTTTTTCTTCTTTCTAAAATCAATAACTATTTCTGAGAAATGGTAAGTTCCTACCTCCTTGGGGATTTTATAATTAAGTGTGCTAAGGTTGTTACTACTCCAACAGCTGTTATAAGCTTGAGATGGTGGTTTGATTTCACCTAAACGAGAAATTTTTTGGTGGTTCTTGAAGCTCTTGACCTTAGGTGTTGTTTCTTCTCTTGCCTCAACTCCCAAAACTCACTCTAAGTTGGGCTACATTGAAGTTGCAGGTTCTCTATTAAAGTAAAAATATGAGAATGAAGATGTTGGTTTTGAGAAGAAGCTGAAACAGAAATTCTGTTTTGTTTCTATTTATTTTAAGTTTTATGTTATTTTGTGTTTATTATTTAATATCCTACTTCACATGGGACCCACTAAGGTGCTATTGGCTCTGCCACTGATTTATTTTGTAGTTTAGTTTTTTCTATAAATCTCACACTATTAAGTATTCTTTGGACATGTTCTACAAACCTTCTCACCCTAAGTAGGTATTGCCTAAACTCTCTGTCTATAGGTATGTCTCAGTTTAAAAAAAAAAGGAAAAAAAAAGAAAAAGAGAGTTCTGGACTCAAACATCTTGGCCTTAACATTTCAAGACAAAACAAGATACTGAACCACTGTTGCTCCAATTGGGAAAACTCGATTTTGTAATACATTGTAAACAAGAGATAGAAAAGAACATGCCCAAGATAGAAAGGAAAAAAAATGAAATTTTGAATTCATTTATTAGGAATAGGGGAGAGATTTTCACTGGCACTTACCCAAAAGCCAAGTAATGCGTTGATTAATCGTGTGTACTTGAACCTTTCCATTGTTGGGAATCCACTGAAAGTTAGGCAATAGAAACCAAACAAGAAATGAAAGTACAATCATCAAATTATCTTAATTGGGAAAATCCAGGGAAAACGAGTTGGGTTTTAGCTTTCACAAATAAGTGGCATAAGCTGAATTAAATAATCTTATTTTGGGTCATTTTTGGTATATAAATTATAAGGAATGGTGAGAAATGGGAAATATAAGGAAAACACATTTGTTAAGTTCAGGTTGTGTTCATTATGCACATAATTGGGGCTTGACCCTTGTGTCTCACACCTCATACCTCGAGGCTCTGTCTTTTCCTTGAGGTTAGGACACCTCACTAACTTGAGCCACACCATTGAAACTCTGATTATATTATATCTTGAGGAAAAACATTCATTGATAATGTGATTTGATCAGATTAACTAGCAGTATTGATTGTCATTGTGAAATTCAAATGACTCATCTTCTACATGGATGCTTGTTTTGGCCAAAGATCACGAAGTTCTTAATTTGCTCACACATTTATTTGTGAAACAGCTTACAAGATGAGATGTTTCAGAAGTTCAATTTCGACACGGAGTGGGCTGTGAAACTCATATCGAAGATTACAAATAATGAGGATATACCGATTGAAGGTGATGCCATCGTAAAACAGGTGCATGACATAAAGCAATTTTTCTTTTTTGTCTTCTTTTATTAAAGATGTACTTAATTCATTGTTAATTTGAATTGTCTCTAACTCTGTAGCTTTTGGCGCTCCAAATAAATGCTGAGAAATACTTCTTTGGCATAAGAAAGAGTCTTGTAGAGTTCGATGAAGTATTAGAGGTACACATAACAAAGAGCCTTATGGAGTTCTGTATATTTCTCTAACCAATTCATGGATTTTGGTACCCAAAAAAAAAACTATGGATTCACTATAGTAATTTGAAAAAAATCATTGATTTGATAGTGTATTTGTTAGTCTTTGGTCAAGTGGGGCTTTCATAATCATCTTGAACTTAATAATGCGTTTATCAGAGTGTCCATTTTTTTTTTATGTGAAGAAAAATTGTTGAATTTTAAAGCCATGAGGTAGGTTTATTACTTTATTTTTGATAAGCATAATTCATTGCAAACCAAAAAAGGAGAACAAAACAGCCTATCTACCTAAAGCTCCTATTTGGGAGGCAAGAAAACAATAACACCACCAAAACGAGGAAAAAAAAACCAACCCAACCAACCCTCACAACCTCCATACCCCCAACACAACCCTATCAAGATCATCTAAGGTGTTTGTTGTGAGATTTCTAGGATTCTTATTGAGCTTGGACTTCTAGAGGCAAGGCAATATCAAAAGGGACCAGGTTAGGTTACTCGACTGGGTCCACGTGGAGGTTCGAGAGTAGTATCCCAGAGGCGATTTTTTTGGATATATATATATATATATATATATATATATATGTATTTTGAGTACGGTTTCTATATTTATTATTTTGCTCTGTGAGGTTCCTTGCGGTAGAAGACAGAGAGTTTGTAATCTTTATCGTTGATAGTGGATTTTTCCCTCTCCTCTGTGGACGTAAGCAATTTGCCGAACCAAGTAAATCTTGTGTTCTTGTGTGTTCGTTTTTTTCTTCTTTATTTTACTCTTATATTATGCTTTCACACAAGAAGTGGTATCAGAGATAGGGTTCTTGTTCTTGAACCATGAAGATGACAAATACAAAGTACGAGGTCGAGAAGTTCAACAGAAAGAAAAACTTCTCTCTGGTAGAGGAGGATGAAGGATCTCCTTATTCAACAGGGAGTTCACAAGGCATTGGTAGGTATAGACAGAAAACTTGCAAATATTGATGATGATGATTGGGAAGAGATGGACGAGAAGGCAGCCAGTGCGATTTGTCTCAATCTAATGAATGAAGTCATCCATAAGGTTATCAACATAGAAACAACCTAGGCTATATGGAAGAAATTAGCGAGTCTGTACATGGGAAAAATCTGACGAACAAGGAGTACGTGAAGAAACAACTTTATAGTTTGATGCAAGAGGGTACAAATCTGTTAGAACATCTCAACGAGCTCAATAGTCTAAACACACAGTTGGCAACTTTTAGCATTAAAATTGAAGAAGAGGATAAAACGATACTTTTGTTGGCATTACTCCCAGATTCCTTTGATCATCTAGTGACGACCTTGTTATATGGGAAAAAAACTTTGCATCTAGAGGAGGTAACTAGAGCTCTTCTGTCTCATTGGTGATGATTCCCATGCAGGACTTGTGGCAAAGTCTGAATCAAAATGTGGTAGAAATAAGGAAAGAGGTAAGAGTTTTGGATGGAAGAAGTCTCGGTCTTAGTCGCAACTAGCCGTGAAAGATGTGGAATGCCACTATTGTCACGAGATAGGGCATTACAAAAGAAACTGTAAAGCACTAAAACAGTACCTGGAAGACAAAAAGCCTTTAGATTCGGCCATTATTGTTAAAGATAAGTTAGAAGACAGTGATGTTGATCGAGACCTTTAATCAGTATCTTTAGTTACCAATTTTTTGGCAGATTCCTAGATCTTGGATTTAGGTTGTTCATAACACGAGTCATACTCCAAATCCGACATTACGTCTACTCAACATGACTGGGGGGGAGGGGGTAACCAAGTAAATCCCAAAAGGATAATACACATATAAGCAAAAGACTTCTCAGCAACAAAAGACGTATAGTTGGGGAAAAAAGTTCATAGTGGTGGCAGACAAGTGGCTCTGCAGGGCACGATCTCTAAATCTAGCTTTGGCTTGTAGTACGACTCAAACCTCCCAGTACGGCTCCTCTTCAACGTACTCTACCAAGAATGTATCCTCTCTAGGGTAATAACCTGAAAGGTGAAAAACAATTGTATGAGAGACAAAGTCGCCCAAAACGTACCAACTAATCCTAAGCTAGTCATTGGGTGAGGAAATAGTCTAGTTTCTAAATTTCATTTTTAAAATATGGTGTGTCATGACTTTTATTTATAAAACCATGATGCATAAGTCGAGAAATATATCTAATTATGTTTAAAGGCAACTATCTACTATATTTCATCTACTAGTAGAAGAAAAACAAGTGAATCTCATGATAAATGCATATCTAAAGTGTTAAATAAGTCTGTAGGGTTATTTTAGTCTTTTCACTTCTTTCTCTTATGTAATACTTATATAGCCTAATTAGGGCTAATCAATCTAATAACTTTTTCTCTCTAATCTTCAATTTGGTATCAGAGCAAGGTTCTCTCGATTTCAACTACTGCTTCGTCTGCTACACCTTCATCATCTTCCTCTTTCTTAAATCACCTCCACACTTCTCGTCTTCAATCCCCATCACCCCTACGGGGGTTCTCCTCCACTCTACACCTAATCGCATCATGCGATAGGGGTTCTAGATCTGTTTGAAGCCTGTGATCAGGCTGTTCTATCAGCAAGGTTGTTGTTTGGAGTTAACAATAACAACAGCATGATAGTATAGTGTTTGTTTGTCATGCACGACAGCAGCAGAAGTGCTGTTTGGCTTCCACGACAGCAGCAGCAGTGCTGTTTGACTTCCACGACATCAGCAGCAGTGCTGTTTGACTTCCACAGCAACTGCAGAGGTGCAGTTGGGTCTTACGATCACTACAGAGATGCAGTTTGGGTCTGGCGAATATAGCAGAATCCTTATTTGAGGTTTATCATCACTGCAGAGGTGCAGCTAGGCGTCCACGATCACAGCAGACCCTGTGTTGGAGGTTGCAAACACCTACAATCACTGCAGAGGTGCAGTTTGTGGTTTACGATCACAGCAGACCTTATTTTGGAGGCTGCGATCATTGCAGATTTATTCTCGGGAGGCTGCGATCACTCCAGATGCTGTTTATTGGATTGCAGCAATAGCAGTTGATTGGTTCTTTGGCTGCGGCAACAACAGGTGCTGTTTAGGAGGCTGCAGCAACGACAGTTGCTAGTTGTTTGTGGCTGTCAGGCCATCGTTAGTGGGGTACATCAACAACAAGTTGCTGTTTGGGAAGTTCTGGGGCACATAACAGCACCTGGACCCCTAGTTGAGGCCTACGACAACGGTAGAACCACTCCTTGGTGTCCTACCATTGATTTGATGGTTGTTTGGGTCACATACAACAGTGTTTAATCATCTTCCACGCCTCTTACGATCGTGTATTGCCACCTTTAGGGTGCTGCGATCAGTTTCTTTTTCAAACTAAAGCACATCTAGTCTTTGATGGCTTCCGAGACGTCTTCTTCCTCAATCACTGGTAATAGTAATGGATCGAGTGGTCTTCCCTCTAACTCAACTGATTTTCCAGGTATTCAGATCACTACCATAAAATTAGATGGTCCTAATTATCTCCTTTGGGCAAGATCAGTTGAAATGTTCATTGGTGGAAAAGGGAAAATCGGCTACCTCACTGGGACAGACAAACAACCTGCACAGACTGACAGTTCTTACTCCCATTGGTTTGCTAATGATTCTATGGTCCGTTCTTGGTTGGTTACTTCTATGCAACCACACATTGCGGCTGGTTTTATGTTTTCCTCTACAGCAAAACAGATATGGGATTCCGCAAAGTGTATTTACTCACAACGTCAGAATAATGTCAGAATCTTCAATTTGGAGCGTGAGATTTCTCGTCTTTCCCAAGGAGACTCTTCAGTTACCACTTATATCTCACAGCTACGTGCTCGGTGGGAAGAGCTGACTTTCTATTCCTCATCCTATGCTTGGAAGGACCCCCTTGATGAGACATTATATTCGTCAATTCTGGATAAGAATCGGGTTTTTCAGTTTCTAGCGGGTCTCCGGGACGAATTTGAGTATGCGCGAGTTCATTTATTGGGTATGGATCCTTTTCCGTCGCTACAGACTGCTTATTCATATGTCTTAGCGGATGAGAGTCGTCGTGCAGCTGTCCTACCTCATTCTTCAGGGGATCATTCTGCTATGTTTACTTGCTTATCTTCTACACAACCCCCCAGTGGGTCTATGCCTACCCGTCAACGACATAAGTGTGATCATTGTGGAAAGTTAGGTCATGTGAAGGCTCGATGTTATGTACTTCATGGTCATCCTAATCAGCAACGTAAACAGTCTCAACGATCTTCAGCTCATATAGTTTCTCAGTTGACTACTGATTCAACACCTCTTTCAGTTACTACATCCTCATCAGACTCGGTATTTCTATCCCAAGCCGAGCTTGACAAGTTCAGAAAATTCTTCAATCAGATAGAGACTTCATCTCAACCGGTTTCTATTTTTGCTCACTCAGGTACCTTTGCATCTGCACACAGTGTTTCCACCACTCCCTCACCATGGATCATTGATTCTGGTGCCTCAGATAACATGACCGGTATGTCCTCCCTATTTCACACCTATAGTGTTTGCTCTGGTCATCGCAAGGTTTGCCTGGCTGATGGTTCTTTGTCTTCCATAGCTGGTCAAGGTCTTTTACCTGTTACATCCTCTTTATCCTTAACTAACACACTACATGTTCCTCAACTTACTACTAACCTGGTATCCGTTAGTAGCATTACCAAAAATTTGAACTGCAGTGTAATCTTTTATTCTTCTCATTATGTCTTTCAGGATCTGGAGTCGAAGAGGACGATTGGCACTGGACGTGAAGTGAATGGATTGTATCTCCTGGATGTTCTCGATTCCCCTAGCACCCATTCTGCTCTTCAGCTTAGTAGTATTAGTAGTCAATCTAATAAGGCTCTTGTAATGCGTTGGCGTTTACGCTTAGGTCATATTTCTTTTGGATATTTGAAACACATGTTCCCTAATTTATTTAATAATAACAATGTGCTTGATTTTTCTTGTGAAACTTGTCAATTAGCTAAACATGTGCGTTCTTCTTATCCTTTTAGTATGAATCCTACTACACCTGCTATGTTTGACTTAATTCATTCTGATGTGTGGGGTCCTTCCCCCGTCATATCCACTCTTGATTTTCGCTATTTTGTCTTGTTCATTGATGATCACAGTCGTACCACTTGGGTTTATCTTATGAAACACAAGAATGAGGTTTATGGGATCTTTAAGCAATTTCTTGCTATGGTTCAAACCCAATTTGGTCGTACCATCAAGACCTTCCGTTCTGATCATGGTACTGAGTACACTTATAGTGAGGTCTTGAAACTTTGTTTAGAGTCTGGCATTGAGCATCAAATGTCCAATGTTAAGACCCCTTAGCAGAACGGCCGATCAGAAAGAAAAAATCGCCATATTCTTGAGTTAGCCCGTGCCATTTCGATTGGCATGAACGTGCCCCAATCCTATTGGGCTGATGCAGTTCTTACTGCTGTTTACCTTATTAATCGGACCCCCTCCAGTGTTCTTCAGTTTGTCACACCCCTCTTTAAGCTCTCTCCAGATCGTCCCGTGTTTCCACTTCCTCCGCGTGTTTTTGGGTGTGTCTGTTTTGTTCAAATTCTTGACCAAAATCGTTCTAAACTTGACCCTAAGGCCGTCAAATGTATCTTTTTGGGTTATTCCTCTACCCAGAAAGGCTACCGTTGTTACCATCCTCCTTCTCGACGACGTTTCATTTCTCGCGATGTTTCTTTTTTTGAGCATACTCCTTACTATAATGGGTCCGTTGGCATTCAATCTGAGTGGTTTCCTCTAGATTCACCTGATGATCATTTTCCTTCTTTATTTCCCCTTCCCATGCCTGTTCCTCCCTCTCCACCCCCCGTCAGTTCGTCCTCTCCTTCATTGCAGGTTTACACTCGACATCCACGTGATACTACCATCACTTCTATGTCCGACCAGCTCGCCTCCTCGCCTCCAGCTCCGCCTCCGTCTGTTCCCTGTGATGATCGTCCTATTGCCACTCGTAAGGGTAAGCGCACTTGTACTTATCCCATTTCAAATTATATATCTGACTCTGCACTATCACCCTCCTATCGGAGTTTTCTTGCTTTTGTTTCCGCTGTTTCTCTTCCTACTACTGTTGCAGATGCTATTGCTCATCCTGAGTGGCGCGCAGCTATGATTGATGAGTTGACTGCTCTTGAAAAGACTCAAACTTGGGAAATTGTGCCTCTTCCGTCTGGAAGGAAAGCTGTGGGTTGTCGTTGGGTATTCACGCTTAAGCATAATCTGGATGGTTCCATTGCTCGTTATAAGGCCCGTCTGGTGGTCAAAGGTTATGCTCAGACTTATGGGATTGATTATCAGGAAACTTTTGCTCCGGTTGCCAAGATGACCATCATTCGCGTTCTCTTTTCTGTTGCTGCTATTCGAGGATGGCCTCTTTTTCAGTTAGATGTCAAGAATGCTTTTCTCAATGGTGATCTTCAAGAAGAAGTCTATATGGTCCAACCTCCTGGTTTTCTTTCTTCTGCTTCTCCTGCACATGTTTGTCGTCTTCGCCGGTTTCTTTATGGTCTGAAGCAGTCTCCTCGTGCTTGGTCTGAGCGCTTCACTAAGGCCATGCATCAGTTTGGTTTCCATCAGAGTTCTGCTGATCACACCTTGTTCTTGCGTCACTCCCGAGGCAAAATTGTTGCTCTGATTGTGTATGTGGATGATATTGTTCTTACTGGAGATGATGCCGATGGCCTTACCGAGGTCAAAACTTACTTAGGACGTCAATTTGAGATTAAGGACCTTGGACATCTTCGCTATTTTCTGGGTATTGAGGTTGCCCGGTCCCGGTCTGGTATATTTATTTCTCAGCGTAAGTATGTTCTTGACTTACTCAGTGCCTCTGATCAGCTTGGATCTCGTCCAGCTGATACTCCTATTGAGCAGAATCACAGGTTGGCTGATTCTGAGGGGGAGTGTGTGTCCGATATTGGCCAATATCAGCGTCTTGTGGGAAAATTGATCTACTTGTCTATGACTCGCCCTGACATTGCCTATGCTGTTAGTGTTGTAAGTCAGTTTATGCACTCGCCTCGAACATCTCATCTTGCTGTTGTTTATCGTATTCTTAGATACCTTAAGGGATGTCCTGGTCGAGGTATTTTATTCAACAATCATGGTCATCTTCGCATTGAGGCATGGACAGATGCAGATTATGCTGGTTCAGTGACTGATAGACGGTCTACTTCTGGGTATTGTACTAAAGTTGGTGGTAACTTGGTAACTTGGCGTAGTAAGAAGCAGGATGTGGTTTCTCGGTCAAGTGCTGAGTCAGAATACAGAGCCATGGCACTTGGAATATGCGAGTTGTTGTGGCTCAAAATCTTACTAGCTGATTTATGTCTTCCTGTGCCGGTCCCCTTCTTACTATATTGCGATAATAAATCAGCTATTAACATAGCTGCAAATCCGGTTCAGCATGACAGAACGAAGCACATAGAAGTTGATCGTCGTTTCATTAGATAAAAAATAGTTTCTGGACAGATTTGTACTCCCTTTGTCCCTACCTCTCAACAACTTGCTGATATTCTTACTAAAGGTGTTAGTAAAACCTCATTTGAAGATGTCTTGTCCAAGTTGGGCATTGTTGATATCCACGCACCAACTTTAGGGGGAGTGTTAAATAAGTCTGTAGGGTTATTTTAGTCTTTTCACTTCTTTCTCTTATGTAATACTTATATAGCCTAATTAGGGCTAATCAATCTAATAACTTTTTCTCTCTAATCTTCAATTTAAAGCATTGTATAGATCACCAATTGATTACAGTTCACTTATAGTTATATACTTATGTAATAAATATGCATGTAACATCATATAATAATACATGAGGTGAGGTGTATCTCGAATGGGTCTAAGATTGTGACTGATCTCTCGAAAAAAATAGGCCTACTCAATGACAAAGGTCATTTATATGGACCCCCCTCCGGGATTTCGTCTTCAGGGGGAGTATTCTGGGAAAGTATGTCGCCTTCTCAAATCTCTATACGGCCTAAAGCAGTCTCCGCGAGCTTGGTTCCAGCGTTTCTCTGAGGTCATTCTATCTATGGGATTTTCTAGATGCCACTCTTACCATACTTGCTTTACTTGACGAGGAATAGATGGTCGCAATACTATTGTCTTGGTTTATGTGGATGATATTATAGTAACTGGAAATGATGCACAATGGATTGACAGAGTTAAGAGGCAATTGGGTAATGCTTTTGAAGTTAAGGACTTAGGTACCCTCAAGTACTTTTTGGGGATAGAGGTAGCCCGCTCACATCGTGGTATTTCGTTATCTCAACGCAAATACACATTGGATCTTCTTCAGGACACCGGTATGCTTGGTTGTCGTCTTGCCTCTTCCCCAATAGATCAGAACCATCGTCTTCATGCTGAATCTGCAGAACTGTTATCTGATCCTTCATCTTACTAGAGACTCGTAGGCCGTCTAATTTATCTGACTAATACTAGACCGGATTTGACCTTTGCGGTTAGTGTAGTCAGTCAGTTTATGCATGCTCCGCGTACCTCTCATCTTGAAGCTGTGTATCGTATTCTTCGCTACTTGAAGTCTCGTCCTGGTTTAGGCTTATTGTATTCGTGTACTACTCAGCCACATTTGTCTTGTTTCACTGATGCTGATTATGCGGGTTCTCTTACAGATACGAGATCTACATATGGTTTTTGTACTTTCTATGGTGGTAACCTTATTTCATGGAAAAGTAAGAAACAGAGTGTGGTTTCTCGTTCGTCTGCTGAAGCTGGGTATCGTGTATGGCACTTGGCACATGTGAGCTTCTTTGGCTTAGATCTTTACTGACAGAGTTGGGATTTCCTATTGCTAGTTCCTCCTCGCTGTTCTGTGACAACAAGTCTGCTATCATACTCGCATCTGACTCAGTCCTTCACGAAAGAACTAAGCACATCGAGGTTGATGTTCACTTTCTTAGGGAGAAAGTTCGATCTGGTGCTCTTGAGACAGTCTTTGTTCCTTCTTCAGATCAACTGGCTGATATACTTACAAAGTCTGTTGGACTTTCTGTCACTATCTCTCACCTTGCCAAGCTGGGTCTAGTTAATATATTTACCCCAGCTTGAGGGGGAGTATTGGAAATATTAGAATAGTCAGTTCTAGTTTGACTAAAATTAGTTTATTTAGTTTTATTTCTTTATAAGGGCATTTATGTCCATTCCTTTATTATTGATTATAAATATATGCCAAGATCTCATTAAGAGACTTGACTTTTCTCTTCTAAATTTCTTCTATTATAAGAAGTGCCTAGTAGGTTTTCTATCAATGTACTTCTATGGACCAATTATGATCTTAGTGTCACATAACATAGTAAAAACAGTCCATAACTCAAAGCATATAGATTTAAGGCTAAAACATTCTTCTTTCATGGTTTACTAAATCATGCCCAACTAAGCCATGAAAATTGTTCTAAGTATGGCAAGTGAATTATAGAACACACTATCATTCCATCATATGTTAAAAAAGTTGAATGAAGTAGATTTTGAAAAAAAAAAAAAAAGATTTTGTAAATGATTTGTTTTAAAATTAGCAATGCCAACATTTTAGAAATATGACGGGTGACCTACCTAAGGTGAGAAGGTACATGCCTTCTCCAATCGCATGGACAACTTGCAAAAGCCCCATTGTTCGACCTCGGTTCCGTGCTTCAAATCCGCTTTCTTGAATTCTTTTTGGCCTTCAAAAATATCTCCACGACTTTCGACCACTGTATGTAGCTACTTCCATTTAAGCGAATAGAAGTCATTTGAGTTCCAACCAAATCAACAGATATACCTAAGATAGTCTTTTGCTCCATGATGGAAATTGCTCTACAATTTTCGGCGCTTCCCCCACAAAATTAATTTTCTTTTCCCTTTAAGTCCTCTTGTTCACGTTGCTCACGGTATTCAGAGGTTTTTCAGATATTTTTGTGAACGAATTCTACTATCGAAAATTCTCCTCGATAAGAATTCCTTATAGCCAAGATCTGTGAAAAACCTCCAAAAAACATAGAGAAATCTATCCCAGTGAAATCGTGGGTTTCTTAAACTCCTCCAGATAAAATCACAAGGCTCCAAAACCTTTTCTAGATAAAAGCTCACATCTCCAATATCTCTCAAGATGAAGTCGCCGGACACCTTGAAAGGTCAGAAATACAATCAGAAACCTAACTGCTGAAAAATCTCCAAGGTTTATTTTAGGAAAATGGGATATTCTTCTTGATTATTCTTGATCACTCTTGACTTTCTAGAACATTCTTGTAACCTTCTACAATAGGATAGTTTTCTAGAATATTCTTGTAATCCTCTACAATAGGATAGTTTTCTAGAATATTCTTGTAATAGGATAGTTGGTCTATAAATACCCTATTAGGGCATTTGTAATGGGTATCCAAGAATTCTCAATAAATTCAGTTTTTTACATGGTATCAGAGCCTTAGGCTCATATCCTAGGGATTGATTTTTTTCTTTTTTTTGTTATCTTGTTTGTTGTTCATCTGTTTTTACCCTTCCTTTATTTTTCCCTTGTGATCTTTGCTGAATTCACGATGTCAGAAGAGTCAGGAGCCACCAGTCAGTCTAAGATGGTGACAATCAATCAGGCCGTAGGGGAGTTGTAGAATATTCAGGCTGCTTACAGACTTAATGGTAAAAATTACCTAAAATGGTCACAGCTGGTTCGAACTTTTCTCAAAGGCAAGGGAAAACTCAGTAATCTCCTTGGTACTAGACCCGATAAAAAGGATCATGTGTTCGCTACTTGGGATGAAGCGGACTCCATAGTCATGGCCTAGCTTTGGAGTGCAATGGTGCCGGAAATCAGTGACACTTGTATGTTCCTCACCACAGCTAAGGACATATGGAAGACAGTTCGACAGATATACTCAAAAGTAAATGATTCAGCCTAGATTTATGATATTAAGACCAAACTTATTGCTACAAAATAAGGTAATCGTTCAATTACAGAGTATTCTAATCTGTTGAAAAACATGTGGCAAGAGATGGATCATTATAGGTGTATTATGATGAAAGATAGTGAAAATGCTGCCATTCTCAAAAAATTTATTGAGAATGATCGAACATATGACTTCTTGGCGGGTCTCAATCCTGAGTCTGATCAAGTGAGAGTGCAGATCTTTGGAAAGGAAGAATTACCATCTCTAAATGAGACAATTGCGATTGTTCGTGCCGAGGAAAGCCGAAAGGGAGTCATGCTTGTTCCACACGCATCGCTGGAAGCCTCAGCATTAGCTACAACAAGTCCTAAAGAGCTAACTTCCTCAGAGAAGACTCTTGTTGTAAAGTCAGAAGGCAAACGACAAGATCAAAGAAATGGCAACAAAGCCAATCTCATCTGCAACTATCGCAAGAAGACAGGACACTTGAAGGAGCAGTGTTGAAAACTGCATGGGAGACCACAAAACTTTTTTGGTCGAAATGGGGGAGGATCAAGAAACTGGCAGCAGAATTGGCAACAAAAGGGACATGCTACTCTGGCACAAACCGGCAGTGATGGCTCGGGTGCTCAAGAGAATTCTAATAGCAAGGAGATCAACAAAGAAGACATTGAACGGCTAAGATCACTTCTCAACTCCTTGGAGAAACCATCAGGTATGTGTTCATTTGCACATTCAAGTATGGTTTCTTCTTCTCATGCCTTTAGTGTCTCGGATAGTAACCATTTCGACTCTTGGATCATTGATTCAGGAGCAACTGACTACATGACTCATTGCTCCTTTATATTCTCCACATATAGTCCATGTTCTAGTAACAGAAAAATTACATTGGCCAATGGGTCATTTGCTACTGTAGCAGGTCAAGGAGATATTCACATAAGTCCTTCATTAATTCTGAAAAATGTTTTGCACGTTCCAAAACTTACAATAAATCTAGTCTCTGTCCAAAATCTCACAAAAGATTTGAATTGTAGATTGACCTTTTCATCCCCTCTTGTATTTTTCAGGACCGAGCTACGGGGATGACGATTAGGCATGCTAAGGAAAGTAGTGGCCTCTATTACATTGATGTGCAAAATAAAAATAAGAGTTGTAGGATTGACAATCCATCTTCCTTGTTGTCAAATACAAGATCTCCAATAAAAGACCAGATTTGGCTTTATCACCTTCAGTTTGGACATCCTTCCTTTAGGACTTTGAGTGTCATGTTTCATTCCTTATTTAAGAATGTTGATATTCGTGAATTTCATTGTGACATTTGTAAGTTTGCCAAACACAAACGAGTTTCTTTTCCTTTGAGTAATAAAAAATCCTCATTTCCTTTTCAATTAATCCATAGTGACATTTGGGGACCGTCAAGAATTTCAAATATTTCAGGGGCTAAATTGTTTGTCACGTTTATGAACGACTGTACTAGTGTCACATTGGTTTTTTTGCTAAAACAAAAATCTGATGTTTGCACGGTTCTCCCTATTTTTCATGACATGGTCAAAAATCAGTTTGGGATTAAAATAAAAAAAATAAGATCTGACAATGCAAGAGAATATTTTAATCAAGTATTATCTCCATATTTTTAAAAAGAAGGGATAATACATGAATCATCTTGCATAGATACACCCCAGCAGAATGGAGTGGCAGAAAGGAAGAATGGCCATCTCTTGTCAACAACTCGTGCACTGTTATTCCAACGGAATGTCCCCAAATACTTATGGGGTGAAGTAATTCTTATATCAGCCCACTTAATAAACCGTACTCCATCTCGAGTTCTTGATTTTAAAAGTCCCTGAGAGGTTTTTTCCAAATTTTTTCCTGATTTTGTATCTCACAATTAATTGTCACCTTGAGTTTTTGGATATGTCTCGTTTGTTCATATTCATTCTCATAGTCGTAGTAAACTTGATCCTCGAGCTCTTAGGCGTGTCTTCATGGGGTATTCCTCAACTCAAAAGGGTTATAAATGTTATCATCCACCATCTCGCAAAATCTTTGTATCCGCCGATGTAACTTTTGTTCAAAGTGAGTTTTTTCCAACCTTCTCTTCAGGGGGAGACACTTACTAGTGAAGATAAGGACCAAGGGGATCATGGCTTTCTAATGGACTTTCTTGCTCAAGCTAGCCAACCACCAACCCAAAACACTCCACCATTTTCCTTGCCTGAAACTGAAACACTAAAACAACTTGAACAAGAAGAAGTTGAGCCATCAAAACAACCCGAAGCTGGACAGCTTGAACCTATAACCCCAGGACATACTCGTATTGAATCAGTTGTCACGAAACCATTGCAAGTTTACTCAAGGAAGAGAGGTTCCACTACTAAGCCGAAGCTAACTCAAGCGTCCGAACCAGCTCTCGGAAATGAGGTAAATACTGATATCCCTGTCATCAACTTGTCTTAAGAAGTTTTTGAAAAAAATGATCTTGACTTACCCATTGCAGTTAGAAAAGGTACCCGAAATTGTACAAAATATCCATTGTCTCATTTTGTGTCATTCGAAAAAGTGTCACCATCACACAAAAGCTTTCTCACCCATCTAAACTCCACAACCATACCACAAACACTATCCGAGGCCCTAAGCAAAGAAGAATGGAGACATGCTATGAAATTGGAAATGGATGCACTCGCGAAGAACAAAACCTGGGAGTTGGTGAAGTTGCCCAAAGGAAAGAAACCTGTTGGATGCAAATGGGTGTTTCTCTAAAGTATAAAGCTGATGGATCACTTGAACGATACAAGGCCAGGTTAGTTGCAAAGGGTTATACATAGACCTATGGAGTGGACTATGAAGAAACATTTGCACCGGTGGCTAAGATGAACATAGTAAGGTTTTGTTGTCATTGGCAGCCAACTTAGATTGGAGTTTACACCAATTCGACGTGAAAAACGCCTTTCTTCACGGAGACCTAGAAGAAGAGATTTATATGGTGAGGCTTCCAGGATTTGATGGCAATTCAGGAGATAAGAAGGTATGCAGGTTGAAGAAAGCATTGTATGGGTTAAAACAATCTCCACGAGCATGGTTTGGAAGGTTTACAAAGACAATGTCAGGAATGGGCTACAAACAAAGTCAAGGTGATCACACTCTATTCGTAAAACACTCGGCCTTTGGGGGAGTAACTGCACTACTGGTATATGTGGACGATATTATTGTCACTGGTAATGATGCGAAGGAAGGAGCACTCAAGAAACGTCTTGCAGAAGAGTTTGAAATAAAAGACCTAGGCAAGTTGAAGTATTTCCTAGGTATAGAGGTTGCTCGTTCAAAGGAAGGAATATTTGTCTCACAACAAAAGTATGTGCTAGATCTTCTCAAGGAAACTGGAAAAATAGGTTGTAGGCCCATGGAGACACCAATAGAAGCAAATCATAGGCTAAGTGAAGCTCCAAAAGATGAGATTGTAGACAAAGGGATGTATCAACGTTTGGTTGGAAGACTGATTTATCTCTCTCATACTAGGCCTGACATAACATATTCTGTTAGTGTGGTTAGCCAATTCATGCATAATCCTAAGAGTATACACTTGCAAGTCATATACCGCATCCTCCAATACTTAAAAGGTAGTCCAGGGAAGGGAATTTTATTTAAAAAGGGAGCAAACTTGCATTTGGAAGCATACACAGACTCAAATTATGCAGGGTCCGTGGTGGATAGAAGATCGACGTCCGGTTATTGTACATTTCTAGGAGGAAATCTAGTTACATGGAAAAGTAAAAATCAACCGGTTATAGCAAGATCAAGTGCAGAGGTAGAGTTTCGGGCAATGGCACAAGGAATTTGTGAACTTCTGTGGATCAAAATAATTCTGGAAGATCTTAGAATCATCTGGGACAGTCCAATGAGGTTGTATTGTGATAACAAGTCAGCCATCAATATTGCTCATAATCCAATGCAACATGATCGTATAAAACATGTGGAAGTGGATCGACATTTCATAAAGGAAAAACTAGACAATGGTTTAATTTGCACCCCATACATTTCAACAGAAGGGCAACTTGCAGATGTTCTAACGGAAGGATTACCTGGAACCACATTTCAAAAGGTCATTGGCAAGCTGGGAATGGAAAGTATATATTCACCAGCTGGAGGGGGAGTGCTGAAAAATCTCCAAGGCTTATTTTAGGAAAATGGGATATTCTTCTTGATTATTCTTGATCACTTTTGACTTTCTAGAACATTCTTGTAACCTTCTACAATAGGATAGTTTTCTAGAATATTCTTGTAATCCTCTACAATAGGATAGTTTTCTAGAATATTCTTGTAATAGGGATAGTTGGTCTATAAATACCCTATTAAGGCATTTGTAATGGGTATCCAAGAATTCTCAATAAATTCAGTTTTCTACTCTAACCACCACAACCAACCACTAATAATTAATGAAAATCCTTTAATCTATGATCACATTAGGGATATTTTCTAACCACAAAGACAAAATCCTCCAAACAGAGGATTTTAACCATCATGAGATAATAGGTACAAATCAGATCAGAAAATTTTGGTTTATACCAAAAGAGAAAAGAAGAAAAAAAAATTGGGGAAGAAGAGGAAAGAAGCAAAATATGATCACTAGAGAAGCTCTGATACCATGAAGAAGATCATATTAGGGTTTAGAGAAGAAAATAATGGAAAAAATAGGAGTCGAACTTGACTTTCTCACTATGAATCGTGGTATATATATAAAACAAGAAAACAAAATGAAATTACACATATGCCTTTATGGAACATATATAAAATACTAATATATCTAGCAAAGGGAAAAACAGAAATTTTCTGGACTAATTTCAAGTTATTTATGTAGTAAACAATTCTTGAAAACTTGATTTACTTTTAACAGGTGCAAAGGAAGCATGTCTATGAACTCAGGCAATCAATATTAGCAGGTGATTCTGAAAGTTGTTCCCAACACATATTCCAGTGAGTTGCATCTCGATTCTCACCCGCATATTGATTTGCATTTTATTATCAAATGATATGCATGAATGGTCTATGTGAAAACATTTTTCATTGTTTGAATTTGAGAGTAGTTAGTTTTTTTTTTTTTCTTTATTATCCTACATAGTCTAAATAAGCATACCTCACAGTGGGATAGTGGATATAATTTATCCTGAAATTTAACTATTTGCTAATCATTGAACGACTGCAATATGATTAACCATAAAGGTTTGTAGTTGTCTTCTTGCAGTCATGACTATCCTCATTTGAGCATATTGAATTTTAGAATTATATAGTTGTCTTCTTGTGGTCATCTCCTACTTACATGATAAAATTTCTGTTGCTCAAAGAGAGATCTAGAGCCCATTTGGTTACACACAAAAATGTTACTTTTTGACTTTTGAAAGTTAAAAATTTATGAAGTCTGTTTGGATTCATTTTAGAAAACTACTTTTAAAAAGTAAACAATCCTTACTTTTTAAAAAGCAAAATGAAACTACTTTCTAAAAGTTGCTTTCTTCCAAAACTAATTTCTTCCTAGCAACTTTTTACTTTCTATCCAAACGGGCTAGTAGTCTCTTTAACCTGTTTTCTGCAGCTCTCAACTATACTTTATTTTGAGAAAACAAGCAGCTGTGTTTCCCGTAACTTTGTTTTGTCACTCAGGTTTTTTCTTATTTTTCAGTTTGTTGCATCATTCGCAGTGTTAATGTCATGTTTAACTCTATCTCCATTCTCATCCTTTACCATTTGAATGAAGCATTAAGTAAATAAATAGAAGTCAATACTTTGCTTCTTCTTGACTTTATAAGATTCCCTTCCACACTCATTTCTGTCTCATTTGTGCGTGGACAGATTGTGGCCAACATGTGCTAAAACTTATTCAGGATATTCTTGGATTTTTTTTTTTTCCAGTTTTTTTAAAGGAAAGCAGTTTGTTCTACTAATGTTTCCTAAACTTTTTGCAACTGTAATAATGTTGATTTATTTATTTAAGATAGTGACAAACACATGTTAATCCTATTTAGTATATTCCATAGTTTTTCTTTTAAATAGAAGAACTTGGTTCTTCATAAGTTTTCTCAATTGTGTCTACAACTTTGAGTAGTGGTTTATTAATGGAAAGATTGCTAATTTAGTCAAATATGTTGGTAGGAGTCACTAATTTTCAGTAGTGACTAATTTGTAGTTGCTGTGCGAGTAAGATTTCAATACAACCATACAAGGTTATATGATACTGTGTTTTTCATAAATAATAATGTTGTGGACATGCATGGGCTATATATTTTGTAAGGGTACATATTATTGTGTAATGTTGTTGTCATGGTCACTCCTGAATGATTTTTACAACATTTTACTTGGCTTTTAACAAAGTAAAAAAATTAGAATCTAAGCTTAAATCTAAACAAATCTGATCATGTAGGCTTATGATGACCTCATCATATTAATGTGTTTCAACCAATATGCACTATTATGTTACCCTGTAACAAATTGACTTTTGGGGAATTAGACCTCATTTCATTTCATCTTTCACACTTGTGCATATCTTTCTCAAAAACAACTACCCCTAACTTTATCCAACCCCAGGATTAAAAAGGCAGATTGAGAACTTTTTCACCATTTTTTAGTAACTCATTCTTTTAAAAGATTAAATTTGTCTATTTTGCAATTGGATGCATGAATTAACTATAGGATCTTAAAACTAGGGTAGTTTTGTCAAAGTTATGCTAGTGTGATAAATTTTGAATTGTTGCAACTTTCGTGGAAAACTACAAAAAGCAATAAATCTAAAATTTTAATTAAATATTCAATGTATGTAGCATATGAGACCACATGCAACCAGCATATGCTGCTCACATATGCAAAACCGCATGTGGCGTATGCGGTCGCATTTGGCACAAAATAATTTTTTATTTCAAAAAAATAAATAGAAGCAGGAACAAATAGAAAAAATATTTAAAAAATTAATAAAAAATTTAAAGAGTTGAATTTATTTGATTACTGTTAGTCATTTAATAACAAGAATAAAAGAAGTCAATAAGCCAAATAATCAATAATGCCTAAACCATTTCATGATACGAAGGTTGCTCTGTTGGAATCATCGATTTCTAGTTTTGGATGATTAAAGTGGACTCCACTTTAATAGTTTTATCACTGGATGCCATGATCTTATATTAGAATGCATAAACTCATAATTTGAAAAGTAGTAGTAACAATAAGATTTAAAGAGTATATGTGAGCAAAAGAGTATAAGAAATAACTTAGAATAATGTAGGGAATTTGGGGGGGGGGGGGGGGGGGGATTTATTGGAGAAGGTAGATTATGAAAAAATTTAACGTTACGCTCCAATATTTTATATGTGATGGCATAATGATTCAGAATCACTTAATCGCATATGCCATCGTGGCATATGCGATTTAATGTATGTGATCGTGTATGATAACACTAGTTTATTCTATTGGACTTTTTGTCGTACTTTTATATACTTAATTATCCATTAGAGTTTGTGCCACATTTGCGCTTTCAGTTATAAATGTTAATGTTTGTTTTCATACAAATGGAGAATTGTCTTCTATTTTTATATAGATAGATGTATTGATAGTATTATTGTATTAGTACTTTAAGAAGAATTGTAAAAAAGAGAAGTGTTAAATTTCATAATGAGAGCTTGGCAGATAGAAATAAATAGAAAACTAATAATAAACTACATTATTCCAATACTCTCCCTCAAGCTAAGGCAAATATATCAACTAAACCCAACTTGACAAGGTGAGAGTTAGTGACAGATAGACCAACAAACTTTGTAAGCATGTCAGTAAGCTGATCTGAAGAAGACAAATACTGTTTGAAGAGCACCAGATCAGACTTTCTCCTTGTGAAAGTGGACATCAAACTCTATATGCTTAGTTCTCTCGTGAAGAACAAAGTCAGAAACAAGCATGATAGCAGGTTTGTTGTTGCAGAACAATGTGGAGGAACTAAAGACATGAAATCCTAATTCTGTCAACAAAGTCCGAAGCCAAATAAGCTCAAATGTGCCAAAGGCCATAGCTATCCTCAACTTCAGCAGAAGAATGAAAAACCACACTCTATTTCTTACTTTTTCATGAGATCAGGTTACTTCCATGGAAAGTATAGAAATCAAAAGTAGATCTCTTATTTATAATAGAACCAACATAATCAACATCAGTGAAGCAGGACAAATGAGGCTAAGCAGTAGATGGGTAGAAAAGTCCAAGACCAGGACGCGACTTCAAGTAGCGAAGAATACAATAAACGGCGTCAAAATGAAAAGTGTGCGGAGCATGCATGAATTAACTGACTACACTAACCGCAAAGGTCAAATCCAGTCTAGTGTTAGTCAGATAAATCAAATGGCCTATGCGTCTTTGATAAGAAAAATAATCAGATAATAAATCACCAAATTCTGCATGAAGGAGATGATTCTGATCCATAGGAGAGGAAGCAGGATGACAACCAAGCATATTAGTGTCCTAAAGAATATCCAATGTATATTTGCACTAAGATAGCAAAATTACACAATGAGAGCGGACCACTTTTATCCCCAAGAAGTACTTGAGAGGACTCAAGTTCTTAACCCAATAGCACTTTTACCCTATCAATCCATTGGGTATCATCTCCGATCAAGATAATATCATCCATATAAACCAGAACAATAGTGCAATGGCAATCCAATCCTCAACGTATAAAACAGGTATTATTTGAGTGGCATTTAGAAAACTCCATAGATAAAATGAACTTAGAAAAACGTTGAAATCAGGTTCACAGAGACTGTTTCAAGCCATACAGAGATTTGTGAATGCAACATACCTTCCTAGAATATTCCCCCTAAAGATGAAATCCAGGAGGGGGTGCCATATAGATAACCCTAGTTAGATCACCATTTAGAAAGGCATTCTTCACATTGAGTTGGTGAAGAGGTCATGAGTGACATGCAGCTAGAGAAATAAGGAGGTGAACAGTAGTAAGTTTAGCTACAGGGGCAAATGTAGCACCAAAATCCTTTCCAGGGCGTAAATCACTTAGCAACAAGGCGTGCTAGAATATTCTGGGAAGGTATGTTGCCAACCTAAATCTAATGTGCGATTATCAGATAGGCAGAAAACAGTAAGTATATGCACAATGGCCACACACAGGAATCCACAGTGGCAATCACAGAGCCCGTATGTGCACAGTAGCACCTAGCAACCCAAGACAGAAACGTGGTCGTAGGGCAGAAAATAGTGCAGAAAACCCTAGAACAGCGCAGAAATATATCCATACAGGCTTGTGCACATCTTAGGGCTGTTACACAAACCCAAAACAACAGCAACACAGCCCTAGGGCTGTCGCATAGACCCAAAGCTGCAGCAATACAGTCCAGGCAGCCCAGCCAGCAGCCTTATTGCATACCCTAGGGCTGTCGCACAAACCTAACACAACAGCAACACAGTCCTAGGCAGCCCAATCAGCAAACCAATAGCCCTATTGCACACCCTAGGGCTGTAGCAAAAAAAATCTGGTTGCAACAGCAAACCAGTCTTTTGTTATCGAACAATCATCATTATTGCATCATGCGATCAAGGTATTCCAAACTAAAAAGAAGAAAAAAAATAACCCCCGAAGGGGAGATCCTCTAACGAAGCTACTACTTGGTTAGTTTGATCTCAAGGTCTAAAAGATAGATGGGAGGAGAAAGGAGAGGAGAGGAACGGAGATGAAACTTCAAGATCCCAAAATCGAAGTGAAGGAACCCAAAGAGGAGTCGATGGGTCCTCTAAGGCTCTGATACCAAGAAGAATTGTAAAAAAGAGAATTGTCAAGTCTTATAATGAGAGTTTGGCAGATATTTATATTAACTAATGTGGGAATAGACATAAATGCCCTTACATAGAAATAAATAGAAAACTAATAATAAACTACATTATTCCAATACTTTAGAGATCATACTTTTAGCTTATGTAATCATTAATAAGGTAATTTGAGTATCACAGTGTATCTTTACTCAAAGTGTATCATTCTCTTTCTTTCATTTTTATTTTGGCATATCCGAGCACAACAACTATATCCTTGTATCCAGTAATCAATACTATCTCATATATGAAGGACAGTATGTATGTGCACCCAGTTATCCATGTATTCTGTTTCCTTAAACTTTCAAGATTCAATTATGTAGTACTTGAAGTAATAAAAAAAGAAGGCATATGTTGTGCTTGTCGGCATTTTTTATGGTATATTAGTCTACTGAGTAGTTAGTTCTTGAAAGCTCGATGTGTATTTGTCTAAAATCAACTCATCATTTTGAAACACACTAATGAACAAAAGTTTCTTGTAGGTACATGCAAGCAGTTGTAGATGAAATCATCTTTGGAAATGTTGACCCAATGAAGGTGTTTTGCAATTTACGTTAGTATGCAGTATGCCGTTCACAATTTATCACATTTTTTTTTACCTATATGCCTCCCTTTTGTTGTCCAGCATCCAAGTCGCTGGAATTTGGGTAAGCTCTTAAATGAGTTTGCTGGGATTACAGGGAAGATCTTGGCTGGTGAGTCGAACTTAAATTATTCATGCATTCTTTCTTTAGTGTCTTCTTTAGCCACGCATTACTGAATACCGATAGCTGAATTTTAGCTATTCTTTGAACCATGTTTAACATTTTTTCTCATGAAAAAAAAATTCTTTAGATTCGTTTGCAGGAATCACTGAGGAATCTTTATTGGCTTCACTTGAAAAGCCATGTGAATTAAGCTCTATAGAAATTGACAAATTTTTCCTTCCAAATTTGCCCGTACCTCCAAATTCCTTCAGAGGAATCCATAGGAAGTGCTCTTCTTTAAAACGTTGGCTAGTCATATGCACTGATGAGTCGACAAAGTGAGTACAATCTCAATGTTTCATTCTAACAATTTCTAGTCTTTATCTGACAAGCTCTGCGTGGAATCTTTTATGTAACATGTAGGAATGGAAGGTATCGAGGAACCACTAATCTTCTCCGCAAGTACTTGGGGGACTTTTTGATTGCTTCTTATCTGGATGTCATACAAGAATCTGGTTATGATGATGCCTACATTAAGGAAATTGAGGTGATATTCTTCTCTCAATATATTCTCTTGTTCAAGGATCAAATTTCAGCTTGAATTTCTTTTGCTACAAATCTTAGATGCTGGGTTTTTCAAGGAGATGGAAGATCAAGTTTACTACATTTAAAGGTTTAAATTTTGATGTTGCTGTGTTTCGGTCAGTTTGGAAATGTTAATATTTTGTGAAAATATTTCGATCAGTTTGAAATATTATTGACTTTTTTGGAAATTATTGAGATGATACAAAAATCATGGAAACATAGGAGATATCTAATGAAGTTTTGATTAATGATAAAACAAGGAAGAAAACACATTCATTACTCATCATACTTCAAATTATGGAAATATTCTTTGGAGGATGCTTCCTTTTTTCTGTTTGTTGGAGTGTTTGGAAGGAGAGGGACAAACGGATTCAATGGAAGCTTGCAAGAATATCATATTGGCAGTCGAGGCTCATCTCTTTTTGTGGTCCAAGTTATATATGGGCTTCAAGGGATTTTCTTTGAGGGTTGTGTATAAGTGGGATATTGTTTGATCAAGGAAGGTTGGTGTATTTGCCATTCCTTAAGCCAATGGCAGCTCCCTAGTATTGTTTTTGTTTTTTTTTTCACTTCTCCCTGGACGATTGTACCTTGTTCTTGGTAGGTCTCCTCGATCTCGGGGAGGGTATCCCTATTGTATCTTGTATTATATTGTTGTATTCTCTCTTTTGAATGAAATTTCGCTGGTAAAAAAAAAAAAATAGTAGTGTACTGGCTTTGTAGAAATACTTACATTTTCTTGTTTGGAAACAGAGAGCAGTTCTTGTGAAGACTCTTGATTGTTTCTGGAGGGACCATTTGATAAACATGAACAGGCTTAGTTCAGCGGTATATATAATGCATCTCTTGATTCAAACACATCCGTGGCTTTCAAATTTTGAACTTAATCTGCATTTTATGGCAGGTAAATGTGAGGAGTTTTGGGCACAGGAACCCACTTGAAGAATACAAGATTGATGGGTGTCGATTTTTTATTTCGATGCTCAGTGCAACCCGAAGATTGACGGTAGAATCGCTCTTGCGGTATTGGTCATCTCCTATGGAATCTGAAGAATTATTCGAATCATAGAAGCAAAATCTCTTTTTTGTAAAAATATTTAAAAAATTATTACTTTTGTTTTTATTTTTTATGTATGTACATTATGGCAGTGTATTATTGTTTGTGCATTTCAGCTGTGATGCAGGCTTGCATAGGGGTGTTTTCACATGTTTCAAGCTGACAAGTTATTCTACCCATTAGACTTGCATCTTTTTTTTGTTTTTTTTGCCTGGATAATTTTGGATTAGACTTGCATCTACAGCCACACATCTCTTTTCCTAGGTTTCAGCAAGAAAACACGATGAAATCAGGCTTTGGAATTTTTCTTTTTTATCCTTATAATGTTTATTCAAACTTGTAACTATAATAAGAGATCAATATTTCAAGGTGAAAAGATATGATTTTATGAATTAAGAGAAAAATAGGTGATCTAGGATGCTCAGATATTTAGGGGTTTGAGTGTTTTACTGGCATCAAATTCTGCTTTTGGATGATTTGAGTAAAGAATTCCTGACCTGAGAAAACATTTGATATTTTCTAGCATCCCCACATCTACAAGGCCATTTGGACAATATGGGATTCATTAGGAAAGCTTCAATATCTGCATAAAGTTTATTGTTAGATATCTTTTATTGTTGCATTTGGCAAATTTTTTTACTCACTCCATGTTTGGTTGAGATAACCCCCTACCCTACTTTCCAACTAATTATGTGCCCTGTTGACCTTGGGTCTACTCTCATTGTTTAATCAAAGTACCCACCTGTATTTCCAACTAATGATGTGTCCCCGTTAAAAATCCTCGACTTTTCTTTCCCAAAACTAAACATTTTTAACCTCTTACGTAATTTTTTTGGTCATGGTCTTTAATCTTAAGATTCTATCTACTTCAACTCTTAAAACCTTAGAAGAAAATATGATTTTTCGAGAAATAGAAGACTGAAATTTGGCAAAGAAAAATCAAAGGGTTTTTTTAAAAGGGGTTAAGTGAGGAAGGAAGCGACAAATTGAAGATGCAGTTGAGTAGATTGAATAATTTTTCATAAAGATTGAAGTGCTTGATGATGCTATTTAAATTTTTGGCTAGAGGTGAAAGATGAGTGCACTAAATGTCATTCTAGTAGTCTTCCAATGTAGACCATGGTCGATGGATATACATCACCAATTTGAAAACCCATTGATTATCTCAAATACTCCAAAGAAAAATGCCTGACCGACTCAAAAAGGCACTCCACTGACGTGGCTGTGTGCATAGAACGCTTGATATTTTTCCTTGTATCTCAAGGAATGAAATCTCTTGTGTTGTGTGCACACTGCCACATTAGTCAAAGTGTTTTTTAAAGTGTATTTATGAGTCAGTTTAGAATGACTCTTCAGCCAAACTGGAGGGTTATGTCAGCATTAAAGTTTATTTGGTAAACTTTTCTTTCTTAATAGTCCTTCAACCTCATCTCTCGTGATAATGTTTTTGAATATCAAAAATACTCTTTTTCTCATCTTCACATGCTTAGATTTTTTAATGGGGATTACAATCACTTCCAACAATTTTTTTTATCACAAATGGAGAATGATGTACTTCTAAGTTTGAACATTTAGGTGTATTTATTTATTTTAACCATTTATTAAAAAAATGAAGAATGAAGTAGTGATTCTAAATTTTTTGAAGATTACGTTGCAACTTTTGATGAGTCTCACTTATATATAAAAAAAAAAAAAAAAAAAACTTTTGATTTGGGTATTCCAATATCTAAGTCGAAGAAATGAAAAAAAAATCTAGATAACATTTACAATGTTGAGTTCAATAATTTTTAAAATTTTCAAAATCAAACTATTGTGGGGGATATATCCGTCGATCTGCTGCGATAGCTCTTATTGTCAAATTAAGGGGGAAAAAAAAAGTTGGTATGATTCTTGGAGATTTTTCAGGTAACAGGGTTGATGACTTCACTCATGAGATTGTTTGTTGAGGATCCGAGGTTGCATCTTGGAAGTAGGATCTTCTGAGTTCGGACGTTAAGGGAGCTAGGTTGACCTCCACCTTGTCCAAAGCAAAGTGTTTTTAAAAAAAACTATATAGTAGTGGCTAGTACCTAGGTCATGGTGTCAACAACACTCACAAACCTTACCAACTTATCAAGTTGGCACCTTGAGAAAAGCAAAATCTTTGGATTCATATTATGCAGATTTTTACACCAGTTGCCAAACTCATGCAACCCTCCTCTTTTATCAACAATATATCATAGTGTGAGAGTCTCGACTAGTAGTAAAACTAGCTCTCTCAGCCCTGGACAATTAACAGTCCCAAAACCTTCACTATTTTGTTTCAAGTCTTGGCACATAAGACTTACAAGTTCCAAGCATGTATATTCTATTGCCTAGATAATAGCTTCTATAAGAAATGTTGTGCCTTGGAGTGGATTCACCTTTTTTTTTTCTTTTCTTAGTCCACATTAAATTCCAGATCTTGAGCATGTTGTTCTATCGATTTTTATCAAGAAACAGAAGAACCCATACTAAGATTTTGTTGGGCCCTGGTGCCATTAACGAACACCAGGTCAACATCTCCTAAAGTATATTTCATTAATAGAGCATCCCTAGGCAACCTTTTGCTGGATTAAATCATCAAAGAAATTTGATTATATTTCAATTCATGACGATTATAAGTAATAAAAAAAAAAATTCATATTCTTCAATCATGGATAAACAGCTTTTTATTTATTTATTTATATATATATAGGAAAGCGGGTATAGTGGTTAGTAATTTGTGAGCGAAGGAGAGTTCTGAACCCAGTTCATGGTATCAATACCCACAAACCTTAGCAACTTAGCAAGCTGACACCTTGATAGTCATGGAAATTTATTTCTTGGCGTAGAATAATAGATTTTTATTGATTTTGGTTGAATTACAATGACCCTCATAATTGTTTAAAAAGAGGAAGAGTATTGAAGGATTAACAATCAGTCCAAATCATAATCTTATCCTACTCTTCATGAACTATGATTAACCTCATCACAATATGAATCTTATATAATACTTCAAATACTTGGGAATCTTTCCATCCAAACAAAACGCAATCTGAACTGAAATATATACACCCAATGCTTGCTGTCTAAGAATTGTTTCTATTCTACAAATTACAAACAAATCTTTTAAGGAATTACTTTATCCTTTCCATTCACAATATCAATGTTCCTAACAGGTCCCTTGAACCATCTTCTTGCATCTAATACCCACCAAAGCATAATAAGCATCAAACCTATACCCAAAGCTACAGGTGCATAGTTGAATGTATCCCACTTGATGGGATAGTAAGTCGGCAATAGAAAGACCGAACAAGTATAACAAATCCACATGAAAGCTATGAAGCAAATTGGCTTTCTTGCTTTACCCAAATAAAATGGTCCTGCTTTGAAGTTCTTTTCAGCCATCACCAACCTCGCGAAAATAGGAACTGCATATCCACCAACCCATCCGACTGTACATATTGAAGTTATAGCAGTGAAGACTACATTAACTTTCAAAATGGGAAGTCCAAGAAGAATGCAGATTGCTGCACATAACCATACTGCATTGGCAGGAACCTTGTTTTTATGGCTTATTTTTCTCCAAATTGACGAAAATGGAATTCCTTCGTCTCTTGATAGAGCATATACCTGAAATGTGCCATGATACAATGTAATTTACATGCTAGTAGATAAGAATAATTAATATAAATTTTAAATTTTTAAGCCATGTATCCATTGTAATCCATTTATTTTTTAAAGGTTTCAACTTTTGTCTGAAAGGTTATTTAGGCAACAATTGACTTTTGATTATCGGCCCTAGGGGCATGGGAAACTTGTTTAAGGGTTACTATGAAGGATTTTTCAGTAGGAAGAGAGATTGTAACTCTGGTCTTCATGGATATAGTGAAAGGATCTCATTGTCACCAGTAAATATAGGCAATCTTGCCGAACCACATAAATTATGTGTTCTGATCTCTTTACTTTGATTTGTATTTTATTTTTCGTAATTTCTTACACCTATACCGATAAAGCTCGACTAGGAAAAATAACATTTCACTTACCACTCTGGCTGCACTAGTAGTAATTGAAAGGCCACCAAAGAAAAAGGAACCCCAAATAATAAATAACAAAATTATGGCTCCACTGGAATTATTATATCTTCCATGGAAGGCATCGTAGAGTATCTGAGCTGGTACAAATGTTCCAGCGGTTTCATTGGTAACATCAAACAAGTAGCTTGGATCCTGCATAAGAATTTCAAAATGACACATAGTCGCAAAAATAATAATTGAAGATTTATTAATATTAAAAAAAAAAAAAAAAAAAAAAAAGATTACCTGAATACTGAAAGTAAGGGCTAAGATGTATGCCCATCCGAATATGGAGATAATCCCTATACTAGAAAGAATTGCAATCGGACCATTCTTGTCTGCGCCTTTAGTTTCCTCTGTTAGATGTGCGGCAGCATCATATCCATATAGTGAGTATTGACTGACAAGAACGGATAGAATGACTGCATATACTTTGCTAGTGATCCCAGTTGAGTCTGACATCTCAAAATGAGAGAACACGTATGAAGCGGGTTGTGTAGTCAGCGCCACAAGCGGAAGCATTATAACTATAACCGTACCTCCAATAACCTGCCAAGAATTCATTAAATTTATATAACTATAAAAGAAAAAGAGCAATAGAGATTGAGAAGAAGTTTTTTATTGCAAATATCAGGATACCAGACGGTTTAACTTGTGCTTATTGTATACAAGCCCAAGCATATAATGTAAACCTGTATATTCATGGATAGGGAATTAAACTGAATCATCGTGAACTCGTTTCATTGAGTAATAGAAACTTATCTTAATTTACAAACATTTCAAGTTTTACCAAGTAAGACCTTCTCATTAATCCCCCATCAATCACCCAAGGTTTAAAATCTCGTTTCATTCCCCTATGTTTCGGTCAGAAAAATACAACACCTATTATTGTTCCTTCTTTCTCCACTAACATTTCATACTATAAAAACTGGAAAATTAGCCACCCATTTTCAGCCCCGTAATCCTTAAAATTTCAACAAAATCCCAAAAATAGTCACAACGTTACGTCCAAATTGCAGTCCGAAAACCCTTCGTCTTGCAATAAGGATTTCTAAATTATTTATCTTCAATCAAATTTGGTCTGTTTTTTCGTTGTAATAAAATTTCATTAAAAGCATTGAAAAATTACTGAGGGAAGGAGGTCGAAAAGACCATCGTAGACACCGAGAAAATGTTTTGTTTCAAACAAAAACTTCTCAGAAATATGTACATATCGGTACAAACCAAAACTTGTCAATTCTTACGAAACAGATTGAAAACAAACATCATGATTTTGTAACAATCTTCTTTGATCTGTTCCAAAACAGAACAAAATTTTAAAATGAATAATTTGTATTTTTAATTTATTTATGCTAAGTGCAATGATGTTCTTATCATTGAACAGAAAACTACTATCGATACAGAGAAGAACACAAAATAAGAAACAAAAAAAAAAAAAATTTACCTGCCACCATATAGAAATTATGTCAATAAATGCAATAACTTCTAAAGCGAATGTGTTGAGTACTGCCCATATAATTGTAAGGCCCACGTACATACACAAGAATAACCATCGAGGAGCTAAGTAGCCGCCACCTTTGTTTGTACCGGTACATAGTAAAATAATGCTCTGCAATGTCTGGGATCCTGCATAAGCCTACCAAGAAAGCAAAAGAACCATAACTCAGAAAACCAAACTAACAATTAGTAAACAAGGTATACTGTATTGATGGATTGTTGTTACCTGTGTACCTATGCCAGCTATAAGACCAATTGCTTCCAGCCAAGCACAACACCAAGATGCAAAGGGACCCCATTTCGGGCCAGCTAGATGGGCAGCCCAGAAGTAAAGAGAACCAGTAGTCTGCTTAGTTTAACACCAAAGGCAACAAACCAAGTTCGTAAACAATAAGTTACATAACAAAATGGAGAAAATTCTTCTGTAATAAAGAAAATTTCTTGAAACAAAAACCTGGAGAGTTGTGTCTAAAGGAGATCAAAATTCAAAAAAAAAATTGTATAAGATCCACAAAATGGATGGACATATTTCTCAAATTCAACACAAAATTCCAGGCTTACAACACACAAGTGTACATTCTGAATGCTCAAAAAACTTTGGATTTCTTAGAGATTTCTGTTGGTGTTTATTGACTCTAATGCGTCCATTTGTGGGTTGTAAGCAACCCTTGAATTTCATAATCAGGGCCACGATCAATCTGACCAACAGTTAGCAAGATTCAGTGGTTGTGATGGATTAATCTAAATAGCAAACATGAAAGGTTGCATCCTTTCCTTATGACCAACGGCCAGCTCTGTCAAAAAATCGTCTACTTCTCACACCCACCCTTATAGTTATAGGCCCATGCCCCTTGGTTTACTACACCACAGCAAAAACATAGGCATGTCTATGCCTAAGTGCCTTCAGTGCCCACGACTACTATTCATAGGTGCTCTATAAGGTAAGTAGCAAAGGGCTCCTTTAGACGAGCATACATGCAAAATGCAATGTGCACCACATGAGTACACGACGGACATGTACGCATGTATGCAACCCCAAATATTATGCAAAATCCCAACAGAAGGGTCCTTGGATCCCACCTCTACCAAATTGAATCCTCCCCCCACACTCACACTCACACATTTAATTTGAAGTATTTCAAAGAAAAGCATCAATGGTCCCGTGCACACCTCCACGTCAGCTCAGTGTCTAACGCAGTTTTAGAATTTTCATATTAGAGTGACTGCTGGACACTAAATTCAACACTGAGCTGATATGGAGGTGTGCACAAAATCCATAGATGCTAATTCCCAAAACAGTAAATTACCAATTTCAGAATGATTAGTAGGAAAATTTACTTCTCAAATACCAAGTTTGGAATTAAAATATTTCACTTAAAGGGAAATTTAATATTTTATAAAATAGGAAATGTTTACCCACTTTAAGTGAAATCTTTTAATTCCCAAAAGTCCAAAACGGTAATTTACCATTGAAATGGGAATTTCACAATTCTTTTCTACATTTTTGGGAATTAGAAAAGATTATGTATCTGGATTCATTTTGAAAATATTTACAAAATGTAAAATTTATCCATTTTTTGTAAATAATTTTTCTGAAAAAATGGATATAGATTGTAGAAATATATATAGGGAAATGTTCAGCAACAAACATTTTGGCAAAACATTTTTCAAAACATGGGTTAGAGGTTTTGGAATAGGCTGATTTTTGGTGAGGATGATCTCTACGGTGAGAAGATCATCATCACCAAAAATCAGCCCATTCCAAAATTTCTAACCCCATCAAAAATGATTTACAAAAAATGGACGGTTCACGATTTTTCAACTTGTAAACTGGGGTTAGAAGTTTTGGAATGAGCTGATTTTTGGTGAGGATGATCAGAGATCATCCTCACTAAAAATCAGCCCATTCCAAAACCTCTAACCCATGTTTTGAAAAATGTTTTGCCAAAATGTTTGCCAAAATGTTTGTTGCTGAACGGGACCCATATATATATATATACACTTTTGGTTTAATTAAACTGAATGACCACTATTGTAATTTAAATTACAAAAATACCACTTAAAAAGATATTGCATAAGGGTATTTTTATAATTTCATCCAAAAAGGCCCGTTTTAAATATTTTATTTTATTTTGTGTAAGGTAACATATATGTCCTTTTCCATAATTATTTTTTTTACAAAATGATAAATTATTCTTTTAAGAAAAGATTTTCAAAACGTATCCGGATATGTAAATTCATGAAGTTTTTTGTCTCTGTTGTTTTGTAAATCTACAAAATCCAAATCTTGATTTTTGGGAATGAAATTTAATTCAAATTCATCGTTGACCCAATCTAGCCAAGATTGTTAAAGGAGAACATGCTTGAATCAGTTCCCAATCAAAGAAACATACAAATAAAGAGAGAAGTAAAGAAACAAACCGGGAAAGAAGAACAGATCTCAGCCATGGCGATCCCAACAAACCAAGTGAAGAAAGAGACCACAACCCATCCCCAAACAAGACTAGCTGGTCCTGCATATAGAAGACTTGAGCCATATAGAGGAGTGATCCCAGTGAAAAGCGTCATTGTGGAGAAGGAGATGGCAAGAGTTTTGAATAAAGTCTGAAAAAAAAAATTTAATAATTCAAGAAAAGAAAGAAGCAAATCAAGAATAAATGAAGAAATTGAAGTTAAATTTATACCATTTCTCTTCGGAGTTCTTGTTTGTATCCGAGCTCGTTGAGACGCTTCTCTCCTGAATCCATTACAGGACTTTGGTTTGTTGGTTGTGGGAGATGTTCCATTGGATGATCAAGTTATCAGTTTTAGCTCCTCCTCAATAGACAAGAGGAGATAAAACTGGTTTTTTTTTCTGTATGGGTTTTCACAGAAAGAGACTCCTCAAAAGGGAATAAAAGTTGGTATTTCCGATATGGGTTTTCAGAGAGAGAGAGAGGGAGAATATATAAGTGGTATCTCTTCTGATATGGGTTTTCGGAGAGAGAAAGAGAGTTTGGTTGCTTAAGTCAGAGGTGAGAAGAGAAGCTTTTAGGGTGTACTGCGTTTAAAAGTCAAAAGTCAGCGCAAGGACAGGTAATGCCTTGCAAGACTCAAGTGTGAAACTATTACCAAGTTTGAATTTTAGTTGGGACAATAACGGCTTGTTTGACGTGAGTTGTCTTTATGTAGTTGATTGATATCCTGTGTTATCCGGAGTTGAGTAATTGATCGCTTCCTAGATTCTTTTCTCTCCACCTGGTTAGTCACCCATACTTTTTTCTCTATGTATCTATATCTTCTCTTATAAAAATATCTATCTATCCAGAAAGAAAAATATCCTGAGGATCCCTTCTTGGAAGGAACGAGTTTATTCGGTTGTCGACCAAACCTTTCTTTCTGCCCCCGAAAGAGAATAAGTAAGATTAGTAAACAAAACAGAAAAAAAAAACCTTCATACCACGTGAAGGAAAATTTGACTTGAGCGGTTATCATGTATGTTGGGAAATCGATTATAGTCAATTGGGTCATGCTCCATTAACATCAAAATTAACGTCGTTTCACATGGCCGATGTGAAGGTGCACACAAAACCCCTAGATGCTTCTCTCTTGTATCTTGATGAAAAGTATCTATGATTTGTGCACACATTCACATCAGTTATTTGTGAAATGATGTCAATTTCAATGCCACTCCCCATTTTCCTAGTCAATTTTCTCTTAACATGGTGTCTCCACAAGCACTAGTCCTCGCTAATCAATCATTGGATGTTGGATTTGAGCTTCTTCCATAATGGGACTAGTACCAATCCCTCCCCCTCCCCCTCAATAGGTGGTCAATCTCCCCATTCACTACATCCTTTTTTTACTATGGCCCTTCTCCTCTACTTTACTGGAAAGTAAGTGAGATCTACATTGAGGATGTGACAAGCTAAATTCGGGGTTAATCCTTGGCATATTATGACTGAATGGGAATTGTCTTATGACTTACCTAATGAAGAAATCTTCTCTATTGACATGCTTCCATCTTGGAGAATATTCTTTGATGGCGCAGCTAGAAGAGATGGAACGAGAGTAGGTGTAATTTTTATCACCTAAAAAAATGAAGTATTAATGTTCTTGTTTGCCTTAATGAAATTATATTCAAACAATGTTGCAGAATACCAATCTCTAATCAATGGTTTAGAACTCGGACTAGAGATGAAGTTACACCAACTCTATATGTATGGGGACTCACAATTTGTCATCAACCAACTCTCAGTAGAGTATGACGTTCGAAAATATGAGTTGGTACTTTACCACTACTATGCTACACAACTTATAAGTCAGTTTGAAGACGTCATCATCAGGCATATACCAAGAGTTGAAAACAAGTAAGTCGATACTTTAGTTAGTCTTGCTACAAGTTTGACTATGCCAGAAGGAGAGACAATGAGTGTCCATGTTTGCCATAAGTGAGTACTACCTCCTCTGATAGATGAAAATTGCGAGTCATGCAAGCAACACCTTACTCATTAGTTTATAAAGTTGAAATTGTCTTCCCTTTGAAATGTAAAATACCTTCACTAAGGATTGCGATCTAAAAAGATATAACATGCGATGAAAGCGCTAAGATACGTTTAGCTGAACTTGATATGTTGGATGAAAAGAGATTGGAAGCACAACAACAATTAAAATGTTATCAAACCCGTTTGTCACATGCATTCAATAAGAAATTTTGACCACGTTCTTTTCAAGTTGGTGAGTTAGTGCTCGTCGTACAATGAACAATCATCCTCTCACACCATTCTGGAAAGAAGATCCGAAGTGGGATGGACATCACGTAGTGAAGGATGTATACACTAATGGTGTGTACCTTCTTGTAATATCGAAAGTATTATATCTTGGTCCAATCAACGGTAAGTTTCTTAAATAATACTATGCTTTAAAAAATGTTGCTCCTCAGCACAAGCTTAAATTGTTTGACAATGCTCCTCGACACAAGCCTAAACAGTTTGACAATGTTCCTCAGCACAAGCCTAAATTATTTGACAATGCTCATTATTGTACGACCTTAAACTACATGATACTCCTAACCCGCACCAGTTAAAACTGTGAACAGGTCAAAAAAACATAAAAACAAGTTTGAAAAAGCTTGCTAGATTGAAAAGGAGAGGGCAATCTAAGCAAAACTTAGAGCATTATCTATCTGAACTACGTTCTGATTTGATCCCATTTTTGGTACGTAAATAGCCTGTAAAGTTACTTCAAGTTCAACCATACCAACAATAAAAATAATATACTTGTATAAGGAAAGAAGATAATTTTATTAATTTCAAATAAAATAAACAATGTCATAATTTCTTAAGTCTTATACTGTGAAAAAAAAAAAAGATAAGCTTAATATAGAGAAGTAAGGCTCCAAAACTTCTTCTTCAAAGACTCCATCTCTACTTCACAAGTAGCTACTTCATCATCATCAATGAATGGAGCATTAAATAAGCAAGTGCACTCAGCCTCAACAGTGAGTAGAACATCCCTTTCTTTTCAAACTTGGGCACTAAGCGACTTTTCAGAAGTAGTGACTAGTGGTAGTAGTTATTTGATTTAAGTCAAATCGATTTCTAACTCAGCTTCTCGTTTAGTTAGTTCAATTATTTTCTCCTTAGTTTTAGTTAGTTGTGTGTGTAAACTATCTACTGATTGACGTTTTAATTGAGCTTCCTAGTCTAGGACAGATAGTTGAAGATCCCTATCATTTGCTAATAAAGATGATAAATCTCTATCTCATCTAGAAATATATGCCTCCACTCCAAGTATAAACGACTCAAAGAAATTCACAAAAGGCACAGGATCAATTCTGAAAGTGTCCTTGAGGGAAGAGACGATGGCAGGCATATGAAGAGATTGTCATTTTCTAAGGTTGGAGAAACCAATATTGAGCATCAATCCAACCCTAGATCAAAGGAATTCATCACGAGCTCTATGTGATGCTTGTTGTACGCATAAGTCGACATCACTTCCATGCAAGAAAGCTTGTCGAGTTTTAATAAAAACAATAAGCATTCCACATAGTTTTGGGGCAATCACGAACGAATCAACTAATTTATTAAAAGTAGGTAAGATTCATATGTGTAATTGAAGTTGATGGACTACCCCTTGAACTTTGGCGAGGACAGGAAGAAACCTTGTCCTTATCACTCTTCGAAAGGTCTTTAGTACCAACCAAGTTTAAAATTCTTCTGCTAAGATGACTAACATTCCAAACATCTCTCATACCTGATAAAGCAGGGAAGTCCACAAAATCCTTCAAGTCAAACAAATTGGCAATGGAGTATATATTGGTTGATGATCTTGTGAGAATAATTAAATCACAAAAAATTATGTATATATATGCATAAGAAGCGTGAAATTTTCAACAAAGAGAAAGTGCGTAAAATTACATCATTCTCAACTTCAACTTCTTGCCTACCCGGAGTCACACCCGTATCATTAGGCTCAGTTTGAAGAATAGGTTTCAAAGAATTCGCGGGGCTTGATTTATGAATAGCATGCTCTACATCTATCCCAAGAATGTTGGCCTGCTCCGTTTGAATAGTCGCTAGAGTCGACAGTATTCTTTTGAAACACAATGTCAATTTAGGCTCCATAACGATCTTTTGCGATTCATCAATACGTGTCTACTCTATTCTTATTTTTCGAGAAGGTTTTTGCATGACAAGAAAAATACAATATGCCTCGTAATCTTCAACTCCTTTCCTTTCGTCAAAATTACAGTTCAGAATGAAGACACTATCCTTAAGAAAATGAAATTTAAGGGCATCCAAGTGAGGCACTACGTTTTAAGCCCACCAATTTATGTAACTCTTATCAAATTTTTGACTATTGTCTTGCATTTTTTAAGAAATAAAATAGTTGACTCGACTCTTGGTCTGAGTTAAAGACAATTACAAACTGTGCAACTCTATCACGTCCATAGATCTTGTAAAAGGAATTGGAGTTCTAGAGATACGTTGACGAAAGTCTTGTTGACGAGCAAACTTATGAGGACTATACATGTCCACCTCACAAACATTACCACATCGAAACACTACAAATCCAAGATGACAACTTATCATAAAAGCTTGAATCTCATAAGGGTCATCACCATTATTATTCTGTATCCTTTTATGACCTTTTGACAGTCAAACCTCTTCAAGATGCCATTTAAAATCACTAGAACTCATGGTGATGATTAAAATTCATCGTATCCTTAGCATTATCTTCCCAACAAAAGTATGAATTTGAAACACCAACTATGCGAATCAAATACGGAGGTCCAAAGTCAGTACAATGTAACTAAATATTTCCTGATGAAAATAAAGTCCAACCTACCCAAATAAATAATGAAGGGGACAATAACTCATGGAAGTACTTACAACTATCGATGTTTTCATACCCCAATAGGTCTGAGTTAAACCTTGTATAAACAACACAAAAGTGAAAGTACCAAGCTGAATGTGGTACATCGGGTCATCAGTGTTGCTACCTTAAAAGTACCTGGACAAAAAACATTACCATCTTCGCAATGAAGAACAAAGCGACACAACCACAAGAAGAGATATGCAGCCATCATAACTTTGTCTTCAATATTCTGATTCACAAGGAAATCAAGTCTGATAAATGGATTTTCTCCATCTCTATGACTCTCCTTAACCAAAGTAACTTGATAATAAAAGAGTCTTCATAATTTTATTCTAGGAAGTTGACGGCCATTACGATCAAAATAAAATGATTTTATCCTTTCTTTATACTCCATCGTCAGATGAGGATTAGAAATTTGTTCAGCTTTGGTGTATCAGAAATCAAGCCACTCATTGTGGCTAACACATTCACTCTTCTTTTTAAACATCAGTAAAACATATGCTTTAAATAGATACTGGCAAGAAAGAGGAAACCCTGAAATACCGTTGCAACTCTTGAGTTCATTGAAACTGGGAACCACTTTTTCATAATATTCACCCATGATAGAAAGCCCAAAAATCCTCTACATTTTTCATAAAGAATTGTCAACTTCTCCACAACCTGTCACAAAAGTATTGGTTTCGGGACACCAAAACTCACATAAAGCCCGATATATACCGTTAAGACAACTATACTCCTTACTAACTGTAAATATAGCTTCACCAAGCAAAAGTGTCTACTTTATGCGTTACAACTTATAGCTCACATCCAATCTTCAGTCCCAAAAATCACTAAGATATCGAATGTCACTTTGAGGTTCAATATCTGAACCCTATCGAGTGAAACATTGCATGATTTTCTGTTTCAAAATAGTCTGTGGACAATTGCTAGTTTGATCATGATGTGGAAGATGACTGACGCTCTATATTAATCTCATCTCTAGGGAGTACATCAGTTGTTGAAGGGTATTCACTTAAAGTTATCATATCAAGTGATGTATCCTTTTTTGTATCATGTGCTTTCAAAGGACAGATCATCGGTGTGTGCACGACAAGCTTCAACTCCACAGATGAAATATTACACTTCTTGAATGACTAACTATCATAATATGGGGAAAACAAAGTAATTTTCCCTTCTGAAAAGGATTTGCATGGTTGTCTACCCAACCTTCACGTAGTAAGCTCTGTTTAGAATGATTTTTATTCGTTAAACCTGTGGAAAGAGTGTCTAGCCATCTCAGTGGAATTCAAAAAGAAATAATAAACACATTTATTCAAAAATATCATGTCTCACTAAGCATTAGTGTCACATTAACTAAAGATATATAAGAGTATAAAGCAAAAAAGCCATCATGCTCAATAATGCTCTAACACTAGTTGACATTGTCTATTCCTAAGCACTATTGTTGAACAGTTTGCTTTAGAAATTGGCCAACCAACATATACAAATACTTCATCGCATGGTTCTTCTAGCCAGTTAACGCTGTAAACTCCAGAGTACTACTGATAAACAATTACTTTAGAGATTGGCTAATCGGTATGTACAAATACCTCGCCGCATGGTTCTTCTACATGTACAAATCTTGTGTCACATGATTCTTTTAACCAATTGACGTTGTAAGCCAGTTGATGTTATCCACTCTCAAGCACTACCGAGGAATAATTACTTTAGAGATTAGCCAATCAGCATATACAAATATTTCGTCGCATGGTTCTTCTATGTGTACAAATCTTGCGTCATGTGATTCTTTTAGCCAGTTGATGTTGTCAGTCAATTGACGTTATCCACTCCCAAGCACCACTAAAGAGCAATTACTTTAGAGATTGGCCAACTGACATATACAAATATCTCATCACATGGTTCTTCTGTATGTACAAATCTTGCGTCATATGATTCTTTTAACTAGTTGACATTATCCACTCCCAAGCACTATTGAGGAATAGTTGCTTTAAAGATTGGCCAATCGACATATACAAATATTTCATCGCATGGTTCTTCTACGTGTACAAATCTTGCGTCATGTGATTCTTTTAGCCAGTTGATGTTATCAGCCAATTGACATTGTCCACTCTCAAGCACTACTGAGGAACAGTTATTTTAGAAATTGGCCAACCAGCATGTACAAATATTTCGCCACATGATTCTTCTACATTTACAAATCTTACGTCACGAGATTCTTTTAACTAGTTGACATTGTCCACTCCCGAGCAGTACTAAGGAACAATTGCTTTAGAGATTAGCCAATTGGTATGAACGCATATTTCGTCATATGTCTCTTCGGCGTGTATATCTTTCATCACGCAACTCTTCTGACAATTCAATATTGTCCACCGCTAAGCAAACTAGCAGATAGATGCACCAGAAATTGCCTAACAATGGTTATAAGTTCCCAATTTGTAATTCTTATTACAATCCATCATATAAAAAAAAAGAAATATGCAAAGAAGATATGAGAGAAATGACTGAGGTCCATACTTTTATGTGATTTCGAGGTTCTAGTCAAGCTGCAATCGATTCAAAAGAATTAGATCTTTATATCAATGTTATCAATAGTTTTGGATTTATAAGAAAAAGAGAAGTCATAAGGGAATTTCAATGTTAGTTTAATCACCACGTTGTAGTGACCAAAATCTTATAAGTCTCAATTTCAAAACTTTATTACTGACTTATATCAATATTAAAGATGATTTGTTTGAGTCCCTGATGTTTAAAAAAACATCTGGCAGCATGTACACTTCTACATATTAATGAGTATGATGTGGGCCACACTAGCATATGTGTGTCGTATTTGTGAGTGCAAGGCACAACCCTTGTTTTTGTTTCAAAAAAAAAATTTGTGGTGCGTGCGTGAAAGTGTGGGTTGTTTTAAAAAAAAAAAAAATTTGTGTTGCATTTGTGGTAGAGGTAGCAGCCCCTGTTTTTGAAAAAAATATATATTTTATTTCGAACTTAAGCATGTGAGCGCACATGGTTACCACATTGGCAGTCCATCGCCACAATCTTCAAGATGTTACGAGAAGAAACTGAAATTTCATCCATCACGTTCTAGAAAAAAGATATTAAAGTTTTGTTGTCTTCCTATACTTCCTTCCGACTTCAATTCACATTTTGGAGATCACAATGTGAACCCAATAAGACTTAGCAAGATTTGGAAGCTTATTGTGATAGTAAGAATAGTTTGGCTCTTTTGAAAAAAGCAAGAGTGTCACATCCTGAAATCCCAACACGAATCCCTATGATTTATCAGTTAGAATCTCGAGGTGTGAGGTAATCAATCACACAATCTGACAGAACATTCATAAATAATAATACTTATGAAAAGAAAATATACGCAGCGGAATAAACATTTAACTAACATCTATACGAGAGTCTAGAGTAAACAGAAGAAATCGACAAACACTGATATAAGTCAAGATCTTTAATCTCATAATTCATCAGGTTACAAAAATTTCTAAACTACCATGTTTCTTATCTACAACCAAAAACCGCTAAGATCCTCTACTAGTCATCAAAGACATGACGGCGGCAAGACATCAATCTGATCCTCCTCGAGGACCTCCTCAAAAGACTCCTCAAAGAACGGTTCTTCAAAAGTTGAATAATCTGAAAGGAGAAGGATAGGGTGAGTAACAGGGGAATGTTACTCAGCAGGATGAACGTCGTTCTAACAACGAGTCATACTTGCACGAGTAATCAGTTAAACAGTTAAATAATGTAAGTTTTTCATAATGTAACATACGATAAATGTCTAAGCATATTCAATAAACAGTTAAATAATTTCAACCTATCATTTCTATCATTTAAAGTAACATATGCATCTTTTAAATGAAAACATCTATCAATCATTACAAAATAAGAAAACGATACATAATAAGAACACGGCGGTGTAATCGATAAGAGAGCAGAGGAATACGCCGATATAACCGCCTTGGCTATGGCAATACGATATTCCAAACTTAACCTCCGATGTGGAATCCCATCGTTATAATCTGATTTTGTGGCCGGTCTAGCATACCACGGTTGGATGACCATTTATCCAGCTCAGATTGGCCGTTGACTAAGAACCCAATACTGAGTTCAACTAACGGTGAGGTCGACCGTTTGACGACTACAGACTAATAGTGATCACTAACTAGCCCAGGAGACCCCTCGCGTCGAAGCCTATCAAGAGGCAATGCATGTGAACCCCGCTTAGCTCTACACTATACAGAGACCGCCTTTACACATAACGTTCCCTAGGAAATAAGTAGGAGAAATTCTCGGATTTCATAAGCTGTAATATGCTCTAAGATATCCCATACTACCAAAGAGCATATGACATCTAATGTTATCCTAGATTGACTCGCCGCTTCCGGATACACAGCAACGCGTCACTCTTTATGGGTTTTCTACAAATATTTATTGGTAAAAAAAATAATTTATTTTGTATATAATATATCATTTCTTTTAATCGAAAATACAAACAAAATCTAGTAGTACCCTCCAGTGACAGTTATCTGTCATATCCATCCATCAACCATCTCATTCCTCTATCCATCTATCACGTTTTACGTGGCATGGCCACTACGTAAAACTGGAGGCACTATCCCATCAATCAGTCGAGAACATACGTTATCTTTATCCATCCATCGATTAAATCAATCAATCTATCATCTAATTTTCTACATATCTATTAAAGTAATTTTACTTTTAAAGCAATTCGAAATCCATAAAGCATCAACCAATTCCATTTGATGGTTTTGGTTAAGTCGAGAGACTCGAAAACAAAGATAAAACCATAAGACATAAAAGCTGAAAATCTATGAAAATTTAACTAAGTGTTGAAAAATAATTTTTCAAAGTCGAAATTGAAAACGAACTATTTATTTATTTATTAAAGAACTTAAAATAATACTTAATTATTTTTAATGAAATAAATGTGGAAAATGGGTATACATACTATATGGAAGCAACACAAAATAAATTTGAACCAAACTCAACATTCGGATACTTTTTCGAATTGCTGATTTTTCGTCGAAACTCGACCAAACTCGATCCAAATATCATATTAACTATAAAATGCTTATATTACATCAAATGAACTAAAACCAATCATAAATAAGCATGTAAACATGATTCAAATCGTTCAAATATGTATAAACTTAATGAAATAATCGATTTATCAACAATCATATGGATTTTCTATGAAATTATCGCATAACTAGAAGGTAGAAGGGAAGGCAACCTACATCAAGCTATTTTCAACGGTTGAACGGACTTTAAAATCGCCTCCGGCCAATCTCCAAAATTTTCTTCCGGCGAAAATCGAAACTTTTTTTTTGCGTCCACGCGTAACCCTCGGCGAGAGGAACAACTTTCCTTCTTGCGCCTAAGCTCGGATCGTTCTCGTTTGGCGTAGATCTGAATTTCAAATATTGAAGGAAAATGGTTGAGATTTGTTTAGAGAGGAGAATAAGAAAAATCTGATTTTTCTAATAGAATTTAGATATTTATATCACTTAAGTTGGGACATACTTGTCATTTTGGGAATTATTTTTCCCAAATGCCGAATTGGACAAACTTATACTCTATTTCGGGTGATTTTTTGACACGAATCTAATGATATGATCGGTTTCCTCAAATTACGTCTCTAAGGTGTCATTTACCTATTGTAAAATATCTAACGCGAAACTCGAGGATTTGATAACTTTTAAATTAATGCACGGATCTAAAAATTCTTTCCTCGAAATACATTTTAGAATTTTCAGGTCATTACAAAGAGTAACCTTTATTTTAGCCTCCACGTACAGTAACAAGAGAGATGGAAAGAGAGGAGAAGAAGGGAAAATTAAAGATAAAGAAATACATACCCGATGGGGATGATATGGGTTTGGATTGCAATAAGAAGACAAAGAACTCGAGTTCTTTATTTTGCTTATTGTCTCCAGATAAACAAAAAAAAAGGATTTGAAAATAAACAAAAAATAAATAAAATAGAAAAAGAGAAAAATAAGAGAGACGTACCTATAGGCAGCTATGGTTGGGATGTGAGTAGATGCGCCTTATGTAAGGGTTGCTCCAATGAAAATAATAGCAAAAAAAAACAAAGAAAAGAAAAAAAAAATGAAATATTATATTCCAAGGAATCCCGCGTTACACATAATGCATTTTAGTAGTTAAAGCTACAAATACCTATGTGCGTGATTGCAAGGTAAATACACATATGTCTTGGTTCAAATAGTTCCAGTTCGCAAATACATCATGAAGAAGTAATCTTACAAACATATCTCATGAAAAAGGAAGCATCAATGGAAAAGTTCATCTTTACCAAATCATGGTGCTCTTGTGAACACAATTAAGGACACATCGTCGTTAGCTACGCATCCGACAATGCATCCTTGAGAGGGCATTTGTAGGCACCTAAATTTTGAGGAGAATTTTACAAATTTTGTAAATAAAAGATGAAGTCCCTAAAGTTATAAATGGGTCTCGCATCTAAATTGGGGGTTCATTAATCGGGATGGACCTCATATGGTTTGGGTTTTTGTATATAGAGCCCATGACCCAACAAATTCAAGTGATCCACATATTAAATATTAGGCCCTACACCCAAATAAATGAGTTTGGCCCAATAATAATCTATAGAATCTTTAATGTTAGATTTGGGCAAATGTAGCCTTTAAACAAATCAATTAAATCTCTTTAAGTTGGGGTATAATTGGAAGGCTAAATTATATTTAAGTCTATAAATACCAAAGCCTCTCTCATTAAAGGGGGATCTAGATTACTTTCTCTCAGAAGATAGAAGCTCTCCCTCTAGAAAAGAAGAAGTTCTCAAGCCTTCCTCCAGAAACAAAGCAAAGTTCTTTAGAGATCCGGACTCCAATTAAAGAGAAGATCAAGTATAAAATCCTTCTTCGGAAGCCAAGAAATCATTTTCAGCAAATAAAACGCGAAGTCTGGAGAGAAGAAAATCAACAGAAACCTTGACAAAAGATCAAGCACAACAAAACCACTATCAAAGTAACCTTCTCAACCGATAAAGTGCAAAGCCCAGAGAGAAGAAAAACTACATACGCTATTATTTTGTACTTGACTATTAATCAGAGGAAAACATTGAAATTTGTACTCTCGCTTTCATCAAAATCAATAAAATCATTTGCAATCTTATTTCACGAATCTCGAGGTAGATTTGTTGAAATTTATTGTCGACACTCCCAACTTGACAGATCCTTCCACGGGCTTTATTGTAATAACATTCTTTGGATACTCAACCTCCTCATACTGTGGCTGTTGTTGCTCTTAATACTAAGTCTCTTCTTCTTGTTTTACTTGTTGTTATTGGTTTTGTTGTCCTTATTACTCTTGCTCCATATGTCCACAAATCCCTTAAGGTACTTGTTTTTGACGAGGTTATCCATGTAAAACTTCAAACTATGGCATTATGTTGTGTACCCATAATACTTGTGGAACATATAGTACTTGTTCTAGTCTTGTCATTCAGGCTCCCCCTCATTAGCATGGGCTACCTTATGAAAGGGATATTGCGTATAATCCCCAAAATCTTCTCCATTAAGGTGTTCAGAGGAGTGACCTTCAAATAAGTCTAGGTATAAGGTATTGCTCTTCTGTTCGAAGGCGGTGCAATAAATTTAGAGCCTTGCTCCCTCCTCTTATTCCCTTGTGAGGGCGTTCGAGCTTGACTTGTGCTGAATTAGCGATGGGGAGCCTGGGTTTGTTCATTGCTATTATAGATTGGTATAAGTTCTGGAACACGGACCTTGGGCACCTTTGTATTTTTTTTTTTTTTTTTTTTGTGTTCATCATCAAGTTAGGAATACTTCTCTACTAGGAATAGGAACTCGTCTATGTTCTTCAGCCTTCTTTTTACTAATGGATCGTAAAGCTTTGAGTTTTGACTAAACCCTTTCTTATAGGCAATGATAGAGTCAATTCGTCACAGTTACTAATCTGTACTATCTTGGATTGAAACCTTTTTGTGTACTCAAGGAAGGCTTACCCTACTTTATTTCTCACATTGAAAAGTGCATCAACATCATTCCCTTAGTTTTTGTTACTTGTGCACTACACTAGGAAAGTCTTGCCCTACTCGTAGAATGATGGAACTAACCTTGCAGGAAGTTGTCTGAACTAGATGAGTGTTACTCCCTGAACACTGGCCGAGTAAAGTCCCGTTATCCTCATGTATAGTCATCATCTGTTGATAGTAATAGAGGTGGTCGATAGGGTCAACCATCCCATCATACATGTTGAATTTCCTTGGCATAGGTGCATGTGTGATCTCATTGATGAATGGGGTGGCCTGAAAGGTATCGATGTCTTTCAGAGGCTAGCAATTCCCCAAAGTCTTCTCTTTACTTCATGAGAAGTTTGACAACCTCTTCTCGATCGATAGTTGTAGACACCCCATTTTGCATCCGTATGATTTAAAAATCCATCACCCAGTTGCTATGGATTCCTAATGAAGAACGCATAATATATGTGAAGAGTTGAAATTTTGTGAGAAACCCTCTTCCGATTTTCTCTGACTCCTTCCCGGTCCTCAGAGTTTCTAACATTTTACATGGTTCCTTTCTCTCTTTTCTCTGGCACACTCGACTTAGAAATTACACATGCTTTGGATCGTCACATTTTTACACCTAGCTTTGAAATTATGTACGCTTAGGATCACTGCACACTTTGATAACTTTAGTGGAAGACCTTACAAATCCTTATAGAAGATCACTGCAAGTCTTTGAGAATACGTCGTAAGAGATTTCGAAGATAAGTTTCAATTGCCTAGGTAGTCCAAAGCACTCTGTAACGAGTATAACCTATTCCCTTAGAAATCTGCCTTTAGTGTACTTAGGAAAATAGTATAAACTATCTTCACAGAAGTCTAAATGTTCATTAGATTTTACCACTGGTTATCTTCTGCAAAATATAAGAATTTCAAGAATCCTATAACTAGTGTGAGATGACTTTAAGATGAGTTTAAACTACATAAAATCTCCGAAAAGAGTAGAAACTAATGTACATACTCCGAGATGAAATGAATCTACTATACACTCTGAAAATAGTTAAACTACCACATACTCCAAAATGAGTTTAAACTACATATAAACATCTGAACAAATCTAGAGCCTGAAGGAGATAATTGTGCAATTTTGAGTTGTATTTTTGAGTCATGCATGATAGACTGACGCTCTTTATATGTTCTCTGACGTAATAGGTCATAGAATTATAGATCTTTTTCTTTGGGATACACAAAGAAAAAGATCTAAGGTTTTGTTAACATGCCACCTAAAAGAGTGTACAAAGAGCATCAATTTATTTGTAGTCTATATTTTTTACTAGGTAACGAAATACACTTTCAGAAAATTGATAAATAATTGGGATGATGACTTGTTAATGAAAAAAAAAAAAAAATTTAAAAATAATTTTTTACATACATCTTCAAAATGTTTGAAAAAGTCTTTGAAAATAACTTGTTCTTCCTTCTTAAATCCTTTCCGATGGAATGGAGTCTCCGAAACTTGATTGAGATGTACAAAATCCATTTTTTATATATGAAAACAATGAATTCAAACGGTTAGGATAGAATAATCATGAATAATATGGGGGATGAAGTCCAGGGACTGTTAAGAAAAGAAAATTATATTTAATGGATTATTAAGAGACCGCCCAAAACTTACGGATTATTTAGAAAAAAAAAATCCCTCCACGAGGGTCCTTGAAGTAATTTTCCCTAAATAATTTATTATTTTGAAGAATGCACACCTCACTTCACTCTAGAAGATTAAATATTTAAAAACGATATTGTGCAAGATAAACAATCTTGTACAAGACTACAACTCCTACAAGTATGTGTTTATATAATGACACGTGATGTCCCAAGGAGGTATTTCAAAATTAGTTAAAACGTATGGGTGTGTAATGAATAAAATTCCACGTGTCATGTTTTGAAGAGGGTTTCTCCAAAATTTTGAGGCGACCTGGCCGTTTCAAAGTCGGACTCGTGGCAATAAAAGCTCTCTAGTTTAAACCGGGTTTTAAGATGATATACATGTGGAGACATCGAAATTCCAAAAGGTCAACGAGTACAATGCGGTAGCCAAGAAAATCAATATGGAATCCAATTTTATATTGGGAATTCGCTTAATCAAGTGCTTTGTTTTGACTTGACCAAGTCAAATTTAGATTGGCTGTCTTGAAACCATAGAAGCAACCCCATGTTACTTGTAGTCTTTTAGTAATATATATAACATTCAATCTTATCCCTTCATCGTAATTTCGAACATCGAGAATGGCTTTTGATTTTTTTTAACTCATTTTCAGTCCAAGGCACTTCTCATGTTTAGAACTTCAGATATCCCACATTTGTATAAAATAAAATAAAAAATATTTATACAACTATTTGTTAGAAGAAAAATCTAGTATTTGTTTTACTACATATTGAAAAAGGGGGCATTTAAGTCATTTCATTTGTTTGATAATAATAAAAAAAACGGAATTATTTAAGATCAATATTCACTAGAAGATGGAGGGGCTCCTCTAATTAGAATAATATATAATTCAATTTTTTTTGTCAATCGTGTCTAAAATCATTTACTAAGTCCTTTATTTATTGAAGAAGAAGATATAACAACTCCACGACCACAAGGATATCTCCTTTTGAAACTAAGGATCACTTTTGAAAAGAAATAAAAATAAACAAATAAATAACCCACTAGTTTAAATATAGGATAATGATTTTAAGAGGCTCCTTGAAGTGGCATAAGTTAAAATCATAGATTTTTCCTCGGGATACACAATTGCACATCCGACTCTTGAATATATGACATATGTGGTAGGTCAAATCTACAAGCCCCATAATATTATCAAGTGTCACATAGGGATATGTGACAGTTGATCTATCTTTGGGGAGGGATAGCTGAGAGCTTGAGGATGTGGAGGACATAAGGTCGAGGAAATTCTCTCCAACCGCGTGCCAATGCAGAAAACCCCAAATCCCTGAATTTTAGGAAATGGGCATTGTATTTATTTTTTATTTTTTTTATTTTTATTTTTATTTTTTTTTATGATTAGAAGGATTCTAAAAATATAAGATTTAAAAAGATAAATCCTAGTTAAATAAGGTTACTTAGTTAGGGTAAAGATGTATTAAAGATTCTAAAATGGGGGAATTCTATGTCATTGTCCATAAAAGATTCTATAATGGAACTAAAGTCCAAAAATAAGAAATCAAGAACAAGTCAAGTTCATGCTGGCATTAAAAAGCACCATCGTTAAATCTTTGTTCATTTATGAACGATGGTCAGCAAATGAGCCCAACACCATACTACAATGAACTCAACTCTACAAGTTCAATTTGCCCACTTGAAGACTCTTCCGTCCCGAGTGCTCCAATTTAGCATTTTTTTTTTTTTGGTTGAAGTTTGGTTAAAACCACTCTTTACTCATCTATGCAATATAGTCAGCAAACGAGCCCAACACCATTGGTAAGGAATCCATTTTTGAAAAATGGTTATGAATCCATCTCTATATACACCAGACGACTGATGACCAAAGAATGCATGGAGTCACAATGCCTTCTGTAATGCGAAAGATATGATTAATCACACCATCCCATTTAAATACAGCCTTCAAAGAAAACTCCCCTAACACATGAGCTTTGATGTCGTAGATAGCTTTGTCAAAGATTCTCCATTCTCCTCTTTACAGACAAACCAAAACAACGAACAGAAGCATTCCCCAGAGTCCTAACTCTATGAAAGAAGGCCACATTATAACAATATAGAAAACTGAAATCACCAAGAATGGGAGAAAAGAGATCAAGAAGTCAGTTTTCCTATCAAAAGAAAAATGAGAGAGAGGAACACATGCTGGGAGCAAAACACAAATGAATTGAGCAATCCTCGTTAGAAAATGAACTTTTGACTTCTTTTATGTTCTTATCACATCAAGGTACCGCAAAGGAAAACACACCAAAATCTGATCCCATTTATCGTTAGCCATTAGTGGCAAACTTAAAGATCATTGTTTCCTAGCTTACGTACAAAATGAATTGGAAGACCACAACATTTGCATACAAAGAATTTAAGCGTCACCTCTACTAAAGAATAAGTTTCAATCTTGTAAAACCAAAGAATTTATAATCCCCAATCATACATAATGTAGATGCAACAACTTGCACTACCACGAGATTCCCACTGAGTTCAGATTCTCCTCTTCCTAGGTGTGCCTACAACACCTCTTCGACCCCCAAGTCAGAAACTTAGTACAAGAAAATAATATATAGTTTTTATGGGAGAAAATTACATCCATTTTAATGCCCTGTGCTCACATATTTATAGGGGCTCCCTCCCTGAGATCCTCCCTGATTTCCCTTCTTTCCGTTTAAACGGGTCCACCCCTTTAGGGATTTCCCTTAATCCTCGCGAATATGGTTGAATTCCTGATTCTCAGGGATACGACGTGATTGAGCTATACCCTCGGTCCTCAGAATCTCGATTTAAGATTCGCTTACCTAACGTCCGATCTCCCTTACTCCGATCTTTACCGATAGGTCAGATCTTCCTTACCTCTTATACACAGGAGCTTGGTGGAATTGCCTCATAGCTGCCTTGTGTCAGTATTTGAAGTCAGACGAAAAATATCCTCCACACATAACATTCTAGAATTTGTAAAGGGTTTATGCTACATATTTACAGGGTGTGATCCCATAACTTGATGGCTCCATGTAAATAAAAAATCAATCAGAATGACTATTTTAACCATCCAAACTATATACAGGTTCAAGTTTTTTTAAGACTGTTCCCTCACTTCTCCTACAGAAGAACAAAAGAATATGGCATAGGAGATCTTGGAAGATTCCCGATACCATTTGCCTCAACCTTAAGAAAAACACTGAATGATGATTCCCCTCACTCCTGTATCCATTATCCAGAGTCTCAATAGAGAGGTGAACTGATTGAGAGAGGACCAAAAATTCTAATTTCGAGATAATTGTCACTTGTAACCTGTCAGCTATCATGTTAAATAGTCTCCTAGATTCTGACAATGTAGATCCCATTATGATCAGTGTTCCACACAACTGGATTATGAGATCTTCATGGTTGGAACTAAAAAATGGCATTTAACATGGTAACTCACAAAGCTTAGACCCATGGCTCAGTTGGTTTGATACATTGCAAAGCAACTTTGAGGTTGTGGGTTCAAGTATGGCTTACCCATAAAAAAAAATTCAAAATTCAAAAAAATAAAAAAAGGGGGTGGAGGGGTAACTCATAATTGTCAGATATTTTCCTTTGAAATGAACTAAACTCTGGGTGAAAGTTGAGAAGCATTACCTCATGGTTTAAATGTGGGGGTATATCCAACTGTCCGAGATAATGTTGTATCAAAAGAATGAACAATACTATTATGTGGATGATGATGTGTCAAAGGAATGCAGAACTTGTTCCAACATCATTCTAGTAGTGGTATCTAAAGGATTCTCAGGTCGATCAGAGTAAGCAATATTGAGGAGATAGAGCTTCTTAGAAGCAACGAATGCAGCCGAAAATATCCTCTTCATCCCTCCCCTGGTGCTATCAACTTTGTACTCGAACTCATATACTTGTAGGCCTCCATGGCCCAATCTCTCTGCAACTCCAATCACCTCAGCGTCTTTTGTACTTTCCTGTACAATACATGGTTGTAATTGAACGACAGATATGATAGAAAACAAGACAACTTGTAGCACATGAGCACTTTTATGGCAAATGCAGGTATAACTTCCTATGTTATGCATCAGAATCTTCTGCTATCATATATTTAGAACAACTTTTGCACTTTAAAATAAATACAGACCAATACTCACATGACCCCAACCCCAAAAAGCACTATGTGGCACACTCTTTGGTGCCCACTGACCCCATCAATGCCACGCAAATTGGTGGATCAATACACCAAAAATTAGCCTGATCGATGGTTTCTACCTGTTGGATTTGAGCCTTTTCATCAAGGGTATGAAATGCCAACCTTTTTCTCCATGGTCCTGGATCATGATGAAAATGCTCAAGCCCAATGGTTAGAAATCATCAACCAGGCTCATTTCTATTAGGCCTGGGCCAAATTTCATGTGGTCAACAGACTTGAAAGAGCATGCTACATGACACTTTTGGACATGGGCCCCTACGTCATGACAACATCATCCATAAATGTTAATCTTTACAAAGAACATGTCAAGCTCCAAAGAAAAACCTTTTATTGAACCACATGCTTACAAGTTAGGGCAAAGTACCTTTAGCCAAATAGTAATGGTTGTGACAAACTAAAAAAACAACCTGTCCTCAAGGCCTTCAAAATTTCAAGGACAACCAATGGACATAAAAGTAAAAGGAAACTCATATCCCCACAAACAAAAAAAAGCGCTTATTGGGACATAACCATAGGATTATCGTGGGTTCAAGGCAAGGGAACAACATTTTTTATGATTTTGTGGTGTCTGACACGTATCAACCTATGTATGCTCTGACACACCCCAACACACATCCTAAGACATTAGGTATTGGAACCCATTATTTTCATGTTGGTGTATTCAAACCTCCGCACATCAGTTTATTAAATTGCTAAACACAGCAATAGTGTGATATTATTTATCTATTTCTGTTGAATTATGGTATAGGGAAATGTTCTTTTATCTTAATTTTTTTTTTCATTTCATTATTCCCAATGGATATCTAAGAATGAAATAGAGGACAAACATCTCCACTAAAGTGGCAAATGGTTCGTTATTCCAGCCAAGTTCAGAATTTAGAGAAAAGAGCCCATTGCATTCCTTGTTTTCATCAACCTCTAATATGTGGAAGAGACAAGAGATTAGATAAATTTTGAAGTTTTAAACGAAAAAAAAGAACTTTTTGAATTAAATATGGTTAAACTATCACAATATAACACATTGTGTGTGAACACGTCAGCAATTCCTGCTTCTCAAAGTTGCTTGCCAGACACCTCACATATGTGTGGACACTAGGACACAAGTTGTCAGGAAATGGAGTTTTAGAAAATAAAGAAACTAGAATTTTTGGACTTTGAGACATGAAAAGATAGCTTTCTTTAAGATTTTATGTGATCCCACTCGTAAAAGAGTTTGTTGATGGGTGTAATATATCATTTTGGGCTCACAGTTCTAAGCCACTTTGTATCTGGAAATCAGACACCATATGGCCAATCAGAGCTACATAAGCAATGGTTGAAGGAGTCTGAGCACTTTGAAGAACCCCAAGATGAGAAAATAAAGGGATGGATCACAATTTAGAAGGCCAAAATGATAGAGGAAAAAAGGGACTTAAGTGTTGAAATTCTTTAGATAACAAATCCAATTCATTGTATAGCAAATTGAACTCACTGTAAGCAGAAAAGTGAGGGAAGTTTGTTTCTTTTTTCTATTTTTGTTTAACTTTCCTTTCTCTTTAATTGTTAGAGCCCCCTTCTATGCTTCTATAAATAGAGGTGGTCTACTTTGACTCAAGGATCCCAAGTCAAAGAATTCTAGAGAGTAACTCAATAAATTTTGCTCTAGAACATTGATTGAAGAAGGAATTAAGAATTTTCTGCAACTTTTGCTTTGTCCAAGTGCTTTGAATTCAGATCTAATTTGGTGAGTACTCTGTCTTTTAGTTTATTTATCTAAATTAAGCCTTAGAAACATAATTGCAGCTTAGATCTATGGAATTTGAAGCACAATTCAAATTCATCATTCAAATTCCTTGTAAATCAAGTTAAGGTAATTAGACCCAAAGTGGATCTAACCACCTTACCCCACTTGTGAGATCAGATATCTGATCTCTTCTCCTTGTGGTGGGAACAAGATAAAGAACTAAGGTTCTAATGTCTCCTTCCAATTTGGTTGTCCCGAGATGTCCCAAGATTAAGTTATTGCTTCAAATCACTCCCAAAAGAGATCAAAACCAAAGGAGGGAGAACAATAGATTACCGACAATATAGTCTCTAGGATACAACAAAGCCACAGTGAGAATTTGCAAGCAACAATCTTGAGAATTCTCCCATGAAATAGTGTGTAATCTCCGGCTTAATAACTTGACAAAACTAAAACACTTTATTTATTTAATTCTTGAAAACTTGAGTTGAATTCTTGAAGAACATGAGTTGAATTCTAGAAAACATAAGTGATTTTGCCTACTTGCCAATCCTATTTATAGAGAATAAAGAAAATCTTAAATGTCTCTCCATAAAGGCACTTGACAAATAGATGTGTTTATTCATGAATAGTTGATAGGCATGTCCATTCCTGAATAACCAAAAGATGTATCCATTCTTGGAAACCCAAAAGATGAATCCATTCAAGAAACAAAATATGTGTCCATTCATGGAAACAAAGTTGTGACTCTCCATAAATAACCAACCATTTGCACCGCTTCAAATATTTATTTAATCAAAAAACAAAATTTTATAAAATTAAAATCCCAATTCATGTCTATGTAAGATCCATATTGTTAAGCCACCTTGGTTGCCATTGAAAATTAGTTTGTAAGAAACAAAAAGTATTCTCTAACTGGAAAAGGAAAATCATATAGGCAAGGGAAGACATCTGTAATGTGGGATTTTGCAACAAAACCACATCCATAAAAGGCAGAGAGTAGAGAGACAATGAGAAGGTTCTGATGACACTGAGCATGGTTTGGTTCCTTATTTACAACATCAATTGAGTAGAAGAAAGAAAACAAGCAGGGGATGTTTCATTACCTCTAATTGCCAAAAGAGAAAACATTCTTCTTAAGCATTATAAATGTCAAATGGCACCCCAAAAGAGGGGGGAAAAAAAACTTCCATTCCTCATGAGACCATGCACTGGCACATATTTAAAGACAGATGTGAGCAACTACAACCTAAAGATGAATCCTTCATAATTAACCTGAAGTTACAAATACATATAAAAAGTTTATAGTTTGTCTTTGTTTACCTACACTAGCTCAAATTTTAGTAATAAAGTGGTCATTCATTATAGATGCAACAATCCAGCAATATGGGAATGATCTTAATTTCTCACTTACCTTAGACCAGTGATGACACCAAAAATCATTACTAAATAGGTGTATATTGAAGCTACACATAGTTAAGCCTAATTCTAAAAGGTTTGCTAAAATTCCATTGATTCGACCCAACATTCAAATCGGGTTGCACACAAATTCTCTCCCCCAATAGCACTTGTTTCCAACAAACAGTATCCACCATATATATATATATATAAGAGAAACCACACATAAGTTAATAAGTAGTATAAGTTGGAGTTACCTTGCGCTTTTCGGCTAGGATGAGCTTATCCACAACAAATTGAGGACTCCCGAATTCACCGAGGGAAGAGAGACGTACCGGACTTACTACAACTCCGACATTGTTGATTCCCTTGTTTGCTTCCTCGAACAGAACCGTTGCTCCCGCCTTATCAATCTATAGTCGAAATCAAAATAAAATCATATCAACCTGTACAGTAAATTACCCAAATGTACACCCAAACATGCACACATCAACCAATTCACCAAATCAAAGTAGAAAACCACACGCCAAGATGTATACCAAATCAAAAGAAAACCACACACACACACACACACAGACCTTAATCCATGAAGAAGGTCTGAGGAGAGTGAAACCCTCATTTTTGTCCGTGTATCTCTCCAAGACCAACTGCTGCTCTTCTGAAGCCATTACATTTGAAGGAGCAGATAAGATTACTGAAATGGCAGTGCTAGGGAAGCCTAGTAGTACGGAAAGGCAAACGTTTCTCTTGCTTGTATAAACTGTTTGCAGTTGTTTATAAGGAGCTACAGCCATTGTTGTTGAAGACAGGACCGACGGTGCAGACAACAGTCTTTGTTGTAGTAGTTGTTGTTGTTGTTGTTGTTGTTGAGGTATAAAGAGATTATGTGTTAAAGGACCAAAGCAAACACTCAAAACAGTCGCAGAAGACAACAATAGGGACCCTCCATTACCAATCCTCATTCTTCTTCTCTTCAACCACCATTTCTCATCACTAGTTTCAGAACCAAGGGCTTTAACATGTTTTGCAGCAGATATAAAAATCCTAGGGATTCTTAAATCCATTTTGTTAGAATCTCTAGGAATTAGAACTCTAACTTTTACTTGTAATAAGAACATTCCAACGTGAATGCTTTCGTGACCATGTAATTATATTATACTTTTTTATTTTGTCCACACAAGTCCTTACATAAAATCTATAATTTTATTAAGGTCAATAAATAAAAATTAAAATTTTTAACTTAAATATGAAGACCATAACTTTACATTTTTCAATAAAGATGGACTAATCACCCGATTGGTTATAATTTTCAAATCTTCAAATTCACACATGATTAGATTGTCGATAACAGTGTAATGAATAAAAATAAAAACAAACAAAACTTAAGGTAATGTAATCTGTACAACCACCCAAGAATAATCCGCAACCTGAAATAGAACATATCTTCTTAGAAAGAGTGATGTGTAAAACAATCATCAATTTTACTAATTAAATATTTCTGAATTAAGTTAAAGATATATACATGAGATATAGTAGTACCCGATCGAAATTAAATTTCAACCCGCAGCTTGCATAATCAATATATTTCAAAATAAATATTTCGCAATCTCATGTATTGGTCTGTTGAAAAATGTTTTTTCGATCGTAATAAGTCTAATCTTGAATGTTAATCTTCACAGACCCCATCTGTTCAAGTATTATCGGGAAGAATTCTTTCTATTCATTAACAAAATATAATGTGATAAGTATTCGTGAAATTCCTTATTAAATTATCGCAATAATTATTAAATAATTTATTAATGCTTGAATTTCAACTTTATAGACTGATATACGACTACCTTAGATAAGGAATTCAAAAATTCTAATTTCTTATGTTTTATGTTCAATATTGCAACAACCCAATAAACGTCTGCATGAGTAGAGAAAAATATCTAGTAATTAATAATAATGTGAGAATACGATATGATTTAACAACAAAATAAATATACGGAGGCACAAGATAAAAAAAATAACAAATCTTATCATAAGATGTTATATGATATTTAAGATAGTTAGGTTTGATAAATGCTTTGAGGTTTTTATTTTATTTCAATTTTTTGTCCGACACACTCTCAAAATTATTCAACAAGACCTTACCCACTAACTAAGCAAAGTAATCTTGTTGAGCTTCTTTATGTAATACCTACACCGATATAATACAACATGCATTATAAATATATATAGATCTAACTTAAAGATATATAAAAGACGTGCTTATGTCAATTGGACGTATAATATACATTGGACTAAAGAAATGACATCTGAGGAAATGATCTGGATATTGTAACTCTCTCCTTTTAAGAAACTTGCAATATCCATCAATTATCTATGTGTGACAACAAAGTTAAAGACATTTGTTCAATCCAAGATTGTCACAAAAAAAGAAATTTAAATATGGAAAAATGTTACCTGATCGTTCAACCACCCAACCCTCCTAAGTAAATCAATAGATGCACTTGAAATATAATACCCATCCTCCAAATTTATATTAGTGTGATGTGAATTTATCAACGTTAATTCTTTATTGATTAATAGATACTTGAGATCATGAAATTAATTACGAATGTAGCTCCGCAAATTAGTATGTAAAATAATTACATTTCATTCATAATAATACTAGAACATACAAAATGAAATCCAAATCACGTATACATCCTACTTCAATTCCTTGCATTTTTTTTTTCATGTATCTGAAGGTACATATCGTGGTTTGAAATATATTAAAAGTTTGACATCCATTTTAGGCTTCTCAAGGTTCATGGAGTACCCACCCTCCTATAAAAAAATGACAACATTACGTAAATTATTCGTATGATATTTCACACATTTAAAATATGAAGTAAACAATTGTATATGAGTATAATGAACTGTATTTAAATTGATCATGATATAACATTTTAAATGATATATTTTTCAAAATTTATATACCTTATTTGCAATAGATGCCAACGATACGAGGATAAAAATTTTGATTTTATTGTAACAATTTCAACAATATGCAATTAGAAACTATAAATGTGCATAGATACACATTTATAATCAAAGAAATCGACTGAATGTCTTAAAACCAAATAAATTCATTGAAATTCTTACAACATAAAATATATATACCGGATAGATCATATCGGTACTATAAGACAATCGATCACATACATTTTTATCAAAATCATATGATTTCCCCTTGACTAGATTGTCGATGTCTTCAGACTCGGGCTTGATATGAGGAGATGAGAGTCCATCCTATAAAAAATAGAAGTTAGAGAGGGTACTATTGAAATAGGGCTAAAGAGAAAAATAATAAAGTGAAACCCACACAAAGCAGTGGAGAGATGTTTATTATATAGATAACAATTTTCGAACTAATAACATATAAGTCTAAAAAATTAGACAACACTTGAAGTAAATGTGAGTAATTTTTTCTACATTAAAATTTTAAATAATAAGTATATACATACTTTATCAACATCGATTTTGAATTCCGATTTTTATTCATTATTAAGATAATTAGATTTGAAAATATTAGGCGAAGTACGTCCGTTATCAACCTTAGTAGACAATTGAATAAAAAGAAATAGGAAATGATCATAAAAACTTACTCCAAATATTTTTTAACATTATTCATGCAAGGTATCTTGTACTTTGTTGAGGAGGAGAATAATACTCCAAGTGTCTTGTTCATTGGTATTATTTCATATGTCTTTTCAATATCGATTCCAATTTTCTCTTTGTTAGGTAGATACTTATTTGTGGAGACATTCGTGGAGGGAGATGCCTTGTGTATACTAAGAAGAATAGTAGAAGCCATTATCAGAGGTGTAGACACCTCATTTTTGCATTTGCCTGACTTGGTGATTCGTCACCCAATTGTTGTGGATTCCTAGTAATGAGAACAAAGAACTCGAAAGCTTGGGAGAGGCATTCTTCCCAATTCCCGTTATTTCTTCTTAGTCCTTCTAATTCTACTATATTATTTCTCCTTATCACGTGACATAGAATTATGCACGTTTAGAATCGCTACACCATACACTCGATTATTAAGTAGGCATGTTTAAGTTTGTTACACATGTCGATAACTTAAAGACCTTGCAATACTAGGAAAATGAGACCTTAAGACTTAGAAATAATCATATTGTGATCAAAAGAAACCTCACGCTAAAATTTACAAAAAATGACAAAAATACCCCTCATGGGTCTCACACATCCGAAATGTTTTGAAAATATCTTCATTAGTCTTGGAATGTGATTTCTACTCTAACGAGACTAAAATTGATGAAAACGGTGAATTTTATAAAAGATTACAAAAATAACTAAAATGACCATTGATGTTCAACTTAGAAACCTCAATTCCTAGGAAAACATGATTAAGAATAAGTTTATGATAAAATTCACCTACATTAGAAAATTTTAGAAATCTTACGCTTAGGAAAATCAAAACTTTTGACATAAAATGACGAACATTTTAATATTAAGTTATGATTTCCACCACGTGAAAAGACGACCAAAATCAAATTAAATAATCAAAATTAAAAAAATTCAATTCAATTAAATGACCAACTTGAAAATTTAAAATCCAATTGATTAATTAAATTGAAATAAAAACCCAATCGATCGACTAATCAATATTCAAATCAAAACATAATCAATCAATCAAATTAAAATTTTAATTTAATTAACCAATCAAGATAAAAAAAAATAAAACATAATTAACCCATCAAATTAAAATTTTAATTTAATCAAATCAAAATTAAAAATTAAAAATTAATTTACCTAAATCATTCAAAATTTTAGCTTAATCAATCAATCAAAATCAAAATTGAAAATTAATTACCTACCAATGTACCATGGGTTGCGAAGCATGAGATCATGGTTTTTTTCCTTACTTCCACTAAAACTCAAATAGAAAGAGAAAATATCTTTTTAGATCAATCAAAAGAAGAAACAATCAAAAGAAAGAAAATAAAATAAAATAATAAGAAAGAAATGGGAAGGAAGAAATAGAAATAATTTTTTTTATATAAAGATAGTCTCTCTTCTCTCCAAAAAAGGTCCCAATCTCAACCCTTTTTCTTCTCAACTCTCTCTCATGTCCCCACTCCCTTTTTTTTTTTTTGACAACAAAAAAAAATGAATAAAAAAAGTAAGAGAAAAAATAACAAAACAAAAAGATTTTGCAAAAGAGAAAAGAAAGGAAAGAAAAGAAGACTAGCTCTTTTCCATCACATCTAAGACCCCCACCTTCTTCTCCACCCTCCTTTATTAGCAGTCCCCATTACAACACCTTCAGCCCCCAAACGTCCTCCATTAATAGCCCCCAAATGCCCTTCATTAGTAGTCCATATTACAACACCTTCAGCCCAAACATTTTCCATTAGCAACCCATATTATAGTACTTTCAACCCCCGAACGTCATCCATTAACAACTCTTATTTACAGTACCTTCAACCCCTGAATGCCCTCCACTAGCATCCCCAAATGTCCTCCATTAGCATGCCATTTTCTTCTCACAGTAATAGCCTCTCCATCATCCTTTCAATATCTTCTTTTCATAACACCTCCCTTATCATCTTTACACCTTCTCTAGCAGAGGAAACCACTTCTACTCCATACTCTCTTTTATTATAAGAACTCTCAAATTATTTCAAATTACACTAGAAGGAATAATGCTCATCCACCATCATGATCTTGAGACTCAATCTAGCCAAACACCTTGATCTCATAACGTCTCATTTCAAACCTCGATAAGGATCATCTAAATTTCAATTTTTTAAGGGATCCAAGTAATCAAAATGTTCGATGAAGGTAAGTTGTTTCGTTTATTCTTGATTTCTTAGTTTTTTAATATACCTAAATTGACTCACCGATTTTTGTGCACGTGACACTAATAGCGGTTCTTGATTTTCTAAAATATTAGTGAATCTATTCATTGATTTTTAACGTTGATAAATTAATCAAATTAGTTTTTATATACAAAGTCAGTAAGCCGGCTCATTGATTTTGACATTAATAGATCGACTCACTGGTTTTGATATTATTGAATCGACTCACTAATTTTGATATTAATCGACTCACTGATTTTTGATATTGATAGATTGATTCAATTAATTTTTAAACACAAAGTTAATAAGTTGACTCATTGATTTTTGGTATTAGTGGATCGATCAAATTATTTTTTAGTAAATCAATTCATTGCATGTTAGCCTTATCAATCGTGAGATCTAAATATGTGAAATTTGAAGAATTCACATGACAAAATTAAACTTTGAAAATCATAGTTGCCAAGTTGGGAGATTCATGTAAATTCAGATTCTTCATTGACTCGAGGGACTTTTCTAAAATCATAATTTTAGAAAATTCATATTTGTGAATTTTTTTATTTGGGAACTCATCACGTATTTATTTATTTCTAATTTAGGAAATTTCGAGTTCCTAATTTAGAAAATTCATGAGTTACCTATTTAGCAATTTCACATTCATGATTTTTAAATTTGAAATTTTTTATTAAGTTCTTATTTTAGCTGATTCAATAAATGTTTGCATATGTGGACCTGTGGATTGAAATGTCACCACGTGAATTTTAGAACGTTGGATAAAATTAAGGTTTTTTCAAATTTCTCCATTTTATGTGAAATTTGAGAAATCATGTAATATTTGGAAAAATTTTAACCATAAGATTCATTTATCACACCCGATATAAATTGATGATGATGGGATCTTAGCTTGACTTTAATTTTTACCCGTTGACCGTATGATAGTTTTGGATCGTAATAAAGACCGATCACTTTGATCGGGCGGGTTCAATGCCTAATACCTTCCGAAACCCGTAATCTAATCCCTTACCCATTTCTATTATCTGTGGACCAACTCGATTTATTTTTGGAGTTATTTATGATTCCTATACCTAAATTATGTAGCGACTACCAGTTCTTAGAAAATCCCCAATTTACCAATTGGTCCGTCTTCGCTATCCAGTGAAAAAATGGTCGAGGTGATTTTAAAAGACGATGACTTGGGCATACTTGAAGGATTGACTAAGTCATTGGTAGATTAATGCCTTAGGCATATCTGAGGATCGACGGAGGTGTTGGTAGGGGGAGATGACTTGGTTTCCGAAGGCGTAAAGTATGGGGCTTTGTTGAATTTAACGATGTATTGTTAGATATTAAAACAATCATTCATAATGATCTCTAAGTGAATATAACTTATTATGTGGATTCATCACATATGGTAGAGGGACAATACCTTAGGGTCAGATTCATTAGATAACTTCAAACATTTAATGTCCTTTTTCAATTCTTTAATAACTTTAGAAAGATCTTTCAACTTTCGTTCCATCACTGTCATTTTCTTCTTCAAGTTATTAACCTTTGAGTTTTTCTTTTTAAACTGAATACCATTTTTCTTTTTCCTCTTATAACCCTTACAAAATAGAGTAAGGACGGCCTCACAAAGTTCTGAATCGGTCAATTTCAACTTATTGATAAGCTATTCAAGATAATACATACATATAAATCAATAGTATTATATTAAGTTATATATATATATATATATATATATATATATATATATATATATATATATATATATATATGATTAAAATTGTAGTTCAATAATTCATACCGGACAATTGACAAACTTTCTGACGTAAAATTCTCATTTCTTATTAAAACAATAAGGGTACTTGAGATACCTTTGAAAATGATTGGAAAATGTGTAGGGACTATTATCGGGAAATGTTTAAATATCCATACCTTTAAGTGCATAAGAATACATGATAAGTACTTAAATAAACTTCAATATTTATAAAAGTAGTCCTTATAACTAAGATTAAATTAATAACTCGAACTTTTCCTCAATTACCTGAAGTGCTAATGCACAACCAACGACATGTACATATTTACTAATTTTCTTAAACTTCGTCGCACAAATACGTAAAGACTTTAAAAGGTGATTGTGTACTAATCTATCTCATGAGATCCCATTGAAGATCTCATCGCACCATGCTGTACTTAAAAGTTCTTTACTAATCTTCAATGAGTCCTTAAGAAGTAAAAAATGTAACAGCTATGTATAATAAAAATATTCTTTTAGATTCAATAATATTTTCATTTTTTAAGACTGTATTAAGTACAATCTCAAAAGAATATAATGTTATCTCTATTAGCATGTCAAAGTACTTACTTTAAAATAATTGTACACAAATTTTGCATTCATTTAAGATAGAACCAATTTCATCACTACTATACAAACATCCCAAAGTCAATGCAACCTCATATTCTGAAATAGAAATATTTTTAATTCTAAATGAAAAGTAACAATTTTTTAGATGAAATTTCTCTATAAGGAGAAAATTTAAATTACTATATATTGGGACACGTGGCATAAATAGTAGTGGAGTAAAGCTCATAGAATTTATATATGTTTTCTACTCAACTATTAAATTTGAAAAGAATTGGTTAAATCTTTTTGCGTTACACATAACACGCGTTTGAAACAAATATTAAGATATGTCATCTTATATTTCAAGATGTACAAAAAATATAGAATTTAATATCATTAAAAGATAATAACATACCATGTTAACGTATATGAAAGACAATTTGCAACACAATTGACCTAACGTAGACCAATGAAAAGTAATTAATTAATTTAATAAGCAATACAATATAACCTTAAATCTTAATAAATCATAATTATTTCATATACTTAGTAGTATCTACAATTAATGTCATATTTATCTATATATGTAAAAAGAACTTAAACTTGACTATAATCATACAATGATTGTAATTTTCATTCATTGTTCATATTTTAGAAAAAAGTAAATTTATGATATGTTTCATAAATATATGATTCATTTGTACATTTCATCTTGTAGCCACTTGAGTACAATGTTCTGAATATAATATTAGAAGTTCAGAAAGACATTATATCAAAATGTATTGTATACAATGTCAGAATGATTCTTTTGACATGAGATACGAATGTAATTTATTCAATGTCAGAAGGACATTATATCAGAATGTATTGTATACAATGTTAAAAGGATCCTTTAGACATGAGATAATAATATAATTTATATAATGACAAAATGATTCTTCTGACATTGAATTCATTAAAAAAAATTATATCTAAAAGATTCCATATATGCAATTTACATTTGAACCTATATGGACACTTGAATACAATGAATAAATATAATGTCAAAAGGATCTTTTTGATATTAAATTCATAAAAAATATAAAAAATTGTTTACATCAAAATGATTTATATGGACACTTCTAGTACAATAAAAAAATCAACATTTCTCAATAAGGTTCTCTTTGTACATTTCGTCCTATGAACATTTCTCACGCATGCTACACAAAAGTCTATTAAGGGAAGAGCAATAGCAGAGTACTTGGCCGATCATCCCGTAATAGAGGGAATAAGACCTGTCAATCAATTCCTGGATGAAAATATCCTGAACCTTGAAGAAGAACCACGAGACCAAGTTTGGCAACTATACTTCGATGGAGCTGCAAATCAAAATGGGTATGGAATAGGGACGGTTTTGATATCTCCCGAAAGATGCCACATTCCGATCGCTGTTAAGCTGGCTTTCTCCAATACGAATAATACAGCTAAATATGAAGCGTGCATCGCCGGGCTTGAGGCTGCATTGAATTTGGGTATAACAGAAATTGAAGTATTTGGAGATTCGGCTTTGATCATACATCAATCGTTGGAAGAGTGGAAAACCAAGGATGCGAAACTGAAACCTTATCATGAATATATGTTAAATCTGGTGAGAAAATTCAAAACCATCTTGTTTCAACATCTAGCAAGGGAAAATAACAGATTCGCAGATGCCCTAGTTACTTTCTCTTCAATGATCCATTTACCTCCAGGCATGGAACTAAGGCCCATCACCATCGAAATCAAAGATAAACCCGCATATTGCTACCAGGTCGACATCGCTGCTCGACTTCCTGACGGAAAGCCATGGTATACTGACATCAAGAAAGTCTTAGAAAAACAAGAGTTCCCAGTTGAAGCATCTAGGAAAGAACGACAAACTCTGCAGAGATTCGTATCCCAATTCATACTATGTGCAGGGAATTTATATAAGAGATCATATGACGGAATCCATTTGGCATGTATTGATGAAAATCAAGCTGAATGGATAATGTCAGAACTACATTCGGGGGATTGTGGACCTCACATGAGTGGGAAAATGCTAGCTAAACGAATCATGAGGCAAGGGTATTATTGGCCGACAATGGAAACAGACTGCCATCATTTGGTGAAGACCTGCCATAAGTGTCAAATACACGCTAACCTCATACACGTTCCTCCATCTCAGCTAGTTGGTTTGACTTCTCCGTGGCCGTTCTCTATTTGGGGAATTGATATAATCGGCAAAATCACACCTAAAGCATCGAATGGGCATGAGTACATCCTAGCCATTGATTACTTCACAAAATGGGTAGAAGCCGCTTCGTACGTCGTTCTCACCGCATCTAAAGTTGCCAAGTTCATCTAAGCGCATATCATCAGTCGATATGGGGTACCTTCCGAACTGATTTCGGATAATGGGTCACATTTCAAAGTTGAAGTCATTACACTGTGTTCAAAATTCAAGATCCGGTATCACAAATCATCTCCCTACCGTCCTCAAATTAATGGAGCAGTGGAAGCAGCCAACAAGAATCTCAAGACGATTATCAGGAAAATGTGTCAATCGCACAGGGATTGGTCTGAAAAATTACCATTCGCGCTCTGGGCGTACCGCACCTCAATACGATCCTCCACTGGAGTCACCCTGTATTCACTTGTGTACGGAATGGAAGCTGTTTTACCGGTTGAAATGGAAATCCCTTCCCTCAAGATCCTAATGGAAAGTCAATTATCAGAAGTAGAATGGGTTCGTCACCAGTACGAAGAGCTACATTTAATTGATGAAAAACGACTTAGAGCCCTGTACCACGTGCAAGCTTATCAAAGAAGAGTCACTCGGGCGTTTGATAAAAGAGTTAAAGTTTGTGACTTGCAAATTGGGGATCTAGTACTTAAAGAGAATCGAGCACCCATTTTCGATCCTAGAGGCAAATTCAAGCCCAATTAGGGGGGCCCCTTTATCATTAAAGAGGTACTGCCTGGGAAAGCTGTCAGACTCCAAGATCACGATGGTGTCAAATTGCCAGAACCAACGAACCTTGACCAGATCAAACGGTACTACATTTAAGGAGGTCATCTCTGGCCGATCCAAGTTCCCTGTTACCCAGTTAAATATCTCCCTTCTCAGCCCCTCGCAGCCCTTTTCAAAAAAGGATAAATAAAAATCTTACTTTTTTTCTTTCTTAGCCCGATCATCCAACCTAGGGGAGGGAATGTAATTCGAACTACGTTTTGGTCTGATCCCAAAATTTTGGGGTACGTAGGCAACCTGAGAAGTTACTTTAGGCCCGACTACATCAAAATAAAAAAATAAATTCTCCCACAAAAAAAAAAATCCAAAAAGAAAAAAAATTAAAAAAAAAATATTGTCAAAATGGGGAAGAAAAATTCAAAGCAAAATGAAAGAAATGCTACACAAGGGGCATTCGGGTTTTGAGCCTTAAAATCCCTTCTTTTATGCCCAGTCCTACGCTTACCTATGAAAGTCCTCCTAAGTACCATGCGAAAAAGTCAAGGAAGGAAACAAAGCTTGATCAGATAGTAACTTCAGAAGTTCAAAAAAGAAGAAAAGGAAAAATAAAACCTGCTAAGTTGAAAACCCGAGAGGGCGACTTAGGCAAAAATCAAGGCAAGCTCGCGAGGTTGAAAATCTGAAAGGACGGCCTTGGCAACAATTAGAGCAAAAGAAAAAGAAAAATTGTAAGCTCGCTAGATCGAAAACCTGAAAAGGCGATTTAGGCAAAAGCTAGAGCATGCTCGCTAGATTGAAAACCCAAAAAGGCAATCTAGGCAAAAATTAGAGCAATCAAAAAATAAAATAAAATCTTCGTTGAGTTGAAAAGTAAGGCGAACTAGAGCATCAGAAGTCTGAACGACCAATCCTCTATTCTCAGCTCAAACCAAGCAATGACTTAGAAACCACACGTATCTTGTCCACGATTGATCTGAACAGTTTTATGTTCCTAAGCGAACTAAAATGAGAAGAATGTGATCTCCAAGATGAATCTCAAGAGTGGAGACTCGGTTCCAACAGTTGAGCCCGACTCATGATTTCCAATAAAATTGAAATTAAGAGTAAACCCTTATTGCACTTGTGGTAATCTAAGACTTCTAATTTTCATATTGAGGGATATCCCTTATTCTTTAGAAGTATATTTCCCCCTACACTAGGGGCAGTTCCGTCTTTCAAATATGTTCAAATATCCTCAGTATAACACCCCCCATCAAACTAGGGGCATTTTTTGAAGCTAAGTCAATTTTGACCCCAAAGGATAAGGTTCACTCTAAATTAAAGGTTACCCTCTTGATAACATTTTTTTTTGAAACCCCCAGGGTTCGAAGAAAGTTAAAACGTTGACCAGACCTTCATAAAATTCAACTTTTTGAAAGTGTTGTTTTGCCTAAAATAATGCATTACTCTTCCACCCCGAGTATGTAGAGTAAGACATTCAGATTTTGCTCAGACGCCGCCGAGGGTTTTCTCAGATTATGCTCAGATTTTACTTAGATGCCGCTGAGGGTTTTTCTCAGATTATGCTCAGATGCCGCCGAGGGTTTTCTCGGATTATGCTCAGATTTTGCTCAGATGCCGCCGAGGGTTTTCTCGGATTATGCTCAGATTTTGCTCAGATGCAACCGAGGGCTTTCTCGGACTATGCTCAGATGCCGCCGAGGGTTTTATCGAATTATGCTTAGATTTTGCTTAGATGCCGTCGAGGGTTTTCTCGGATTATGCTCAGATTTTATTCAGATGCCGCCGAGGGTTTTTCTCGGATCATGCTCTGATTTTGCTCAGACGTCGCCGAGGACTTTCTCGGATTATGCTCAGATTTTACTTAGATGTCGCCGAGGGTTTTTCTCAGATTATGCTCAGATTTTGCTCAGATACCGCTGAGGGTTTTCTCAGATTTTGCTCAGATTTTACTCAGATGCCGCTGAGGGTTTTTCTCGGATTATGCTTAGATTTTGCTCAGATGCCGCCGAGGACTTTCTCGGATTATGCTCAGATTTTACTTAGATGCCGCCAAGGATTTTTCTCAGATTATGCTCAGACCTTGCTCAGATGCCGCCGAGGATTTTCTCAGATTATGCTCAGATATGCTCAGATACCGATGAGGATTTTCCCGGATTATGCTCAGGGTTCGCTCAAATTTTATGTTTACACACGTTCTCTATCGTTAAACTTGTTATCCTCCCAACATGAATGCGCAGAATGGAGGTGTGCCTTTTCAAAATCCTCACTACACTATTGCACACACACGCACTTGCATCAGTTAAGGAGAATTTTCAAAATTCAAGGATTTGACATTTTTAGTCCAAGGAGAACTTACCCTCAAGGATCTGGACATTTTGACAAATTATCGAATCAGGCTGCAAAATGAGCTGTCACTAGCTTTGGCATTCGGATGTCACACTATCTATCACAATAGATTGGCCATCTAGTTTGCTTCCACCCTCTGCCAAAGAGGGGCATCTGTAGACACCCCATTTTTGCATCTGCCTAATTAGACAATTCGTCACCCGGTTACCGTAAATTCCTAATGATGATCACAAAGAACTCGAAAGCTTGTGAGTACTGTCCCTGATTCCAGTTGTATCCATTCTTTTCATCTCCCCTACTCGTTACGACTCGACATAGAAATTTACGCATGCTTAGGACCGCCATACGTCACACATACGTCACACCCGATTTAGCAAGCACGTACGCTTAGGCTCGCCACACAGTTCGATAACCTAGAGATCTCGTCATGCTAGGAAAATACGACTTTGAAACATAGAAATAATCACGTTGGGACTAAAAGAAACCTCACGCCATAATTCGTAAAAATCCGTAAAATTCAAGAAAAATCATAAAAATGACCGAAATACCCCTCGACCTCCAAACTCAACTTAGAAATCTCGATCCTTAGGAAAATATAATAAAAATTAAAATCAAATAAAAAATTAAATAATTAAAACTTAAAATTAAAAATTAGAATCAAATAAAAAATTAAATAATTAAAACTTCAAATTAAAAATTAGAATCAAATAAAAAATAAAAAATAAAAAATTAAAATCAAATCAAAATTTAAACAATTAAACATGTAATTTAAAATTAAATAATTAAAACTTAAAATTAAACAAATAAAATTTAATTCAAAATGAAAAAATTTAAATCTAATTCAAATTTAAACAATTAAAATCAAATTCAAAGCTAAACAATCAAAATTTAACATCTAATTCAAAATCAAACAATTAAAACTTAAAATTAAACAATTAACCTCTAATTTGAAATTAAAACTTAAAATTAAACAATTAACCTCTAATTTGAAATTAAAACTTAAAATTAAAAAAATTTAAAATCCAATTCAAAATTAAATAATTAAAATCAAATAAAAAACTTGAACCATTAAACCAATTAAAATCAATAAAATTTAAAACAAAATTTTTAATCAAGGCTAGAATCGACCAATCACAACTCGAGGTTATCATGCTACGAATAGCGGGGGATCACTCCACCACCATTCTCCCAAAGAAAGGACGCGTAAAGAGAAAAAAAGAAAGAAGAAAAAATTAGAAAGAAGTGAAAAACGAAAAATATAAGGTGGATTTCTATTTAAAAGAGAACGTCTTCTCTTAGTTGGGGGCCGGACTCTCTTGAAAAACAGGTGGAACAGCTTCATCGTCTGCTATCTTGGAAGTACAGACCAGCTGCCCCACCTCTCCTTGACCTCTCTCTGCCTGCAACTCATCTCCTTTTCACTCCTTCCCCACATCCTCTTTTTACTCTCTCCATTTCCCTCACGTTCTCCAGTTTAGAACGACCCCTTGCTGTCCCCTACATCACCTCCACTTACCTGTAACACAGCCCACTCTATTAATGCCTGCAACTGCTCTCCCTAGCCCTCATCCACGTTCAACGTTTTAGCAGCCAAGAGAAGAGCCGAGACAGAGAGAATCAAAGGAGAGAAACATAGATGTTCATTCAGCCTTGTTCAGCCCTTTGAGTAGCCCCAAATACCTCCTCCCCTCTTCGTTTTTTTGCTATTAAAACCACCCACATACCTCTTTTTTTCCCTCCATCATTGAAACCAGCACAAATACTCACAGTTTAGCCTCCCATTAATCTGTTCATCTAATGTTTTTAGTCTCCTTTTAACGTCCCCACAGCTGCTCTATCCATACCCATTAGAACCTGCAACGCAGCAACGTGCAACCCCAGCTACAGTCCTTACAGCAGTCTTTTTTTTCTTTTCTCTTTCATCACACAACACCACCAGCCATCCTCTCTCTCTATCATTTGCTGCCCAACGCCCAGCAATCTCATTCGACTTCTCTCTGCAAAGGAAAGCCCCCTATCTCTACCTGAGTGCATCTCCACGGCTACAGTACCTACAAGCTTTGGAGTTATATCTGAAGGGGTCAATTCTGCACCGTTTCATCTTATAGGTAATTGTTATTAGTTATTAGTTTTTTGTTTTCTTTCTTTTCTCATTCGTCCTTTATGGCCTGCTATATATTTCTCTCTCTGTTTTGTGTGCAAAAATTTTCCTTCATGTTGAAATTATGCCGATTTGTGGTGCCATGATCATTGTGAAGTGAATACGAGATGGATTTTTAGTAATGCTAGGTGATGAATTTGGTCACTCTTTTGATATTTTTTTATTTTTTATTTTTTATTTTTATTGCTTATTGATAAAAAAAAAATCTGTTCTAGGGCTAGGAGAATGTTTTGTTGTGTTTTTTATTTATTTTTGCATCGGGATAGGATTGAAATTTTTTTTTATTTGTTTTCGTGTTTTTATAAATAGGATTGGAAGAAGGTTTGTTTTATGCGTATGATCCAAACTCTTTATTCTTTTATTTTTATTTTTTTAGTTTATTTTTTTTTCTTTCTTATTACATGTCAATAGGTTAAGAAAATTTTTTGATTCTTTAGTCTTTTTATAGGTTTCTAGGTGTTTTATCTTTTTATTTTCATTTTCATTTTTTTTATTTAATTTTCGCATATTGGTAGGATTGTAGGATTTTTTTTAACGTGGTTATTATGATCGAGTTGGATTTGCATGATCTATGATAACGTTCGAGTTCTTTGTATTATTTTAAGATTTTTCCATGTAATCAATGTATTCCTTGACTTGACAACTATGCATGTTATTGAATAATAGCTATTTTGACAAAAATCGAAAATCATGTATGCATGCTCGTTTGGTTATTCTAGGGATTCATGAATATAAGAATTTTCTTATGGATTGTTCTTTTTAACTTGGAATTTTTTCGCGATAATGTTTGTCAATTTCCAATTTGGTGATTTTTGGCAAATTCATAAGCTTCTAATTTGGGACTTCATTGGTTATATAATTTTCTTTTTTGGAGATTATTTGTGGATCATTAGAAAATTCTATTTGAAAACTTTCTAATATAGGGTTGTATAGTTTCCTATTTTGGGAGAATATATTTATAGATTTCTGATTCAGAAATTTCATATTTTAGCAATTTTCCAATTTAGAAGATTCTGTACATTTTTATATTTAGGAGGTTCATGTTCATGGAAATTTGGGGATTTCAAATTTAGAAACTTACATTTTTTAGAATATTCTATTTTAGAAAATGTATCTTTTTAAATTTTGAATTTGGGAATATAGCATATATCTCATGAACTCTAATTTAGGAAATTTTACATTCCTAATTTGGAAATATTAAGTCCCAATTTGACAGGTTTCTATTTGTAATCTTCCTATTTAGGATATTCTCATGATTTTCTATCTTAGACAGTTTGAGGAGTACTTGCAGGTGGAGTTTCTTAATTGATTTCAGGTCATGGAGCTGATTAGGGCTTTTTCAAACCCTCCCATACTTTGTGGAATTCAAAGAAGAATCACGTGATAATTGGGATAAATTTTAGCCATGGGATTTGGTTGGAAAATCCAACATGAATTGATGATGATGATTGGACTGTGACATTGACTGTAATTTTGTATGTTGACCGTAGGATGACTTTGGATCGTAGTAGAGACCGATCATATTGATTGGGCGGGTTCGGTGCCTAACACCTTCCGAAACCCGTAATCTGACCCCTTACCCATACATTTGATCCGTGGATCGACCCATTATCCATTTGGAGTTATTTATGGTTCCTAGACCTAAACTAGGTGGCGACTCCCTTCTTTTAAAGTTCCCCATTTTATAAATCGGACCCCTATCCACTATTGAGTGAAAACGGGTCGAGGCGATTTCAGACACAGATCAAAATGTATTGTATATAATGTAAGAAAAATCTTTTTGACATGAGATCAGAATGCAATTTATATAAGATTGGAAGGAGTCTTTTGACATTGAGTTTTTTCATTGTATTCAAGTGTCCATAAGATCAAATGTATAAATGAATCATTCTTGATAAATATTGATTATTGTAATAATGGGTCCACAAGATGAAAGTGTACATTAGAATCCTTTTAATAGAATAAATATTTTTTATGAATTAAATATTAGAAAGATCTTTCTAACATTGTATAAAATACATTTCGATCTCATGTTATAATGAACCTTCTAACATTGAATTTTTCATTATATTCAAATATCTAAAGGACCAAATGTACAAAGAAATTTATGACAAATGTTAATTATTGTAATCAGACTCAATAGGATGAAAGTATACATTGGATGCAATTTATATATTTTTAAGGATGTTAATGGATATGATTAGACCCAAAATCTAATGTGATAGTTCCATGTTTGGATCGACATTTTTTTTCTTTTTTATCAGTCACAAAATACTTAAAAATTTTCTGAAATTGTTCGAGTAAAGTATTAATCATGAAATACGGTAACAATTTTTTCCTCCACCTCAAATTTTATTTATTCAACATTCAAACAATAAAGATTTCAAAATTTATTTACGAAACTTTCTCGAACTAGCTGAATTGATTATTTTCATTAAAAATTAATATAAAATAAAAGATAAGATATGAGAATCCCATGATTTTTTTTGTTTAAAATATGTATAAAAAATCCTAAAATAATAAGAACAAATTTAATTGGGCCATCAACAAGTGAAAAATGTATGTTAAAATATGTATAAAAAACTTAAAACAAAAGAAAGAATTTAATTGAGCTATTTAATCAATAAAATAACTTAAATGTGTAAAAAAAAAATTTAACCCTTAAATAAAATAAAATTTAATTGAATTATTAATTAATCACAATATATTTCAGAATCCCATGATTTTGTTGGTTTAAATATGTAAAAAAAAAACACCTAAATCAATATGAAGGCATTTAGTTGAGTCATCAACAAGTAAAAATATAGGTTAAAATATAAAAAACTTAAAACATAATAAAGAATTTAATTGACCTATTAATCAATAAAAAATAATTTTAAAGATGTAAACAAAATAAAATTAACCCTAAATAAAATAGAATTTAGTTGAACTATTAATCAATCACAATATACCTTAATATATATATAAATTTAATTCTAGAGCAAAAAAAGAAGGAAGTTGAACTACTAGTAAAACAAATGTAACTTCAAATATGTAAAAAATAAAAAATATCTAAGAGAAGAGATCAATTTAGAGAGTAAATAGAACAAGAGAGTGAATTGACCAAGAGAGAAGATGAAAATGTAATATCAAATTTGGAAAAATGAAGAAAACTTGGTCGATTTAAGTTGTTGCCGTCGTTCAACTTTGGTGTACCTGAGGATCCATTCAAGCAAGAGAGGAATTGAAGAAGTCTCAAATTTGGGGAGATGGAGAAGACGAAGAATAACTTTTTATTAGAAGATTAAAAAGAATAAAAAGATTTAGTTGGATTTTAATGTATTATTTATGTTATAATGGTAAATGCATAAGTTAAACAAAAAATGATATTTGTGGTATTAAAAAATTTAGATTTTACTATTTTTATCATTTTGATAAAAAAAAATATTTCCAAAATGGTAATTTCCCGTTTTCGAAAATATTTGCTATAGTTCAACATTTTAGTAGATAAGTTTGAAAACTGTATCAATTTGGTAAATTTCTCTTATATATATATATATATATATATATATTGTCCATACTGTTTTATTAGGACTTGTTCTTATGAGGAATCTAGCAAAGCTACCAAAAAATAAATGTTGGTATGTTGGCTTTTCCAACATGAAAATAGATTCGAAGGTTCATTGACACGAATATCCTGATCACACCAATGGTAAGAACAATTTACTTTGAATGTCAAAAGTTTGATTATATTTAAATCTTAATTGGTTATGATGCAAACCTAATTAATAAATCAAAGTATATTCGTGTTAATGGTATACAAAGTTAAGGCTTCGTCTATTTGGGGACTTAACACACCACTGCGCTCAACAATCGATGTCCATGGTGTCCATATTGTGGCGACTTTCACTCTGATACCTTCTGTCGAGCCTCCATGTAGTCCTTTTCTTTGGTCTTCCCTTCTATTAATACTATCAGTGCCTATTTTGTGATGGATTTCATGTTGGTACCCTTTTTTTTTGGGCGCCTAGGTAGCCTTTTCGAAAAGGTCATCCCTTTCAAGATTTGAATTTGTTTCCTTTATATATTATCAAAAAACATGGACCTAAAGCATCTAAGCGTTAGTGGTGTTGTCATGCCCCAAAAACTCAATCTGAATCCCCATGATTCCCAAGTTGAATCAAGAGGCATGATATATAACTCATATAATGATAATCAATAGATAGATGTAAATCACAAATAAATAACTAAATGTCATACCTGATTATTGCCCAACAAAACAGATGTGTATCCTCAAACATTAGTACACTTGATATATACATAAAACAGTAACGACATAATACCGTGCTCGTAGCTATATAAGAAAATAACAGCAAAATACTCAAATCTAACTCTAGTTCAAAATTGATCAGTAGTACCCATGCTCCATTTCTAGAAGCTTGGACTGATCATCTATAAAGTCATAACAATGAGCCTTTTCGAAAGGATCACCTAAACCAGGTGCGCTTGAAATTTGTGATGTCGTAGGGGTGAGTAGCAGAGGAGTTACTGTGACGCCCCACCAAACACTAACACAAAACCCCATGTCAGATCTCGAGGCACTAGGTGACGTCTTGAAATTTTGGCATAGTCTCCTTTGTTTATGTTAGTATTCCAAGATGTTCAACCTGTTTTACCTGATAAACAAAATCTTTAATATCTTGTATATACATACAAAAACTGAATAATAGTAGAATATCTATATACATCTAGTCATGAAAGATAGATTAGAGTGCGAAAGAATAAATAATATATATGATTATTCTGAAAATTCTCACTCTAACAAAAATCCTAATGCTTAATACAAAATCTATAATATTCTTGATCTAATTGACATCACTAAGGAGTATAATCCCAATACTCACCAGGTAATTGACTCTTGTTGTCTATCTGACCCACCAGATGGTCCCCATTCGCTAGTTCTACGCCCGTCTCGCCAACTGTAGGCTCTGAAATTAAAGAAAATAAGAATGAAGGGTGAGTAACAATGGTTACCCAATAAGAAAACAAACAGTTTCTATCAATAATCTTCTCTTAACATGAACGAATAAATATACTGAATTATTTTAACATATGCAAAATTTTACAGAAGAAACTACGATTAACTAATACATATAACCAGGGATGAGCAACTAAACATTTTAAAACTAACATTACATTAATCAAGAGTACTCACTATAGCATTTTTATTTTATACAAATCTAATTGACCAAATGGAAACATTAAACGTGCATTTCATTTTATATATATCAAAATAAAGCAACAAATACATAATACACTATGGTGGAGTAGTGGAATTAGAAAGTTGGGATTCACGACTGGATCACTCCCAATCGGGATATGATGTTACACTACTTTGCTGATTTTTTTAGTTCTTAATTTTGTAGTCGGTCGTTGCACTTATCACACTTAATTGATTATTTATCTGGCTCAGGCTGGCCATTTGACTTGACCATAAACAATGAGTCTCTTTTCGATGTATCAGAATATTCGACTAATATAGATTATTAGTGATCACGGACTAATCATCTTCGTCTATGCCTATCAGGCGTGCATATGATTCCCAAATATATAATTCATTCGTATACGGCCACCTTTACATTACAAGTTCACTAGTAAAGATAGAGATGAATAAACTCAGATTTCAGTAGTGATTCCACTCTCATACGTGTCATATACCATGTATGAATTTGGTTGTCTCCATCGTACATCTGAGGATAATAAATCACTCCGGATGATATGATAGATTCCCTTCAAGTATTCACAAACTTTTTATAATTCATAAAATAATTACATATATATATCATTTTTCTTTTGAAAACAAATAAGAAATTAACAATACAGAATTGGGAATGGATATCCAATTTCCTACCAGGCAACTGCGGTCACATCGCATAAGAGAAATAACATAATAGAAAAGTAACCAGTGCTTCGCGCTAACAGAAAATAAATAAACATGCAACTAATATCATTATCCCTAGATATTCGTTCATCAACCCACACAAAGCATCACAATATAAAATGCAAACATCACCCTTTGGGAGTGACTCTGACATTTTACCGTTCATACATTTTTTCCCTTTTTTAATTTTTATAATTTTTAATTTTTCGAATAAAATATGTACTTTATGATATTCATCAACTCAATCTGAGTTCATTGAATATTAAATCATTTTTCAACTATAAAATTTATTTTTGTCAATAATATAAAAAAATTACAAAACTTAGATCAAAACGTCCGAACGGTGCACATGACCCAACTGATGGAAATAACCCAATGAAATGTCCTACTCACGTATAATTTATTATAAAATATAATTAAATAAATCAAATATGAAGGTTTAGGAGTGCATTTGAAATAAAGTAAAGAGTTCTATATTTTTTAAACCTAATACAAATTTTCGATAAAAATCCTAAATACAATTTTCGTAAATCTACGATTACCAATAGAAATTGAGAGTTCTTACAATCTCTAGGTGATAGAATTAAAGTACGTGCACAGAAATCGAGATAATTGACATAGAAATTCAAGTGGATGATTTTTGAATTTGCCTCGGTGCTTTCAAAGATCTCGATGCAGTCGTCCTTTCTCATTTTATGATGGAGGACGATTTAACTTCAAAACAAATGAAATCTAGGGTCAAATTTTTGAAATCCTCGTATCATATACAGTTGATTTTTGATGATACGAGGTGAAAAAAGAGAGAAAATAAAAGAAAATTGGGTAGATTTTGTAAAGAACGAAGCTGCAGATGTTTTCCTTTCTATGTCGGAAGTCGATAGTGAATCTATGGTTGAAAGTAAAAAATATATATATTTTTTAAAATGTCACGGTTGGTAGTGGACAAAATTAGATTATGATGATGAATATAATTTTTTTAAATTAAAAAAATTATTTATATAAGTGCGGGACAAAATCGACATTTTACCTATTGTTTCATTCGACAATAACTTGATCGTTCAGACTCCAAAAGTGACGAATGAATATTCTATTTTGTCTAATTTTTCATTCTAGATCTAATGATATAATCAAATTTTAAAAATTAGGTTTCTAACAAAAAATACTTTTTTGACCTGATATAATCCTAAAATTGATGTTATTTTCATTTTTGACGATAATTCGACTTTTTGAACTCCAAAAATGACAAGTAAATAATCTATTTCCTATATAAAAAAAAAATTACGAATCTAATGGTATGATCGAATTTTAAAAATTCTTTTTCTAGTAAAAAATCATTATTTTAGTCTAGTCCAATTTGAAAATCAAAGATTTTGTAATTTTTTTGTTCGGAGTAGCCTTTGAGCGTGCTTATAAGCTAAAGTATGTTTACCAATCATTTTGAATCCAATGGTGAGGTCGAATTTCATTAAAAATTATTAAAATAAAATTTTAAAATTGTACCATAAGTTCCACTTTCAAGATTTTCTTAAAATTTCACTATTTATTTTTTCTCGAGATACGAATAAAAAACACAGGATTTTATAGTTATCCAGTAGGGAAATCTTACAAATTTAAATAATAGTGCCTTATATGTAGTTTAAACATTCTAGAAATTCGTAAATCATGTCTATTTGAAATTCAACACATAATTGAAAATAATTGAATACCAATGTCATAAAATCTAGTAGGAAATTGAAACCTAATTAAAAATCTGAAGAAAAAATTATTCGTAATATAACATCATATAATAGAATATTATAATAGAGAGTTGAGGGTCACAATTAATATAAACATCTCAATCAAAATACGATTATTCCAATACTTCACCAGTGTGGAACCTTACCATTAATTCTTAGTTTTATGGTCAGCCTTTGCCACAATTTGAGTAACTGTTTTCTGACTTAGGTTAGCCGTTGACCAAGGCCTTAAGAAATATGCTAAATCTAGTAAGTCATTTTTTCTTGACTACTCTAAATTATTAATGATCATCGATAATTTCTATCAATCATACAACTATCTATATTTTGTTCTTTATTAAAGATAGAAAAAAAAGCTTAGATTTCTGTTGTGATGTCGTGTTGTTATGCATCCTGTAAAATCCCGAGTTTTCAATTTGTATCTAATGAAAACATAAATAGTAGAATTTTAAGAAAATCTAAAAATATGACTTAGGATAAAACTTTAGGATCTTTTCTAATCATTTTAATGAAATTTGCATCACCGTTGGATTCAAAATGATCGAAAAACATACTTTAGCCTGTAAGCACGCTCAAATGCGAGTCCAAACAGAAAAGTTGTAAAATTCTCGATTTTCGAGTCGGACTAGGCTAAAATAATAATTTGTTGCTAGAGAAATAATTATTAAGATTTAATCACATTATTGGGTTTATAACGAAAAATTATAGAAAATGAACTACTTACTTGTCATTTTTGGAGACCAGAAAGTCAAATTATCGTAAAAAACGAAAATGACGTTAATTTTATAATCTCATCGGGCCAAAAATATAAATTTTTTGTATAGATAAAATTTGAAGAAACTGACTACACCATTAGATTCGAAATAAAAAATTAGATAAAATAGAGTATTTATTCGTCACTTTTGGAGTCCAGACGGTTAAGTTATCGTCAAACGTAACAATAGGTAAAATATTGATTTCATCCCACACTTATATAAATAATTTTTTTTAAAAATTCAAAACACTATTCATCACCTCAATTCGTCCAAAAACCAGCCAACGTATTTGACAAAAAATTAGTTTTTTTCTCGATTGTCAACCTCAAATTCACTGTGATCGGGTCGTCGGCGACTTCCGAAGTAGAAAAAGAAAAGGTCCGCAGCCTCAACATTTACAAAACCCACTTAACTTCTTCTCGTTTTCTCTTCTCTTTCACCTTGTATCATCAAAATCATCCTTATAAATATACATAAATTTCATAATTTCGACCTCGGATTTCATTTATTTCGGGGTCAAATCGTCATTTGCTGTAAAAGTGAGAAAAGACGACGACATCGAGATCTTCGAAATCACCAGGCCAGATTCAAAAATCAGTCACTCCAAAATTTGGTCTGTCTCGATTTCCGTACCAATCATCTCAATTTTCGCGCACACGCTTCAATCCTATCACACAGAGATAGTAAAAAACTCTCAATTTCTATTAGTAATCGTACATTGTGAAAATTGCATTTATGATTTTTTTAAAAATTTGTGATTTGAATTCAATTAGTTATTTCAAATTCACGTCAGAACTTGTATATTTGATATGTCTAATTTTATTTTATAACAAATTACACATGGGTAGGATATTTCATCAGGTTACTTCCGTCAGTTGAGTCCTATGCACCGCTCGGACCCCATTTTGATCTAAGTTTTGTATTTTTTTAATGTTATTAAAAAAATAATTTCATAGTTAAAAAAATGATTTAATATTCAATGAACTCATATTGAATTGATAAATATCAGAAAGTGAATATTTTTTTTCGAAAGATTGAGAACTATGAAAATTGAAAAAAAAAGAAAAAGGGGGATAAAACGATAAAATGTCATAATCACACCCGAGAGGTGATATTTGTATTTTACATTGTAATATAATATGTAGGTTGGTGAAGGGGTATCTAAGGATAATGATTGGTTGCATGTTTATTTAAATTATATTAGCGCAGAGGTTCTAAGTTATGTTATTTATTTAGGCCAGGTGGCCATAATTGCATGATAGGAAATTGGATATCTATTCTTAACCTTGCATTGTTAATTTCTCTTTTGTTTTCAAATGAAAATAATATATATATGTAGCTATTTTGTAAGTTGTTAAAGAGTCTGTGAATGCTTAAAGGGCTAATGCGTCATACCATTCGGAATGGTGTACTATCTTAGGATGTACGGTAGGGACCACCAAGCTCTTACGTGATATGCGACGTGCGACGCCCCGCCAAACGCTAACATAAATCTAGATGATACCTCGAGGTATTAGGTGGCGCCTTGAAATTTCGGCATAGTCTCCCCTGTTTATGTCAGTGTCTTATGGAACTCAAAACCTAATAAATCAATCCAACCAAACCTGAATATAACAGATGCCAAGATTTTACAAGGTACGGAAGATAGTAAGTTACGAGTGGCATAAGGTTAGATCAGAGTGTAGAAAAGATAAAAAGATATATAAGGTTACAAAATTTCATCATCACTCTAACATAAATTTATCACTCGGCCCAAGAACTATAAACACCTCATAGACACAATAACTCCTAATGGAAATAGTCCGAGTGGTCACCAGGTAGTGGACTCTAGTTGTTGGTCTGACCCACCAGATGATCCTCGTCTGAAGGTTCTATGTCTGCCTCTCTAACTGCCGGCTCTGAAACTAAAAAAAAATGGAAAGAAAGGGTGAGTAACAATGGTTATTCAATAGGATCACCAACAATTCCTACTAGTAACCTCACCTAACGTGATTCAAGTAATCATACTGATACATTTCAGAACATGCAAGCTTTATAAAGTCAAACTATGGTTAACTGGTACATATAGATAGGGATGAACAACTAAACAATTTAACATCCCACATAGCATCAGTCATCCATACTCACTATACATTTTCATTCTTATATAAATATAATTGACAACATTGAAATAGTAGACATGCTTTGCAGTTTATAATTCGAAATAAAACAGTAGATACATATTACACAATGGTGGAGTACTAGAATTAGAAAGTTGTGATTCACAATTAGATCGTTCCCAGCGAGACATGATGTTACTACATAAATCTAACTTTTAGTTCCTGATTTTGTAGTCGATCACTGCGCTTATCACACTGGTGACCATTTATACGGCTCAAGCGGGCTGTTTAATCTGACCGTAAGTAATGGATCTATTTTCAATGTGTGAAAACGTTCGACTACTGCTAGATTGTTAGTGATCACTGACCAATCATCTTCGTCTATGCCTATCAGACGTGCATGTGATTCCCAAATTAAATTCTCCATTCATATACGACCACTTTTACAATACACGTTCACTAGTAAATATAGAAAGAAATGGATCTGGATTTGTGACTCCACTCTCATACGTGTCCCATCCGCATATGAGCTTGCTGGTCCCTACCATACATCTAAAAATAATACATCACTCCGGATGATACGACTTACTATCCCTTTAGACATTCACAAACTCTTTAAAAGCTCATAAAATAGCTACTTATATATATATATTACTTTTCTTTTAAAAATAAAAGAGAAATCAATAGAACAAGGTTGAGAGTGGATATCCAGTTCCTACCATGCAACAGTGGCCCCCCGGCCTAAGATAAATAACAGTACTTAGCGTCTCTGCGTTAACATAATTTAAATAAATATGCAATCATTCATTACCCCTGGATATCCCTTCACCAACCTACACACAACATACAATATAAAATGCAGACATCACCACTCGGGTGTGATTCTGACATTTTACCGATCATCCCCTTTCTCATTCTTTCAATGTTTTCACTTCTTAAATTTTCAAATCAAAACTTTCTTTTTTTTGAGCTTCTCAAGTCACTTTGACCATTCAATCGACAAAACCATTAATTTTTTGTTAAAACGGGGTCTCAATGGGTACGCGAAGGTAAATTGTCAAAATTGGAAAAAAGCTGGTGAAAATTTAGCTAAGTATCGAAAACTCAATTTTTCAAAGTTCTCGAAATTGAAAATGGGGTTTTGAAAGTGAAAGCCTTGAATACGAGATTCGACACCATATAATTTTTATAGTCTAATTCCAAGTAGCACGAAATATATTAACTTTTGAAAATTTTTCGAAAACGTTAAAACTTACGTTTTGTTCTTCAAACCAAAATTCAGATTTTAATCCTTTGAGATTTGAATCTTGAAACTATTCCCATTGTTCCAAAATGGGGGGTAAAATCTTAATTTCATTAAAAAATTTAAAGTAATGCATTTACTTAAATTTTTTAATGATATAAAGGGTGGGGAATCATGTACAAGTCATAAGGAATATAACCTAAAAGCCAGAAATAGTTTTGAAGACAATTATGTCGGTGGAACTGGTAAAATGGCCTTCGGTAGGTATCGGTGGGACCGACAGCTCCTGCCGACACCACTGAACAACCTTGCGAAATTTGGATTTTTCGATCATTTTTCAAAATTTTCTTCCGTTCTTCGAATCCTACGACCCATCCACAGATTTATTGTTAAAACTTGATAAAAGCACATCAAATCTCTAATTCTAACATGAATTTAAAAGCACACACAAGATTTCAATGATTTAAGAAGAAACAATGAGTTTTGTTAAAACCTAAATGCATACTTTGAAATCTAAAGGTTACCACTAAGAATCGAAAGTCCCCTACTTGGTTTGTGGATGCAAAATATGATGAGCTAGCATAAGAATCAAGTTCGACAACATGAGCGACAAGTTTGGATTAACTTGGGTGCAAAATGAACGAGTTGGTCACAAAACCCTTGTTGAAGGCGTCCTTCCTCTTTTGACGAAGGTGGATGACTCCTCTTCGACATAGGGTAGGCCTCCAAGTGGATAGGTTCAAACCCTCATGTTGTTTTTAGTGAGACCTCAAGATAAAGAAATGAAAATGTGGATTTAATGGGGTGAGAACGTAGAGTTCGTCGAGGCCGATGATTTTTTCCTTCTTCGTCGATGATCAATACGGGTTTGATCGCGATGGAGGTTGGTGAGAATGGGTTGAAACCCTAGAATGGAGAAAAGGCTGATTTGGGATTCTTTAGAGAAGAAGTGAAAGAAGTGAAATAAAAAAAATGTTATTTTTCTTTTAAGTTAGGGCTAGGGCATTTTTGACATTTCCTACTTGTTTCTATCTTTAACGGTAATCCGACTATTCAGACTTGGAAAATGACAAATGAATACTTTATTTTCAATATTTTTTTTGTTACGGACTAATTGGTGACATCGAATTTTTTTGATTCCCGCTTTAACGAAATTTCACTGTCTTGGGGTCCCACTTGACACAAAATTCGAGGATTTTCTAATTTTCTCATCTGAACTCGACTTTGAACGTGCTTACAAGCTAAAGTATATATTTTGATCATTTTGAATCTAATGGCTAAGTCAAAATTCATTAAAATGAATGGACTAAAATTTGAGCACTCTACCCTAAGTCTTTCTTTTAGAATTTTATTGAAATTCACAATTAAATTTTCTCGAGCTATAAATTAAATATTTGGGATGTTATAGGACGTGTATGAGAGTGGAGTCACAATTGGAATTTGGGGTTATTCCTCTCTATCTTTACTAGTGAACTTGTAATGTAAAAGTGGTCGTATATGAATGGATTGTATATTTGGGAATTACACGCATGTCTAATAGGCTTAGACGACGATGAGTAGTCAGTGATCACTAACAATCTATAGTAGTCGAACGTTCTGACACATCGAAAAGAGACCCATTACTTACAATCACGTTAAACGGCCAGCCTGAGTCGGATAAATGATCCCACAAGTATGGTAAACAGCAACCAACCACAAAATCAAGAGCTAATACTTTATTATGAAACATCATGTCTCGATTGAGAATGATCTAGTCGTGAATCCCAATTTTTTAATCCCACTACTCCACCATTGTGTACTATGTATATGTTATTTTATTTTGATATATAAAATGAAGTGCATGTTTAATGTTTCCATTTGATCAATTAGATTTATATAAAAAGAAAATGTTATAGTGGGTACTGTTGATTGATGTAATGTGACTTTTAAAATATTTAGTTGCTCATCCCTGGTTATATGTACCAATTAATCGTAATTTCTTCTGTAAAACTTTGCATATTTTAAAGTGATTCAGAATGTTTATTTGTTCATGTTAGGAGATGTTATTGATATAAATTGTTTGCTTCCCTACTGGGTAATCATTGTTACTGAGCCCTTTTTTCTCCATTTTAGTTTCAAATTTAGGTGTTCTACCTTGACTTGTTGGCAAGTTAGGCATCTACCTACATACTCTGCAATTTCCTTCTTCATACTCGGGAACGAAAAAAAATTTCTCAAATCTTTATACATTTTCGTACTTCCAAAATGTATAAAATATCGGGAACGATGTGCCTCGCCTAGTATGTCGAACCTCAATTGCGAGTCCTGTAGTACCCACATCCTACCTCAAAACCTGAGAACTTTGTCTGATCCTTTTAACCAATTTAGGTCGGTCAAATCCCTAGCTCTTGGCTCATATTCGCTTGCATCTTAGTCTACCTTTTAGGATTCATTAATTCGTGTTATCAACTCATTTTCGATCCTCAGTGTACTCAGGTAAACGTGCGGCCTGTATATTTTTCTTGGAGTCTCGAATACCGTTTTTATGGCTTATTCAAGCAACTGCCATTCTTTTCCCAACATATGAGCTATAGTATTTCTATTCAATGCGTCAGCAACCACATTGACTTTCCTTGGGTGATACTCAAGGGTAAAATTGTAGTCCTTGAGGTACTTCATCCAATGAAAGTGCTCTCTATCCACGTGGTATGCAAATCCACTTTTGATTTTTAAGGTTTGAGAGTCACCACCTAATTATTATGGTCTAGGAACCAAATATTGACTCTAACAGATAAACCAACTAATCTATGGATAAAAAGAAACTATGGTCTGGGGATCACATTACGGGGTTGGAAGGTATTAGGCACTAACCCCGTCCAGCAAACGCAGATCTCTACTATTTTCCAAAAAAGGAGTAGATTGCAAAAAAGACCTAAAACAAATAAATAAAATAAATAAAAAAAGTAAAAGGTATACCTAGACGATCGCAACGATTTATTTCCTCAGAGTTGGCGGATAAACTTTTTGTAAGTGATTCCTTGCTTTTCCTCCGTTACTGGATCTGCTTCAGATCTCTAAGTTGATGTGTTTTTTTCTTAGATCTCAGTATTTTTTAATCTTTTGATGGATTTTTAAGTATTTTTGAAGGGTTTTTGGATGTTTTTTGAGTAAAAATTGGGGTTTGGTTATTAGGTAGGGAGTTGAGGCTTCAAAATTAGGGTTTGAAAAAGGTTAAGGAAACTTTTTGACCTACTTTTTCTAGGATTTATTTTGACCTGCGAAATTAGATTGTAGAGACTTTATATTTATAGAGTTTTTTTGGAAGAATTAGGGTTTGACTAGGTCTCTTTTTAGATGAGGTAATTAGGGATTTGACTTAAATCTTATTTGATTGACTAGGTTTCTTTAGATTAGAGTTTTAATGATTGACTTATTTTTTTGAAATTAGGTTTTTTAATCTTGCGTACAATGAAAGAATATATTTTTAAGTCTTGTGGAGAATCCCCTAATTATATCTCTAATTATTTGGACCCCCAAATGGAAGGGTCTTTTAATAAATATCAAGGGGCTTCACTTAAATAAGTGGGCAACCATCAATAATTTTGCCTGAGGGATTGATTGATTAATTTTCTTATTTCAATTTTTTAAATCAATTTTATTAAGGTTTCAATTTACATTAATTAATGTTTTATTTATTAATTTTAAAATTTAAAACTTTTAAAATTGAAAATTTATCATTTTGCCCCTAAAGAGAACTTTTGCGTTTCAAGTCGTTTTTCGATGTTCTGGAATGTTTTGGAATCAATTTTTTGTAAAGAATTCAATGGGATTATCGATTTGTGTCACTTATGAAATTTTTGGCGTCAAATGATTGTGAACCCTTATGAGGGGCATTTTCATAATTTTTTCGAATTTGATAAAAATTGGCGAAATGGTTTATTTGATTTCATTTTCTTATTTTATGTGTTCAAATAGGTTTTCTTAAGCGTAATGTAGGTTCTAGGGATGTTTTGATGTTAGGGGTATTTTGGTAATTTATTCATGTTTAGTGATTTTGATCGTAAAACTTCTTTTTATCTGAAAAATGATGATTTTTATGTTTTGGGTCGTATTTTCCTAGTGTAGCGTGATTTCTAGAGTTTTGTTTGCTTGAGATACCTCATTTGAATTTCTGAAATATATCTAAGAATAGATATAGCATTGGAATAATCATCAATCATTGGGAATCATCACGATCGGGTTGACGAGTTGATTAAACAGGTGATTGCAAAAATGAGATGTCTATAAATGCCCCTCTTTGGCAAAGGATTGAAGCAAACTAGATAGCAAATATATTTTGGTAGATAGTGTGATATCTAAATGCCAAAGCTAATGACAGTTCATTTTGTAGTCTGATTTAACAATTCGTCGGGGCGTTCGGATCCTTGAGGGTAAAACTTTCCTCGAACTAAAAGTTTGTCAGGTCCTCGAGCCTGAACTCTCACTGACGATATCAAATTCTTGAATTTTAGAAAATTCTCCTTAACTAATCAAAGGTGCACGTGTGTGCAATGGTGATGCCTATTGAGTATTCTATCGGATCATTGAGAATAAACTCTCATCAATAACCACAAATGTCAGGTTCTATATATTTTTTCTTGCTGGCGACGATAATTCAAATTGAAATGCACATACGCAATGAAGACAATCACATGAGATAGGTGATGTAGAAACTCCATTAAATCCTATCAAAATTCTTTTTTAGAGGTCGAAAAAATTTGAGTCTCATTTATCGGATTCTAGCTAAGGTTTACAGGAACTTAAATAATCATGTTAATTCATTCTGTGATTTAAAAAGTTTGAGTCTCATTTCTCGGACTTGAACTTAGGTTTGTAAGTACTTCAAAAAACCTACTCATTCTTGATTCAAAAAATTGGAGTCTCGTTTCTCGGACTCTAACTTAGGTTTGTATGTACTCAATCTTAGGTTTGTAGTTACTTCAAAAAACCTACTCATCTATGATTCAAAAAAAGTCGGAGTCTCATTTCTTAGACTTGAACTTATTGGAGTCACGTTTCTTGAGCTTAAATTAGTTAAAGACTTGGTATTATTGAGTTCAAAGTTTGAAAGATTAGGCCTTTATTAGCTTATCATACATCTGGATTCATAATTATCGTTAGGCTTCGTCAGAATTTTAAGCTTTTGTAAGATTTTCCTTTTTATCATGTGATCAAGAATGAAAACTTCCGAATAACAGTTATTCTAAAAAAGTGACCCTAGTCTCAAGGTTGGCTTCTAACTGGAATTTGACTATGAACTGAATTGTACTTGAAAAATATGAACAAGTAACTATGGACTCTGATATATGATAGACAGAAGAATCGTCATTCCTTTAAATTCAAGACTCTTAAGATTATCATATGTGCAATAAGAAATTTGATCAATTTCTTTTGAAAAATACTTACGCTGGGCTTAGAATCTTGATAATTATTGGAATAGAATATGTTTTTCTTCAAAGTGATCAATGGTTCTACACTTTTCTTTGACGAACACTTGGACAAGTAAACATACTCCTAAAGATCTTACAATATTCAAGATGGCTTCTGAGTTTCTTCAACTTCAACCCTATCTTTGTTAGATGTGAGCTTTCAGTTGAAAAATGAATGTTGTGACTTGAATAATTTTTTATATTTCTTAACGGGCTTTTTTCTTCTTGATGATCTTGAATATTCAACTCAACAACTTCTTGGTTCCTTAGACCTTAACCGAGTAAATTAACATTCAGGAGGATTTAATAGGTAGGCTTAGGACATGGTTTAGAAAGAAAAGGTATAAGGCTCAACTTCCCAAAATGTCCCTAGTTTGATATTTTCTTTTTTTTTTTGTCAATTATTTTGATTATCCTTTTTTTAAATGCCCCTAGTTTGACATTCTTTTATTTTTATCAATTCTTTTGATTATTTTTTCTAATGTCTCTAGTTTGACACTATTTTTTTTTTAACCTTTCAATAGGGGATTTTCCTTTTAGATGACATTTTCCTTAAGAAAATACATTTTTTTTGTGACCGGACCTGAAGTAACTTCTCAGGTTGCCTATGTACCCCAAATATTTCTTCTTCTTTTACTTTTGGGATCAAGTTAAATGTAGTTCATACTAAGATTCCCTCCCAAGGTTGGTTAGTGTGATTTAGAAAGAAAAAGCTATTGATATTTTTAGAGGCTGCGAAGGGCTAAAGAAAATTTTCTATTTCTTGGGAAGACAGGAAAATGATTCGACCAAAGAGGGCATCCTTTGGTGAAACACTACTTGATTTAATCAAAGTTTAGGAAACTCGATGTCTTGATTGCTCTGTTGAGTAAAGTCTTCTTTTACGAAATTGAGAATGAGTAATCTTCAATCTTCTTTTGAGAAGGAGTAATCTTCAGTCTTCTTTTGAGAAGGGATAATCTTCAGTCTTCTTTTACGAAATTGAATGTGATTGAGTTATTTGTATTTGACATTGATTCGTTCAACTCTTCCAAACTTCGAAGAAAATTTCATATTCTTTTGTGAATGAGAACTCTTTTCCCTTTAGTAAAAATATGATGGATCCCTTCTTGTGGGTTTTAGCACCTTTATCGATGGTTTCAACTACATCATTCTTAATCGATAATCTTTGATTTTGAAGTTCACCATTAATTTTATGCCTTGATTTATTTTGGTGCAATCTATCAATATATCCTTATGAGACCATGCAGGAATATTGTTGAATTTTTCAAGTAAGTTTATTATTCTCTCATGTATCCCTGAGGATAATGTAGTACCCATTTGTACTTTTTGAGTATACCCTTTAATTTCAATATTTATCAAATTTGATTAATGAGCTTTGAGGCATTCCTCATGTCCAATTTTTATATTCACACCATTATTGTACGCATGATAATCGAAAGCTTATTTATTTTATTGGAATAAAAAGACATAGACTGACAAACCTGACTAAAAGTTAAAAAAAATAAAGGAATTGACCGACTGAATTTAAATACTGACGCTTAAAAGAAAAATCAAAATGGGAACTTGATTCTGAACGACAGGACACAATGTTAGGGTCTATGCCACTTTAGATATCTTCACAATGGATGATTCAAACTCGTCCGCTTTTGCAAACTTTTCATGTTTTGATTCAAGCCCGTCTGATATTGAAAATCTTGTTTCTTCAATATTTTCTCTGCTTTTCAGTTCTACCACTCCTCAGGATATATGGGTTCATTTTTGCATGGTGAGGATGTACTATTAAGACTAATCGAGTGAATGAATGAAACCGGGTTAATTGATTTAGGTTTGCTTATGGATATTAAGTTCAGAATAGGATGAGGTTGATTTTGAAATGTAGGCAAAGGGTTAATTTTAACATTGGGCACAATAGGAGTGGGTATGGTAACCTTTCCTTGCTCAATAAGGTCTTAAATAGCATGGCAGAGACTAAAGCATCTATCACGAACATAACCAGGCATCTGATGAAATTCACATAATTGCCCATTGTCCATGTTTGGAGAAAGAGGATTGGGCAAATGCTTAGGTTGTAATGGTGTCAACAATCCCCTTCTCATCAACTTTTGATAGGTAGCACTAAGGAACATTCCAAGATTGGCAAATTGTCTCCTAGGCTTGGCTTGTAAGGGTTGAGTGGCTTGAGGAGCTAGTGTAAAAGAGGTGCTGACTACTTGTAAGGAATTGACATTGGATTTTAAATATTTAGATTTTGACTCAAACAAGTTACTAAAAAGTCTAGAAGAGTAGGCATCCTCAACTTGATTTCCAGCCTCAAAGAGGGATTAAAAAGTGGGAAGGTACTGAGACATCAAGTACTTGGCATAATTTAGAGTGAGATTCTTAAGGATGATCTTGACTTGTTCCTTTTTCTTGAGGTCTATCCCACAATTGAGCAACTTTAGCTTTCCATCGAGCAATGAATTCAGTAAAAGTTTCCCCGGGCTTCTGTTTAGTAGTTTGCAGATCTTTTCTTGTGAGTTGAATATCCGTGTTGAATGAATACTGACCAATAAACTCCTTCATCAATTCATATCATGTTCTTATCTAAGATGAATCCAATGACATTAGTCAACGTAGGGCAGGACCTGTAAGAGTTCTTTGAAAAAGTTGTGCCATCTGTTCTTCACTCAAACCCTGAGATTGCATGATGCCGACATATATTTTTAACAGAGTCCTAGGGCATCCAATCCCATCAACTTTTAAGAACGATTTTAAAGGTAGTGTGCCCATAGAAAAAAAAATTTTATAATTGCCGAACCCTTTTCTTTTATTATCTTCTTCCCCAAATGGTTTTTAACAAAGAGGACAGAGTGAGAAACGTTTCTCCATCTCTCTCTCTCTCTCTCTATATTCCTCTTTACTATCTATAAAATCTAAAATAACAAAACGTTTTAATCCATTGAAGTATCGCTTGTCGATTCGACCAAAGAGTTTGAAGCTGTCGATAATGGTGGAGAATTTACAGAAAAATCCGTAATCGATCCATTTGAAGATCTCCTGAATTAGCAAGTCGCCAATTTCTCTTGGTACGAAGATCTGAGATCGAAATTGCTGGCTCCCTTGAAACCACTCATGTTTGAAGCAATTAATAACATTTTTGTTTTTTTTTTCTTTCGACTTTTCTTTCGTTTGTCGAAGAAAGGGTTCAAAAGTGCTGGTTTTGATCGATGGTAGGCTTGTGATTCGAAGTATAAGGGGGGATTTGAATCGAAGAAACTTTCTTAGAATGAAGATAATAGCATGTATTGGTTTTTTTCTTTTAAAAACCCATTTGTTTCGCTAACCGAAGATTTGTGTTTTAAACTCAAATATTTAAAAGAACGGCTCGATCCCAATTTCCTCTAGTTCGAGTTTGAAGAGATCAATTTAAAAATTGGGATCAAATCCAACTTTAGAATTTTTATGATCAGGAGGTTTTTTTTTTTCTTTGATATCTCGCTATCAATCTTCAATCGGCTTCTGATTTTCTTTGTTTTGGTTTCATGTATCAGATCGGTGGTGGGAGCACTAAAGCACGAACCAATCGTCAAAAGTAAAAGTGTTAAATATTTTTTTGGATTTATGGTCGTCTGGAACAAGTTAGGAACTTATGATCGAAAATTTAATAACTTTGAAACAGATTGCGCTGGATTCACGAAATTGGATTCTAGAATATTTTAAACTCGTGTTTTCGGTTCAGAAATTTGGATATAAATTGATTTTTTTTTTAACTTTATTTTTTGTGTGCAACTAATTTGTTTTGTGATTGTTTGATTTGTAAATCTATATAATTCACCTTTCCTACGAAAGGAAGAATCTCAAGAGAATTCGGGCATGTGTGCTACCAGAGAAAAATCCCATAAATTTTTTTTTTTTTTGACGAATCATGATTGGGCCCACCTTGTTCTTTTGATGAAGTTAATTAAAATCCTTTTGGTACTTGTTGGATTTTCATCACCAAAACTCCTTAGAGGGTCACTCAAAAATGATCCCATAAAAAATAAAATAATATATATATATATATATATATATATATATATATATATATATATATATATATGTTCATCAATCCTTATCTCAATAATGACCGTTTTATCATTGATTCAATGTTCATTGAAATCTTGACTTATTTAAGGTCACCCAAAATTATTTTTTTTATTGGACCATGAAAAGAATTATGCTTGGATTTGATTGATTATTTTATTTTAGATATAATTAATCGCATATCTAACGGTGTAATGATCTTGATAGGTTTGATGTGCTTATATTTAATTATGTGATTGGAATGGTGTTTGTTTTGATTAAATATTCATGTGATTTATGTTATCATGATTGGTTTGATTTGGCCCATGAGCCCATTTGTTTGAAAAATGCCCCGGGCACACCTTACCCTATTTTGCACACACCACATGCACGTTTACTGTTTTGCACGCTTGTATGTCCCATATAGTCAACGTGGCACTAGTATTTGGCCCGATCTTTTCAGAGACGCGACGTTATTCATGAAAACCACAACTCCAATCACGTACCTTAGGGTATATCAAATTGGGGCATCAATACTATTCGATCAGGTGACTCTGAAATGTATATCGATGCACCCAGGCTGGAGCAACCTGACTCTTTGACCTATTGTGAGCCACACAGTCACATGTCACATTTTCCAACGTAGTACTAGTACATGGTCGGTCCCCTCGTGGGATGCCAAACCATTTATGAAAGTTACAACTCTTGACTCGTACCCGTAGGTATATAAAAGATAATCCAAGTACATCAATTGCACTTCTTGGTCAAAACTAATGCCTAAGCGAGATCCTGTCCCGCTGTACCCTACTGTACGAGGGGGATAGACTACATCTATTCTAGACGAAAAGTATTTAAGTGGGCCCTTGCTCAGCATCGTGCACCACCTCTCAACTGGGGATCAAACTGGTTGTTTTTGGCTTCAGAGAAGTGAGTTGAAGTTTTAGATTATCACCTATACGGTATATCAAACTAAGTCACCACGTACCATCTGATTGAGTACGCTCAAGAGGTATATAGGTGTGCTTGGGCAAAGGTGGCCAGATAAAAATGCATTGCACGTAGTAAGCTTAGAGTCTAGAAACCTCCCCTATAGGTCATAACCTGAACTAACTATGTGTGTTCCCGGGTTGCTCTATTTAATCTAACCAACAGGTAAGTGGATGGACTGATCCAAACTGTTCAAACTAAACCCACTATATCGGTCCGACACAATCGGTGAAATTCTGCTCAATTTGAATCAATTAAATCAGTTGGCCCAATTGACAAATGGATCAAACTGATCAATACCATATCAGTTGGACTAATTGGTTTCACTTTTAAAGATCTGGACCACTTTATATAAAAATATTCGATCTTAGGATCAGATCAAATTAATTTGTCTGATCAAGAGTTCAATCCCAATCAGGAGTAGACCCGTGTCTAACCTTTCTTACTTTCTTGGTCACCATAGACTTATAGTTCATTTGGATTTGATATTTTCTACCAGACTTGGACTATTTTCTATCGAAACTTTAATCATGTGATTAAGAGTTAGATCTTTAGAGTCAATGGTTAACCTTGGTTTACTTCCAATCAGGTGATAATTGGTCTCAAACGTTCTAAACCTCCATCTGTACCACTTTGGGTCTGTGAAAAAAGTCGTATTTCCAGAGTACCATTGCCAAGTAGTCAATCTTTGCCACAAGAAGAAATGAGTACCATGGATGAAGTTGCGCTCCGTCAGATTTTAGAATCTTTTCAAGCACAGATTATTGCTTCAGTCCAAACACAAATTGAATCCCTGAAAATTGAAAAGAGAAAAGATAAAGTTATAGAATCTCAGGACGTGTTTGACCTTGTCGAAAACCAAGAAGAAGATCAATTACCTGTTGACCCTATCTTAGCTCATCAAATAACTCAGGTTGAAACTGCTTTGAAGAATATTAAAGACCCCGACGATCTTACTCTTGGATTAGGGGCAATGACCTTATTTCCCACGGTCCGTCTATTAAAAAAGTTCACAATACCAGATATAGAGAAGTTTGACGGTATTGGATGCCCTAGGACTCACTTAAAAGTATATGTCGGCATAATGCAATCTCAGGGTCTGAGTGAAGAACAGATGACTCAACTTTTTCAAAGAACCCTTACAGGCCCTGCCCTACGCTGGTTAATGTCATTGGACTTATCTCGAGTAAGGACATAACATGAATTGATGAAGGAGTTTATTAGTCGGTATTCATTCAACACAGATATTGAATTCACAAGAAGAGACCTAGAAACTACTAAACAGAAACCCGGGAAAACTTTCACTGAGTTTATTGCTCGATGGAGAGCTAAAGTCGCTCAATTGTAGGATCGACCTCAAGAGAAGGAACAAGTCAAGATCATTCTCAGGAATCTCACTCCAAATTATGCCAAGTACTTGATGCCTCAATACCTTCCCACTTTTCAATCCCTCCTTGAGGCTAGAAATTAAGTTGATGATGCTTACTCTTCAGGACTTTTTGGTAACCCGTTTGAGTTAAAACCCAAACATTTCAAATATAATGTCAATTCCTTACAAGTGGCCAACACCTCCTTTGCACTATCTCCTCAAGCTACTCAGTCATCACAAGCCAAGCCTAGGAGATAATTTACCAATCTTAGAATGTCCCTTAGTGTTGTTTATCAAAAATTGATGAAAAGGGGATTGCTGACACCTTTACAACCTAAGCCTTTGCCTAATCTTCTTCCTCCAAACATAGATAATGGACAATTATGTGAATTCCATCAGATGCCTAATCATGTTCTTGACAGGTGTATTACTCTCCGTCATAATATCCAAAACTAGATTGAACAAGAAAAAGTTATCATATCCACTTTTACCATACCTAATGTTAAGACTAACCCTTTGCCCACATTTCAAAATCAACCTCCCTCTACTTTGAACCTGATATCCATATCCAAATCCAAATCAGTTGACCCAGTTTCCTTCATTCACCCAATTAGTTTTAACAATGCATTCACTCCAGGCTAGAATGAGCTCAATTATCTTAAGGTAGTGGCAGAACTAAAGAACATAGAGATTATTGAAGCAACGTGTTGTCCAACATATGACAGACTTGAATCGAAATATGAAGAGATAGTAAAAGCAGACAAGTTCAAGTCATCCATCGAAAATAATCGAAGTGGCATAGACTTTAGAATTGTGTCATTCCATTTATAATAATGTTGTCTTTTTTTAAGTCTTCTTAGTTTTTTTAGCTTCAGTTACGTCAGTCTTTGAGTTCAGTTAGTCATTGTTAATTTTAGGCGTTAGTCAGTTTATGTTCTTTTTTTATTCTAATAAATAAAGAAGCTTTTGATTATCTTGTGTACAATAATGATGTGAACATAAAATCTAACATGAGAAATGACTTAAAGTTCACTAATCAAATTTGATAAATATTGGAGTTAAAGAGTACACTCAAGAAGTGCAAATTGGTGATACATTATCCTCAGGAGAACATGAGAAAATAGTAAACTTACTTGAATAAATTCAACAACGTTCCTACATGGTATCAGGAGGATAGATTGTACCAAAATAGATCAAGGCATAAAGTCGAGGGTGAACTTCAAGATCAAAGATTATTGATCGAGAATGATATAGTTGAAACTATTACAAATGTGCCAAAACCCACAAGAAGGGATCCATTGTGTTTTTTACTCAGAGAAAAGAATCATCATTCACAAAAGAATATGAGATTTTCTTCGAAGTTTGAAAATGGTTGAATAAGTCAACGTTAAATACAAAGAACTCAATCACACTCAACTTCGTAAAAGAAGATTAAAGATTACTCATTCTTAAAAGAAGATTGAAGATTACCCCTTCTTAGAAGAAGACTGAAGAATACTTTTTCTCCAAAGAAGACCTTCCTCGACAGAGTAATTAAGATATGAAGTTCCTAGAACTTTAACCAAATCAATTAGCACTTCACCAAAGGAGGCCTTCTTTGATCGAACTATTTTCCTGTCTTACCAAGGAAAAGATAACCTTCTTTAAGCCCTTTGCAGCCTCTGAAAAAAAAATCAATAGCCTCTTCTTTCTAAACCATAGCAACCAAACTCGGGAGAGAAGTCTAAGAATGAACTACGTTTTGATCTAATTCTAAAAGAAAAATAAATATTTGGGGTACGTAAGCAACCTGAGAAGTTACTTCAGGCCCGATCACGCAAAGAATAAGTGTATTTAAAAGAAAAATCTCCTATTGAAAGGTTCAAAAGAAAAGAATGTCAAACTAAGGGCATTAGAAAAAAAAATCAAAAGAATTGATAAAAAGAAAATAATGCCAAACTAGGGGCATTTAGAAAAAATCAAAATAATTGATAGAAAATAGAAAATATCAAACTAGAGGCACGTTGGGAAGTTGAGCCTTATATCTTTTCTTTTTAAACCATATCATAAGCCCACCTATTAAGTCCTCCTGAATCCTAATTGACTCGGTTAAGGTGCAGAGAACCGAGAAGTTGTCGAGTTGATTATTTAAGATCATCAAGAAAAAAAAGAAGTCTGCTAAGTTGAAAATCCGAAAAGACAACTTAGGAAAAATTTAAGGCATAACCAATAAAAAAGAAAGCCTGCTATGTTGAAAACCTGAAAAAGGCGAACTAGATAAAAATCAAAGCATCATTAGAAAAAAAAAAACAAAACCCGCTAAGTTGAAAACCTGGAAAGGCAACCTCTAAGTAAAAAAATTAGTACATCATCAAATGGGAGGAAAGGTCTCATCAAGAAGAAAAATTCATAAGGAAGATAAGAAATGCATAACCATTCAAGCCACAATGTTCGTTTTTCAGCCAAGAGCTCACATCCGACGAAGACAATGTTGAAGTCGAAAAAATCAAAAGTCATCTTGAACATTGTAAGATCTTCAAGAGTATGTTTACTTGTTCAAGTATTCGCTAATGGAAGATGTAGAATCATCAACCACTTTGCAAAGAAAGATCTTCTTTTCTGATATTTATCAAGATTTTTTAACTCCAGCTCAAGCATTTTTCAAAAGAATTTCGAAAGAAAATGATCAATCACTTATTGTACATATGATAATCTTAAGAGTCTTAAATTTAAGGGAATGTCAGTTCTTTCTATCTGTCATATATCAGAGTTCATATTTTTCAAACGTAATCTACTCCATCAGTCGCATGGTCAAGTTCCAATTAAAGCCAACCTTGAAACTAGGGGCATTTTTGAAAATCATTTAATTCCAAAATTTTATTCTTAATCACATGATAAAAAGAAAAATCTTACTTAAAAGTCTGATGAAGTCCAATGATAATTATGAATCCAGATGCATGATAAGCCAATAAAGGCTCGATCTTTCAAACTTTGAACTTTTTTGAATCATAGAATGAATTAATAAGATTATTTAAGTTCTTATGAATCTGAACCAGAGAAACGTGACTTAGTAAGTTCGAGTCTGAGAAAAGGGACTCCAATTTTTTGAATCATAGAATGAGTAGGCTTTTTGAAGTGCCTATAAACCTAAATTCGAGTCCGAGAAACGAGACTCTAACTTTTTGAATCATAGAATGAGTAGGCTTTTTGAAGTGCCTATAAACCTAAGTTAGAGTCCGAAAAACAAGACTCCAACTTTTTGAATCATAAAATTGGGTTGGCTTTTTGAAGTGCCCATCAAACCTAAGTTCGAGTCTGAGAAACGAGATTCCAATTTTTTGAATAATAAAATGAGTAGGCTTTTTGAAGTGCCTACAAACCTAAGTTCAAGTTCGAGAAACGAGACTCCAACTTTTTGAATCATAGAATGAGTAGGTTTTTTGAACTGCCTATAAACCTAAGTTCGAATCCGAGAAACGAGATTCCAACTTTTTGAATCATAGAATGAATAGGCTTTTTGAAGTACCTACAAACCTAAATGCAAGTCTGAGAAACGAGACTCTAACTTTTTGAATCATAGAATGAGTAGGTTTTTTGAAATGCCTACAAACCTAGGTTCGAGTCCGAAAAACGAGACTCCAACTTTTTGAATCATAGAATGAATAGGTTTTTTGAAGTGCCTATAAACCTTAGTTCGAGTCCGAGAATCGAGACTCCAATCTTAATAGGATTGTTTAAGCTCTTGTAAACCTTAGCCAGAGTCCGAGAAACGAGACTCCAGCTTTATTTGAATTATATTGAATTAACAGGTTTGTTTAAGTTCTTTAGCCAGAGAAGCGTGGCTACAATAGGTTCGAGTCCTATAAACGAGACTCAAACTTTTTCGAACTTTAAAAAAATAATTTCAAATAGGATTTAACGAAGTTTCTACAATGTTATGACTCTAATTACCTTATTGTTTAACCTTTCCATGATTGCTTTAGTTGCATAAACACATTTCAATTTTGAATCATTATTGTCAATAAGAGAAGATCTCTAGGACCTGACACATTTTTACTCAGTAAGCATCACACCATTGCACACACATGCACTTTTGCATTAGTTAAAGAGAATTTTTTTAAAATTTAAGGATTTGACACTATCAATGAGAGCTCACACTCGAGGACCTGACAAACTTGTTCGGGGAGAGTTTTACCTTCAAGGATCCGAACGTCCCGACAAATTGCTAAATCAGGCTACAAAATGAACTTCATTAGTTTTTACATTCAGATATCGCCCTATCTACCAAAATAGATTTGCTATCTAGTTTGCTTCAACCCTTTGCCAAAAAGGGGCATCTGTAGACACCTCATTTTTGCACTCGCCTGATTAATCAAATCGTCAACCCGATTGCAACGGTTCCCAATGATGGATGATTATTCTAATACTTTATTTTGTTATCAGATATGTTTCAAAAATTCGGACGAGATATCTCAAATTAACAAAACTGTAGAAACCACGCTACGCTAGGAAATATAACCCGAAAAACTTAGAAATCATCATTCTTTAGACAAAAAGAAGGTTCACGATAAAAATCACTAAAAAATGATCAAATTATCAAAATACCCCTAATCTTAAAATATCCCTAGACCTTATGTTACGCTTACAAAAATCCATTTAAATACATAAAATAACAAATCGAAATCAAATAAATCATTTTGTCAATTTTCATAGAATTCGATTAAATTACAAAAATACCCCTCATAAAGTTCACGACCATTCCACACAAAAAATTTCATAAATGATAAAAATCAATATTTTCATTGAATTTCGTACGAAAAATCAAATTCTAAAACATCCTGGAACATTGAAAAACGACTTAAAATGCAAAAAGTCCTCTCCGAGGGCAAAATGGTAATTTTATAATTTTAATAATTAAAAATTTTAAAATTAATAAGTAAAATATTAAATAATTAAAGTGAAACATTAATAAATTTAATTTAAAATTTTAAACAAAAAAAATCGATCAATCAGGCTCTCAGGCAAAATTGTTAAGGGTTGCCAAGATATTTATTCAAGGACCCTTTTATTTGGGGGTCCAAAGAATTAAAGATATAATAGAGGGGGGTTCTCCAAAAAATTAAAGTCAATCAAGTAAGACTAAAGTTAAAATTAAAGTCACTCAGGTAAGACTAAAGTCAAGATATTAAAGTCAATCAAGTAAGACTAAAGTCAAAATCTTAAAGTCAATCAAATAAGACCAAAAGTCAAAACCCTAATAGAGTTCTAATTAAATAATAATTCTATTTAACAATCCTAATTAAATAATAACTCTATTTAATAGAATTATAACTAAAATATAACTCTACATAAAATAATTCTAATTAAAATATGACTCTAACTAAAAGAATTATAATTAAACATTAATTCTATCTAAACAAACACTTATAAAATCTATAAATAGGGGTCCCTACACTCTATTTTTGGATAAAAAAATAAACCCTAAGCGAAGTAGGTCAAAAAGCTTATCTAACCTCTCATAAACCCTAATTTTGAAGCTCTAACTCTTTACCTAACACCCAAACATCGATTTTAGCTCGAAAAACACCTAGAAACCTTTTAAAAACACCTAGAAATCCATAAAAAAATCTGAAGAATCTAGATCTAAGAAAGAGATACCTTACCTCGGAGATCAGAAATCAGATCCGGAGACAAAGCGAAGCGAGGAATACTGTACAAGGAGCTACTCTATTAGATCTGAGGGAACAAGACCGTTATCTTCGGAAAGGTATAAATTTCTTATTTTTTGTTTTATTAGGTCTTTTAGCAATGTAGTTTACTTGGGAATCAGTAGAGACCGGCATTTATCGAGCGGGGTTGGTGCTTAACACCTTCCAACTCCGTAATGTGATCCCCGGACTCAGTATTTTTTTAGTAGATTAGTCGTTTTTATCCGTTTCGAGTCTATATTTGGTTATTAGACCGTAATAACTAGGTGGCGACCTCAAACCTCGAGGGTCAAAGGTGGATCTGTGCAACCCGCGGATCGAGAGCGCTTTCATCGACGAGGTCAAACACATCCTGAGGTTCTATAGCTTTATCTTTTTCTTTTCAGTATTCAATGCTTCAATTTGTGTTTGGACAGAAGTGATAATTTGTGCTTGAAAAGATTCTAAAATCTGAGGGAGCGCTGCTTCATCCATGGTACTTATTTTTTCTTATGGCAAAGACTGACTACTTAGCAATGATACTCTAGAAAGAAGACTTTTTTCGTGGATCCAAAATGGTACAGATAGAGGTTTAGAACGTTTAGGACCAATTATCACCTGAATGGAAGTACACCAAGATTAACCAATGATTCTGAAGGTTTGATTCTTAACCACATGGTTAAAATCTTGAGATTAGCCTAAGTCCGGTGGGAAACATTGAATTCAATTGCACTATAAGTCTATAATAACTAATAAGGTGAGACAGTTTAGTCATGGGTCTACCCCTGATTGGGATAGAACCTTTGATCAATTAATTTGACCCTAAGATCGAATCTTTTTGGTATAAAATAATCTGAGTTTTTGAAACTAAAACCAATTGGTCAACTGGTTTGGTTTTTATCAGTTTGATCTATTTGTTGATTGGGCCAATTGATTTACATTTCACACATTGGGTCGGACAGATATTGCGAGTCTAGTTTCAACGGCCTGGATCGATACACCCACTTACCTGTTGGTTGGATTGATTAGAGCAACCCCGTGAACACTATAGTCAGTTCAGGTCATGACCTATATGAAGGCTTTTAAACTTTAGGTTTACTACGTGCAATGCAATTTATCCGGCCACCCTTGCCCAAGTGTACCTATATACCTCTTGAGCGTACTCAATCAGACGGTACGTAGTTGAAAGCGCCCTCGATCCGCGGGGTGCGCGGATCCGCTTTTGACCCTTGAGGTTTGGGAGTCGCCACCTAGTTAGTACGGTCTAGGAATCGATCAATGACTCTAAACGGATAAAAACTAATCTAAAACCAAAAAAAAAACTGAATTCGGGGATCAAGTTACGGGGTTGGAAGGTGTTAGGCACCAACCCCGCCCGGCCAAAGCTGGTCTCTACTAAATTCCCAAGCAAATTACATTGCTAAAACCTAGATAAGAAAATAAATAAAAATAAAAGGTTTACCTTTCCGATGGCAAGGACTTGGTTCCCTCAGATCTGATAAAAAACACTCCTTGTACCGTGCTCCCTTGCTTCGTTCTACTTCCGGATTTGACTTCGGATCTCCGAGGCAAGGTATCTCCTTGTTTTTGAATCTGAACTCTTCAATTTCGTTGCGGATTTAAGGGTGTTTTTAGAAGGCTTTTGGGTGTTTTCTAGACTAAAATTGAAGGAGGGATGTTAGCTAAGGAGTTGGGGCTCCAAAACTAGGGTTTATGGGGGGCTAGGGGAGCTTCTAGACCTACTTTTCTTAGGGTTTATAATTTGATACGAAAATAGGGTGTGAGCACCTCAATTTATAGATGTTTTTAGGGGTTGATTTGGATAGAGTTAGTGTTTAATTAGAGATATTTTAATTAGAGTTGTGTTTTAGTTTGACTTGTTTTAGGTAGAATTGTGTTTTAATTAGAATTGTTTTAGGTAGAATTGTGTTTTAATTCAAATTGTTTTAGGTGGAATTGTTTTTTAGTTAGAACTCTATTAGAGTTCTATTATGACTTTTGGTCTTATTTGATTGACTTTTAATGTTTTGACTTTAGTCTTAATTGATTGACTTTCAATATCTTGACTTTAGTCTTGCTTAATTGACTTTAATTTTGACTTCAGTTTCACTTGATTGACTTTAATACCTTGACTTCAGTCTTGCTTGATTTACTTTTAATTTTTGGAGAACCCCCCTCTAAAATATCTTTAATTCTTTAAACCCCCAAATGGAGGGGTCCTTAAAGAAATATCCCACGAACCCTCAACAATTTTGCCTGAGAGTCCGATTAATCGATTTTTTAGGTTCAACTTTTTAAATTAATTTAATTAATGTTTCACTTTAATTAATTAATTTCGAATTTTTTAATTATGAAAATTGTGAAATTACCGTTTTGCCCCCGAAGAGGACTTTTCACGTTTCAAGTCGGTTTTTGATGTTCTAGGATGTTTTAGAATCGATTTTTCGTAAGGAATTCAATGGAAATATTAGTTTGTGTCATTTATGAAGTTTTTTTGTGTGAAATGATTGTAAACTTTATGAGGGGCATTTTCGTAATTTTGTCAAATTCTGTTAAAATTGGCGAAATGATTTATTTGTTTTTGATTTGTTATTTTATGTGTTTTAGAGAGTTTTCCTAAGCGTAACGTAGGCTCTAGGATTGTTTTGATGTTAGGGGTATTTTGGTAATTTGATCAATTTTTAGTGATTTTTATCGTGAAGTTTCTTTTTGGTCTGCAAGATGATGTTTTCTATGTTTCTGGGTCGTATTCTCCTAGCGTAGCGTGGTTTTTAAGGTTTTGTCAGTTCGAGATACCTCATCCGGATTTCTGAAACATATCTGGTAACAAAATAAAGCAATGGAATACACATCCATCATTGGGAATCATTGCAATCGGATTGACGAGTTGATTAATCAGGCGAGTGCAAAAATGGGGTGTCTACAGATGCCCCTCTTTGGCAGAGGGTTGAAGCAAACTAGATAGCAAATCTATTTTGGTAGATAGTGCGATATCCGAATGCCAAAGCTAGTGACAGTTCATTTTGCAGCCTGATTTAGCAATTCGTCAAGGTGTTCGGATCCTTGAGGGTAAAGCTCTCCCCGAATCAAAAGGTTGTCAGGTCCTTGAGCGCAAACTCTCACTGACGGTGTCAGATCCTTGAATTTTAAAGAATTCTCCCCGACTAAAACGAACAAATGTGCAAGTGTGTGCATTGTGAAAATTGAGTAAAACCTGAGCATAAATTGAGCATAGACTGAGCATAAACTGGGCATAATTTGAGTAAAATTTCGAGAAAACCCTCGACAATAACTGAGCAAAATCCAAGATAACCCTTGGCGGCATCTGAGCAAAATCCAAGATAACCCTTGGCGGAAACTAAGCAAAATCCAAGATAACCCTTGGCGGCAACTGAGCAAAATCCAAGATAACCCTTGGCGGAGACTGAGCAAAATCCAAGATAACCCTTGGCAGAGACTGAGCAAAATCCAAGATAACCCTTGGCGGCAACTGAGCAAAATCCAAGATAACCCTTGGCGGAGACTGAGCAAAATCCAAGATAACCCTTGGCGGCAACTGAGCAAAATCCAAGATAACCCTTGGCGGCAACTGAGCAAAATCCAAGATAACCCTTGGCGGAGACTGAGCAAAATCCAAGATAACCCTTGGCGGCAACTGAGCAAAATCCAAGATAACCCTTGGCGGCAACTGAGCAAAATCCAAGATAACCCTTGGCAGAAACTGAGCAAAATCCAAGTTAACCCTTGGCGAAAACTGAGCAAAATCCAAGTTAACCCTTGGCGACAATTGAGCAAAACTGGTAAAGGAATGAATGAATTTTGGGAAAGAATGAACGAATTTGGAGAAGACTGATTAGAATGAATCGGAGAATGAATAAATCTGGAAGATAATGAATCTGGAAGAGAAATGATCGATTCCAGGAATGATTGAATCTGGAAAAGAATCTGGAGAATGAAAGAATGCAATATCTCTTATGTGAGATCCCAAAATGCTTTTGTTTGAACCTCCAGGATTTATCAAAAAGTTTTATGAATTTAAAACCTGAGTTTTTATTTCTTTTGAACCTCAAAAGTTTTTCAAAAAACTGTTATCAAGAGGGCAACCTTAAATTTGGGGTTCTCATTATCTTTTAGGATTAACATTGCTCAAAAGCAAAATGCCTCTAGTTTGACAATGACCATGGCCTTGAAAATAATTGAACACATCATAAAAAAAATACCCCTAGTATAAGGGGGAAAAGTTACATTAACAAAAGAAAGAAAATGCCCCTTGTATGAAGGTTTGAAATAATTGATTACCACAAGCGCAATAAAGACTTAACTTTTAATTTTGATTAATTTTATTGAAGGTTTTGAGTCAGGCTCAAGAGTACAAAATTATTTTCTTTCGAGACTCATCATAGAATTCACCCTTATCTCCCTTGGTTCACTTGGGGTAGTAAACATTTTCAGATCGATCGTAGACAAGATACTTGGGGCTTCTGCGTCTATGCCTGGTTTAAGCTAAGTATTGAACTTAATTATTCGGACTTCTGATGTTTCAGCTCGGACCGCTCTCAGCTTGGGATTTTCTTCTGTTTTTCTTTGTTGCTCTAACTTTTGCATAGATCGCATTTTCAGGTTTTCAATCTAGCGAGCTTGCTCTAGCTTTTGCCTAGATCGCCTTTTCAGGTTTTCGATCTAGCGAGCTCTTCTCTTTTTCCTTGCTCTAATTGTTGCCAAAGTTGTCCTTTCAGATTTTCAACCTTGCGAGCTTGCCTTAATTTTTGCCTAAGTCGCCCTTTTCGGGTTTTCAACTTAGCAGGCTTCATCATTTTTTATCTTTTTCTTCTCTTCTGAACTTCTGGAGTCGCTGTATAATTATGCTTTGCTATCTTCCTTGACTTCTCGCACGGTACTTAAGAGGACTTTTATAGGTAGGCTTAGGACTGGATATAAAAAAGAAAGGGATTTTGAGGCTCAAAAACCCAAATGCCCCTTGTGTGGCATTTCATTTAAACTTTTTTCTTGAATTTTCTTCCCCATTTTGGATGATATTTCTTTCTCTTTTGATTTTTTTTATTTTTTTATTTTTTTGATTTTTTGTGTGGGGAAATAGATTTTTTTTATTTTGATGTGGTCGGGCCTGAAGTAACTTCTCAGGTTGCCTACGTACCCCAGAATTTTAGGATCAGACCAAGACGTAGTTCGAATTTTTCCCTCCCCTAGGTTAGGTGAACGGGCTGAGAAAGAAAAAGGCACAATTTTTTTTTTTTTTTTTGAAAGGGCTGCAAAGGGCTGAGAAAGGGGATAATGAACTGGGTAGCAAGAAAATTGATTCGGTCAAAGATGGCCTCCTTAAATGTAGTACCGTTTGATTTAGTCAAGGTTGGTTGGTTCTGGTAATTCAATTCCATCATGATCTTGAAGTCTGACGACTTTTCCAGACAGTATTTCCTTAATGAATGAATTTCTCCAATTTAGACTTTCTCCTATAGTCGATGAGGAATGTTCAATTTTCTTTGAAGTCTGATAGTTAAATCTTTGACTTGTAAATGATGAGCTTTGACCTTCTTGTCAAATGCACAGGTGACTCTTCTTAGATAAGCTTGCACGTGGTACAGGGCTTTAACTCGTTTTCTTCGATCAAGTTTAATTCTTCATACTGCTGACGAACCAAATGATTTTCCAACAAGATCCTGAGAGATGGAATTTCCATTTCAACTGGCAAGACTGCTTCCATGCCATACACTAAAGAGTAGGGAGTAGCTCCAATAGAGGATCGAATTAGGGTTCGATATGTCCACAGCGTGAATGATAATTTTTCTGACCAATCTCGATGTTATTGACTCATTTTCCTAATGATAGTCTTGATACTCTTACTAACCGCTTCAACCGTTCCATTGATCTAAGGACGATAGGAGGATGATTTGTGATTCCGGATCTTCAACTTTGAACACGGAGTAATGTTCTAAGCTTTGAAGTACGACCCATTATTAGATATCAGTTCAAAAGGTATCCCCATATCGATTGATAATATGTGATTTGCAACTCAAGATGTAGTAAGGATAGTGCTGATATATTTTATAACATCTTCTTTGATTCCATCGATATAGACGAGTATCTATTCCGTGTTGAACAACACCCAAGCTTGTACCTAACATACCCTCATATGATCACACAATCAAGTCTTTTGAAATTTCTGAGAAAATTCATTATCCCCTTGTGTTCCTCTAGAGATAAGATGGTTTCTATTTGAATCTCTTTAGGAATTTATTTCTGTTCCGAGGTCAATGACCTTTGCTTTCTTGAGCCCGACTCTTATCTTCTTGCTCAGGAGAAAAATCTATCCTTGAAGGCAGATTAGTAGTTAATTCGTTAATGCGCTCGAGGTATTCAAAAATTTTCTTTATCCGATCAATTTCAGATGGGGAAACAGACACATCTATAGACTCGATGAACTAACTTGACTCAATAGGAAAGAGTAGACTCAATATAAGGGAGACATGACCTTGCTGGAAAAAAAGGACTCGAGCTAACCCAAATGACTCATGAAAACTCAAGACAAGTACCCACACGAGTTTGATTAGGACTGAGGACTGAGATATTGCTTATAACCGATAGGATTGAAGCACTATGATCTTTAAAGAACAACTGGATGATGTTGAGAAATTTTGAGGTCATTTCTGACTGTTGATTTGATATTGACGTTTATTCTAACTGACCGGATTTACAACCCTAGCTAGATGATAGACGATTGAGCTTAGATACAATGATAACCCTTAAAACCTCTTTGAAGGTGAATTTAACCAATTTCAGTGTCACCCCCTTGATAACATTTGAAATGAACCCTGAGATTTTATTGAATTTTGTGCACCAATCCATTAAAAAGTTCATCCATTTAATGATTATTCAGAAGAAAAATAATTTTATGTTGCACTCTTGAAAAATATTGGAAAATAATGTTTTTATTTCACAAATCTGATTATATTTTTACAACATTTTTTGGTAGTTTTCCAAGGTCCATAAAAACTTTTCATGCAAAAATAGATCTTTTGCAAATTATTTTTCCTTCTTTTTCTTTTCTTTTGGAAAACATTTTCTTCTGAAAAATATTTTTTCTCTGAAAAATAATTTTTTATTTGGAAAGTATCTTCTCTTGGAAAATCTTGTTTTTATGAAAAATATTTTTTGGAAAACGTTTTTTCTTAGAAAACATTTTTTTTAGAGAATAACACTTTTTTTGGAAAACACTTCTTTTGGAAAATATTTTTTCTGGAAAATACTTTTCCTTTGTAAACTATTTTTCTTCTTTGAAAATTTGATTTCTATTTCGATTTAAATGGCCCGGTCCATCAGGATTGTTGGATCGAGTTGGGCTGGGTCATTTGCAAGAGATGGATATTTTATTGGGTCGGTGCACCCATTTTGATTTTGACTTGGTTTGATATACCGTATAGGTAATAATCTAAAACTCCAACTCAAATCTCTGAAGTAAAAAACAATCAATTTAATCCCCAGTTGAGAGGTGGCGCATGATGCTGAGCAAGGGCCCACTTAAATACCTCTCGTTTAGAATAGACGTTGTCTATCCCCCTCGTACAATAGGGTACATCGAGGCAGGATCTCGCTTACGCACTAATTTTAACCAAGAAATGCAGTTGGTGAACTTAGATTAACTTTGATATGCCGAATAAGTACGAGTCCAGGATTGGCGATCAGGACATGTGATTGTACAGCTTACAATAGGACAAAAGGCTCAGGTCGTCCCAACATGGGCTCATCGATATACCTTTCAGTGTCACTTGATCGAACAGTACTAATGTCCCAATTTTATATATCCTAAGGTATGTGACTGAAGTTGTGATTTTCATGAATGACGTCACATCTCTGAGGAGATCGGGACACACACTAGTGATACATTGGCTAGAAGAGACATGCAAGCGTGCAATGCAATAAAATAAATGTGCTAGTGGTGTGTGCAAAATAAGGTGGGGTGTGCATAGGGCGTTTTTCAAATAAAAGAGCCCATGGGCCTTATCATACTATTACGATATTGATATCACAAGAATATTAATCAAGAAAAATACCAACCCAATCCCATCACATCAGCATTAGGATCACAATAAACACGTCGAACACATATCTCAATCAAGATTATGGCACATCTAATAGGCAAAAATTATAGCACAAAAATAATCAATCATAAGACAATCGATGAAATAGGCACAACAAAATTTTTTATATTTTTTTTTCAAAACAAACTAAAAAAAATGATTCTTTCTCTATGGTCCAATCAAGGGTTACTTTGAACAATCCAAAATAAATTGAGATTTTAATGAATATTAAATCGAGGATAAGATGATAATCGTTGAGATAAGGGGTGATAACATTTTTTTTTTAAATAATTTTTTTTTACGATTTTTAATTAGAATCATCTCCTCATCACGAACAACATTAAAAAAAATAATTTTTTTTGTTTCTTAGTGCATCACTCAAAAATAATTTATTTTAGAAGAAGATGAAAAAATAAAAAATTATTTTCTGTTAACAGCACACTACGCATAAAAATAATTTTTAAAAAATTTTTTTTAATGATTTTTTATTAGAATTATCTCTTCATCACGAACAACATTAAAAAAAATAATTTTTTTGTTTCTTAACGCATTACTCACAAATAATTTATTTGAAAATGAGATGAAAAATAAAAAATCATTTTCTGCTAACGGCACACCACGCATAAAAATAAATTTTTTTAAAGATTTTTTATTGGAATATTTTCCTCATCATGGACAATATTAAAAATAATAATTTTTTTGTTTCTTAGCGCATAACTCACAAATAATTTATTTGAGAAGAAGATGGAAAATAAAAAATTCTTTTCTACTAACGGCACACCACGCATAAAAATAATTTTTTTTTTTTTTTTTTACAATTTTTTATTGGAATCCTCTTCTCATCACGAAAAACATTAAAAAAATTAATTTTTTTGTTTCTTGCACATCACTCACAAATAATTTATTTGAGAAGAAGATGAAAAATAAAAAATCGTTTTTCGCTAACGGCACACTGCGTATAAAATAATTTTTTTAACGATTTTTATTGGAATCCTCTCCTCATTACAAACAACATTAAAAAAATAATTTTTTTATTTCTTAGTGCATCACTCACAAATAATTTATTTTCACAACTTATCATCCATGCATAATAACGTGCTAAAAATTTTTATCCAAAAATTTTCTAAAACAAAAATAAAATTCCATGACTCTTACCCCAACTACCATCATTCCATCCTTAATTCATATGTCAATTTGAATATTTTAATATTTAGAGTCATCATAAAATGACCCTAGATTGAATCAAAGAAAGTGATACTCCAAAATAACATACTCAAAATCAATCCAAATAATGCCAAGAGAAGATAATACAACCCAAAAATATAAAATAAATTAGATAAAAAATGATTCAATAATCATTATTTCATATCATTACCCTATTGAAATCCTGCATTATTTAAGGTCATTCCAAATGACCCTAGATTGAACCATAAAAAAATGTGCCAAAACAAAATATTCACCATTCAAATAAGTAATCAATAATTGAGCAAGAAAGAATGATAAAAAATAAAAATAAACAAAGAAACAAACAACTAAAAATAAAATAAAAAACTAGGTCATTCTGGCAATGTTTCCCATACTTGGGACTTTTCAAGTCTAATCCTTAATAATCCCCAATAGAGTCGTCACTGAAAGCGCCCTCGATCCGCGGGGTGAGCGGATCCACTTTTGATTTTTGACGTTTGGAAGTTGCTACTTAGTTATTATGGTCTATGAACCAAATATTGACTCTAATAGATAAAATAACTAATATACGAATAAAAAGAAACCATAGTTCGGGGATCACATTACGGGGTTGGAAAGTGTTAGGCACCAATCCCATCCGGCAAATGTCGGTCTCTACTATTTCTCAAAAAAGGATTATATTGTAAAAAAAGACCTAGAATAAATAAATAAAATAAATAAATAAAGTAAAAAGTATACCTAGATGATCGCAATGATTTGTTCCCTCAAAGTTGATGGAGAGACTCTTCGTATGAGATTTCTTACTTTTTCCTCCGTTACTGGATCTACTTCAGATCTCCAAGTTGAGGTGTCTTATTCTTAGATCTGAGTATTTCTTAATCTTTTGATGGATTTCTAGGTATTTTTGAAGGATTTTTGGGTATTTTTAAATAAAAGTTAGGGCTTGGATATTAGGTAGGGAGTTGGGGGCATCAAAATCAGGATTTGGAGAAGGTTAGGGAGACTTTTTGACCTATTTTTTCTAGGATTTATTTTGACCTATGAAATTAGGTTGTAGAAGCTCTATATTTATAAAGTTTTTTGAAAGAATTAGGGTTTGACTAGATCTCCTTTTAGATGAGTTAATTAGGGTTTTGACTTAAGTCTTATTTGATTGACTAGGTTTCTTTATATTACAGTTTTAATTAGGATTTTGACTTAAGTCTTATGTGATTGACTTGTTTTTTTGAAATTAGATTTTTTAATCTTGCGTATAATGAAAGAATATATTTTTAAGTCTAGTGGAGAACCCCCTAATTATATCTTTAATTATTTGGACCCCTAGATGAAAGGATCTTTTAATAAATATCAGGGGGTTCCACTTAAATAAGTGGGCAACCATCAACAATTTTACCTGAGGGCTTGAATGATTAATTTTCTTAGTTTAGATTTTTAAATCAATTTTATTAAGATTTCAATTTACGTTAATTAATGTTTTATTTATTAATTTTGATATTGAAAAATTATCGTTTTGCCCCCGAAGAGAACTTTTGCGTCATTTTTCGATGTTCTGAGATGTTTTGGAATCGATTTTTCATAAAGAATTCAATGGGATTATCGATTTGTGTCACTTATGAAATTTTTGGCATTAATGATTGTGAATTCTTATGAGGGGTATTTCCGTAATTTTATCAAATTTGATGAAAATTGGCGGAATGGTTTATTTGATTTCATTTTGTTGTTTTACGTGTTCAAATGAATTTTCCTAAGCGTAATGTAGGCTCTATGGATGTTTTGATGTTAGGGGTATTTTGATAATTTGGTTATTTTTAGTGATTTTGATCGTAAAGGTTCTTTTTGTCTGCAAAATGATGATTTTTATGTTTTGGGTCGTATTTTCCTAGTGTAGCGTGATTTCTAGAGTTTTATTTTCTTGAGATATCTCATTTGAATTTCTAAAACATATCTAGTGACAAATATAACATTGGAATAATCATCCATCATTGGGAATTGTCGAGATCAGGTTGATGAGTTGATTAATTAGGCAAGTGCAAAAATGGGGTGTCTACATCCAACGTTGTTGTCTCATATTTAATTCTCGTTATGAGAATATATACTTGAGACTCTTATGATCGGAGAATACTTCAAACTTCTCTACGTATAAGTAATGCTCCAAATACGTAGTGCGAACACTATAACGGCTAACTCCAGGTCATGAACGGGATAATTCTTCACATGATTCATCAACTTCCTCGATACATATGCTACTACCTTCCCACGCTGCATCAATACAACTCCCAAACCAATCCCAAAAGCATCTCTAAATATCGTCAGATTTTCACCCAGACTTGGTGATACTAAAACTGGAGCGGTCGTCAACCTTTCCTTCAATTCTTGGAATGCAGTCTCGCATTTGTCATCCCATTCAAATTGGACGTTTTTCTACGTTAGCCTTGTCAACGGTGATGCAAGAGTGGAGAATCCCTTAATAAACCTTTTATAATAGCCAACCATCCCTAGAAAACTCCTAATATCTGTCACTGTCTTCGGCTGTTTCCACATCAACACGGCTTCAACCTTAGAAGGGTCTACTACTATCCCTTCATCGGACACCACGTGTCCTAGGAACTTCACCTTCTAGAGCCAGAATTCACACTTGCTAAACTTGGCATATAACTAATGCTCTCGTAGAATCTGAAATATGATTCTAAGGTATCTCTCGTGGTCCTTCTTCGACTTAGAGTAAATTAGGATGTCATTTATGAACACAATGACAAATTTGTCGAAGTGCTCCCAAAATATCTGGTTTATTAGATCCATGAATGTTGCAGGCGCATTCGTCAGACCAAAAGGCATCACTAGATACTCAAAGTGCCCTAGCCTGGTCTGAAATGCAGTCTTCGAAATATCCGCCTCCTAGATCCTCAACTGGTAGTACCCAGATCGCAAATTGATCTTAGAGAAGTATTGGGCATCCTGCAGTTGGTCAAATAAATCATCGATGTGTGGAAGGGGGTACTTATTCTTGATGGTCACTTGATTTAACGTCCAATAGTCGATACATAAATGGAGTGACCCATCCTTCTTCTTGACAAACAAAACAGGTGCTCCCCAGGGTGAGGAACTCGGTCGAATAAACCCCAAATTAGTAAGCTCATCAATCTGCACCTTCAACTCTTAGGTTTCTACAGGAACCATTCGATACGGTGCGATGGAGATATGCCCTGTGCCTGGTACCAAATCAATAGAAAACTCTATCTCACGACTTGGAGGAAAACCCGGTAATTCGTTTGGAAAAACATCTCCAAATTCCCTGACTACCTCTACCACATCCGGTGATGTCTCTAGCTCTGCCACACTCAAAGTTCCCAACTGGTTGTATAAAAAACCATCTCTTCTATACCTAGATCCTCGAACCTTGACCTTCGGATATCCCGACCTTCTAAGGACTACCATCCTCACAAAACTATCTACGTGAGCATGGTTCTGCACTAGCTAATCTATCCCTAATATGACATTGAAGTCACAACTATCTAATGTAATAAGGTCGGTATACATCTCCTGGCCCTCTATCCTAATTATACAATTTTGACACAATCTCTGGGCTATCTGTCGGTTTCCAAATGGTGTGGATAGTTTCATTACTCGACCAGTGTCAGAAATCTCAAAGTCTAGCAACTGTGCAATCTCGGTGGAAATGTATGATATAGAATAATCAGTGTCAAACAAAACTTGAATCCTAATATTGGAAATCAAAATTGTACCTTCTAGTACTTCATTTGAAATTGGTATTTCTTCTAGAGTCAGATGATACACTCTACCCTGGAGTCTAAGAATCATCCCTGACTGTGGTTGTGGTGAAGGGCAGTTTCTTTTGATGTGTCCCATGTGTCCCATCTGTCCGCACCCAAAGCATGCCAATAGTCATGTCTATATAGGTCTCTGTGGGGCAGGTGGTTTTGGATTCTATCTAATTAGTCCCCTTGGCCCTACTGGCATTACTGGAGCCCCAACTGGTCCATAACTCAATGGTGTAGGAGCTCGAGACTGTGAATACGTGGGTACATAGGCACTTGGTCTCGAAAACATTGACCTCTTGGCCAGATCAATCCTAGGAAGAGACGAAGTTTGGGATCGACTAGTTTGCCCCCTCGAAGTATGCAACTCCATATCCTCTCACTTAACCCTTTAAGCTCAACTCACTATGTCTATATAGCTGGTGGTCTCGATCACTGACATCCTGGCACTCAGGTAGGGTCATAGTCCTCTGAAAATTTGTGAGCCTTCTGCAGATCGGTCGAGATAAGCTCGGGTGCATATCGTGATAACCTAGTAAATCTCAACTCGTAGTCTGTAACAGATAGGTTGCCTTGCACCAAACTTGAAAATTCATGATGCTTGATCTCTCGGGCCGTCTCCGATATGAATTTATCACGAACATCCTCTCAAAATCAGACCACTCGAAAAGTCCATCCCCGAAAACATTCCTCTCAGAACGCCACCAATGGCTGGCATCCCTTTCGAACTAAAATACAGCCACCGGTACCCATTGGTCATTCAGACACTGCATGGTACTTAGAATCTCTCGGATTCTCAAAACCCATTCCTTAACCTCAATCGCATCGAAAGAACCTCCAAATCTTGGTGGACGTAGTCTTGGAAGTTCTGTAGCCACATCCCGGGATCTGTCTATGCTTGGGATGGGGGAGTTTTCACGGCTCTCAATGGTACAACCTGTGGCCGTAGCTCTTGTGGTGGCTTCTGGGGTGGAATAAGATCGGCCTCTTGTGAAGAAGCCTGGCGCTCCCTCAACTCAGCCACCTCCTCGGCTAGTCTAGCCTGTGACTCAAGCATTTTCTCCCTAAACTTATTCTAGGACTCAGCCATCTGTCCCATAAACAACATCAGCTGCACTATCAGATCAGGAGTCTGATCCAACACCTGTCTCGTTTTTATTGTGTTTCGGCCTCTCCCTCGGCCTTTGCCTCGTCCGCTAATCTCATTTCTGTTCATCAGTAACATGGCATTTATTATCATAAGGCTAAGGTCATTCTTATGAAAGGGTTAATTGATATCTTGAATAGGAATTTAGTAATGAACATCATCTTTATTACTAATAAAATGAATCTAGAATCCTATCTTAGTCTTACTAGGTTCTATGGACTCTAGACACAGAAGGGCTCATAATCCCAATACAGAACTACTCATGAGCTCTGATACCATCAATGGCACCTCGTCGAACACTAACACAAATCCCGATGACACCTCGAGGTATTAAGTGGCGCCTCGAAATTTCGGCATGGTCTCCCCTGTTTATGTCAGCGTCCCACGAAACTCAAAACCTAATAAACAATCCAACCAAACCTAAATATAACAGATGCCAAGATTTTATAAGGTACAAAAGATAGTAAATTACGAACGGCATAAGGTTAAATCAGAGTGCCCAAAAGATAAAAAGATATATTAGGTTACAAAATTTCATCTTTACTTTAACATAGACCTATTACTCGGCCCAAGAACTATAAACACTTCCTAGACACGATAACTCCTAATGAAAATAGTCCCAGTGCTCACCAGGTAGTAGATTCTGATCGTTGGTATGACCCACCAGATGATCCTCGCCCGATGGTTCTATGTCTACCTCTCTGGCTGCCGGCTCTGAAGTTAAAAAAAATGGAAGGAAAGGGTGAGTAACAATGGTTACTTAGTAGGTCCACCAACAATTCTTACTAGTAACCTCACCTAACGTAATCGAGTAATCATACTGATACATTTCAGAATATGCAAGCTTTACAAAATCAAACTACGGTTAACTGGTACATATAGATAGGAATGAGCAACTAAACAATATAAAATCTCACATAGCATCAGTCATCCATACTCATTATACATTTTTATTCTTATGCAAATATAATTGACAACATTGAAATAGTAGACATGCTTTGCAATTTATAATTCAAAATAAAACAGCAGATACATATTACAAAATGGTGGAATACTAGAATTAGAGAGTTGGGATTTACGACTGGATCACTTCCAGTCTGGACATGATGTTACTACATAAATCTAGCTTTTAACTCCTAATTTGTAGCCGATCGCTGCGCTTATCACACTGGTGACCATTTATCAGGCTTAGGTGGGCCGTTTGATGTGACCGTAAGTAATGGGTCTCTTTTCGATATGTTAAAACGTTTGACTACTACTAGATTGTTAGTAATCACTAACCAATCATCTTCGTCTATGCCTATCAGGCGTGCATGTGATTCCCAAATTAAACACTCCATTCGTAGACAACCACCTTTACAATACACATTCACTGGTAAAGATAGAAATGAATGGACCCGGATTCCAGTTGTGACTCTCCTCTAATACGCGTCCCATACCGCGTATGAGTTTGGTGCTCCCTACCGTACATCCCAAGATAGTTTATCACTCCGGATGATATGACTTACTATCCTTTCAGGCATTCGCAGACTCTTTAACAATTCATAAAATATTACTTATATATATTATTTTTCTTTTAAAAACAAATGAGAAATTAACATAACAAGGTTGAGAGTAGATATCCAGTTCCTACAATGCAACAGTGGCCCGCCTAAGATAAATAACAGTACTCAACGTCTCTACGCTAACAGAATTTAAATAACCATGTAACCATTCATTACCCCAGGATATCCTTTCACCAACCTACACACAACATACAATATAAAATGCAGAGATCACCCCTCGGGTGTGATTTTGACATTGTACCGATCATCTCCTTTTCCATTCTTTCGATGTTTTCATTTCTCGAATTTTCAAATCAAAACTTTTTTTTCAAGTTTCTCAAGTAACTTTGACCATTTAATCAACAAAACCATTAAATTTTTATTAAAATGGGGTCTCAATGAGTACGCGAAGACAAACTGCCAAAATTGGGAAAAGTTGGTGAAAATTTGGCTAACTGTTAGAAATTCAAATTTTCAAAGTTCTCAAAATTAAAAATGGATTTTTGGAAGTGAAAGCCTTAAACACGAGATTCGACACCATATAATTTTTATAGTCTAATTCCAAGTAGCGCGAAAGATATTAATTTTTAAAAATTTATCAAAAACGTCAAAATTTACGTTTTATTCTTGAAACCAAAATTCGGATTTTAATCCTTTAAGATTTGGATCTTGAAACTATTCCCATTGTTCCGAAATGGGGGGTAAAACCTTAATTTCATTAAAGAACTTAAAGTAAATGCATTTACTTAAATTTTTTTAATGAAATAAAATGTGGGGAATCATGTACAAGTCATAAGGAATATAACCCAAAAGCCAGAATCAATTTTGAAAATATTTTTATCGGTGGAAGAAGCATGTCTCTGTCGATGGGACCGACAAAATGGCCTTGGGTAGGTGTCGGTGGGACCAACAGCTCCTGCCAACAGCACTGAACAACATCGCCAAATTTGGATTTTTCGATCTTTTTTTAGATTTTTCTTCCGTTCTTCGAATCCTACGATCCACCCACGAATTTATTGTTAAAACTTGATAAAAGCACATCAAATCTATAATTCTAACATGAATTTAAAATCACACAAGATTTCTATGATTTAAGAAGAAACAATGAGTTTTGTTAAAACCTAAATGCATACTTTTAAATCTAAAGATTACCACTAAGAATCACAAGTCCCCTACTTGGTTTGTGGATGCAAAATATGATAAGCTAGCATAAGAATCAAGTTCAGCGACATGAGTGACGAGTTTGGATTGACTTGGGTGCAAAACGAACGAGTTGGTTACGAAACCCTTGTTGAAGGAGTCCTTCCTCTTTTGACGAAGGTGGACGACTCCTCTTCGACGTATGATGGGCCTCAAAGTGGTTAGGTTCAAACCCTTATGTTATTTTTAGTGAGAGCTCAAGAGAAAGAAATGAAAATGAAGGTTTAATAGGGTGAGAACGTAGAGTTCATCGAGTTCGACGATTTTTTTCCTTCTTCATCGATGATCAATACGAGCTTGATCGCGATGGGGGTTGGTGAGAATGGGTTGAAACCCTAGAATGGAGAAATGGCTAATTTGGAGTTCTTTAGAGAAGAAGTAAAGGAAATGAAATAACAAAAAAGTTATCTTTCTTTTAAACAAGGGCTAGGGCATTTTTGACATTTCTTACTTGTTTCTATCTTTAACGGTAACCCGACTATTCCGACTTGAAAAATGACAAATCAATACTCTATTTCGAATATTTTTTTTTGTTGCAGACCTATTGGTGACATCGAATTTTCCTGATTCTCGTTTTAACGAAATTTCACTGTCTTGGGTCCCATTCTACACGAAATTCGAGGATTTTCTAACTTTTTCATCCAAAAGTCGACTTTGAACGTGCTTACAGGTTAAAGTATATATTTCGATCATCTTGAATCTAATGGCGAAGTCAAAATTTGTTAAAAATGAACGACTGAAATTCGAGTACTTTACCCTAAGTCTTTCTTTTCGAATTTTATCAAAATTTACAATTAGATTTCTTCGAGATATAGATTAAAAATTCGGGGTGTTACAGAACGCGTATGAAAGTGGAGTTACAATTGGAATTCAGGATTATTCCTCTTTATCTTTACCACTGAACTTGTAATGTAAAGGTGATCATATACGAATGGATTGTATATTTGGGAATCACATGCACGTCTGATAGTCATAGACGAAGATGAGTAGTCAGTGATCACTAACAATCTATAGTAGATTAACGTTTTGACACATCGAAAAGAGACCCATTACTTACAGTCACGTCAAACGGCCAGCCTAAGCCGGATAAATGATCCTACAAGTATAGTAAACAGCAACCAGCTACAAAATCAAGAACTAATACTTTATTATGAAACATCATGTCCCGACTGAGAGCGATCCAGTTGTGAATCCCAACTTTCTAATCCCACTACTCCACCATTGTATATTATGTATATGTTGTTTTATTTTGATATATAAAATGAAATGCATGTTTAATATTTTCATTTGGTCAATTAGATTTATATAAAATGAAAATACTATAGTGGGTACTGTTGATTGATGTAATGTGAGTTTTAAAATGTTTAGTTGTTCATCCCTAGTTATATGTATCAGTTTATCGTAGTTTCTTCTGTAAAACTTTGCATATTTTAAATTGATTTAGAATGTTTTTTCGTTCATGGTAGGAGAGATTATTGGTAGAAATTATTTACTTTCCTACTAGATAATCATTGTTATTGAGCCATTTCCTTTTCTATTTTTTAGTTTCAAATTTAGAGCTTGACGAAGCAGGTATAGAGTACGAGTGAGAATCATCTGGTAGGTCAGATAGAAAACCAGAGTTCATCACCTGGTGAGTATTTGAGCTATACCCCCCAAGTGGTGTCAATTCATCTTGGTAGTCTTATGAATTTTGTCTTAAGTGTTAGGACTTTTATTAGAGTGGGGAATGTTTGTATAATCTTGTATGGTTGTTATCCTTTCGTACTCTAATTTATCGTACGTTATTTGATATATATAAGCTTCCGCTTGTATTATATTTTGTATGTATATATGCAGGATAATTTATGTCGTTTATCAGGTGCAGGTTGAACGCCTTGGAATGCTAACATAAACAGAGGAGACCATGTCGAAATTTCGAGGTGTCACCTAGTGCATCGAGATCTGACATGGGGCTTTGTGTTAGCATTTGACGGGACGCCACACATCCCATAATACATAAGAACTCAAACAACGCAATATTATCCTAGAATAACATATCGTTATGAAAATGTCACAACACGTTATTTTTTATAGGTTTAATAATATCTTTAATTAATCACTAAAATATTACATATAAGTATTTATTTTTTTTTAAATGTATTGAAAATAAAATATACACGTGTTTTAAATACCTAATCCCTACTTAAATGTACAGTTTTATCTCTCTTTTCCTTTTCTTTCTTTCATGTTTTATACGATCATTAATTAAAGTATTTCTCTTCTTCGTGACTTATACAGTCTATAACTGAAGCATCTCCCATATTCTTTCTTTTCGTGTCGTATACGGCATTTGCCGAAGCATCTCACAAACTGGGTACTTGAAAAACATGACAATCAATTAAGAAATCGTTCTCATATTTTATTTTAAATAAAAAAAAATTTTACCTAACTTTTTATAAACAAAAAATATTAAAGTAAACTGTCTATTAATTAAATGTATTCAAAATCATGCATGTTTATAAAAAATGAACAAAATATATGAATTGTATGTAAAACAACAACTTATATAGTTGTTGTATTTTCTTTTTTGATAAGTACAAAATAAATATAAAACATGTAAAGCAATAAATGTTTTGATCATTCAATCTAGCATACAGTGTAAATATTATACAAAAACAACAACTTTCATAGTTGCTGTATTTTATTTTTTTATGTATAAAATATGTATAAATTAATAAATATTTTGATCATTCAATCTAGTATAAATAGTGTAAATATTATACAAAAACAACAACTTTCATAATTGTTATATTTTATTTTTAGCACGTATACAGATGCATAAAACACGTATAAAGTAACTAAAAATATATAATAAATTCTTTTTAAACAAAATAATAACTATTAATATGCTTTAAACTCATAAAAACAACAGTATATATATATATATATAATGTGCATGCTCTTGAAACTAATTACAAAACAATTTTTTATTTTAAAATTACTAAATCAGAAATATTTTAAAAATATAGAACAAATTATGTTTTACTATAAAGTTTAGAAATTATTTTCTTAAAATATTCTTAAAGCTATCAAAAAAATTGAAAGGGCCTACCTTTTTTTTTTTTTTCCTTTCCTTCTTTCCTTTATCTTCCTTCTTTCTTTTCTCTTCATTTTCCTTCTTTCTTTTTTGTATAGAATATGAAAAAAAAATCAACTAACACAATATTAGATATTATCAAATAATATCTAGGTATTATCAAATAATATCTAGATATTATTAAAAAAAATTATAATTCTTTTTGAATTTCTTAAAAAGTTTGACTATGATCAATATGACTTAGTCAAAATTATTTGACCATGTTGAGTTGACTTAAGTCAACAATGGTTGACTTGATTTTCTTTTTTTCTTCTTGGACATTGCAGGTGCGAAAAATTAAACCCTTCCCTATTTGGGGTGATAACATGGGATATATGTGTGATAGTGAGGTGTGCGAGTCAATAGGCCATCAATCACTAGAAATGCTTCAAAGATTTTTTCATTTAGATTTATAAATATTAATCCACTTTTCCACTTTGAAGGGTTGTTTGAGTACCTCACAGGTGAGAAGAAACAAGTCTCGGTGTGTTTAAAAGGAAGCTCACCTTGTTAATAGTTCAATAGACAACTTAATTGACTTGGGGGAGACACCCTGTTACATTTATTGCTACAAACATGTATTCGAATTAGGTATATGCTCTTTATCCTATTTCATTGAGGAATTGCCACGTGTAGATAGATATTATTTAGTTTATTTGTGTTGAATGAAAATCCACCACAACTACTACACACCCTCTTAATTCAATGAGATCTATCATAGTTGTCCATCTTGAGTGTTCATGAGAGATTTATGGTATAAACAAATTTCTTTTTCCCTACATTAATTGAGTTAATAAAATTCTTTGTTTTGTAAGCAAGTTGAGTATCAAATTTCCAAATATTGGCAAATATGAGTTTTTCATAGATTGGATAAAATGTCACACTTGAAATATCTCTTCATGATTTGGTACCCAGTGTGAATATCTTGGTTTGGAAATCATAATCAATTGAAACTCAAATAACTTTATGTTCTTCAGACAAAGGACTAAAACCTAATCCATACATTTAGCACAGGAGTTTCGAATTCCAATAAGCAATTTTATGTATCCTTTGCTTGACAGTCATATCTATTGTGATAAGAAAGTACTCTTAGTTCAATTCTATAGAACGTGGGTCTCCAAAATCCGATGTCATAGATTCAAATGATACAGAGCGTGATTTGTTTTTCTTACTTCTTAAGTCGAATTACAATGAAACAACTTAACTAACTTGAACAACAACCCGAATTTGATCCCATAAAGATCTTAAAAACAAGATCGCAGGGGTTGTCTTCCATGCACCCATTGACCCTAACGTAGTTTTAGGTAAGTAGAAGGCATAATTGTTTTAAATGCTTGGCTTTGTTGCTAAGTTAAACTTGACATGGGCAACTGATTTCGATAGTAAAAACTTTCCTGTTTCAACTTGGAACTCTAAAAATCTTAGCTTTTAGGAAAAATTACAAATTCAACTTGTACACAATTGATCAGTTATGAATGTGGACCCAATTAATTTATTATTTACTCTATAAGAGTCTAAATTTAGAAGCCCTTCATCATCCTTTTGTTGACTTGCAAACTAAAAACCAGAAATTTTTTCATCATTTCTGTCTTTGAGAACTTGATTTTTCAAAGAATACATTTTTTTAATTTTACACATCCCTAGAAAAAGTTGAAGGTTTAGATTATTATAAGGCCGGCCAAAATAGGAGCATTAACGGGCAAGTCTAGCCCGATTGGCCCTTACAACCTATCAGAAAATGGATCTAGATTCATTAGTTTTCAAAAACTTGGTAAAGTCCAAGTCAATGACTTTGGAGCATGTAAGAGGGATAAATTAAAAGGTAAGAAATATGTAATTCTTGAGTATTAGATATATTGTTGAACTATAATTTTATATAAAACTATAAAATAAACATATATAACGCACGTGCACTTTACTAGTAATATATAAATATGTTTAAAAGAATGGGTCTAACCCATTACATAAAACATTGAAATACATATGGGGTTTTTTTTTTTTCAAATGTTAGTGGGACATATCCCTGAGATTTTATGGTTTAATGGTCAAGATTGTGTACATGTTTATTTTTTATTTTTTATACCGTTCTTATAAAGCAATGACATTTGTAAACTTTTGCAAATATGATATTTTTTTTTCATTACGGTATTTTATAACACTTTACTTTCCGAGAGCTTGATAGCAACTTTGTAAAATTTCAACAAAATTTTGCAGGTGCTCGGTTGAAAATCATAAATAATTTCTTTACTAAAATATTATTATTTATTTACTATTATTTTTATATAAAATTGATCCAATTTACAAAATGATAAAAGTTCCTATTGTTTTGCAACAATGCATAAATTTATCAATTTATAAAGAAATATGTAATACCTCAAGTTTTCGATTCGTATGTCGAGGAAAATATATAATAGAATTTTGAGAAAATCTTGAAAGTGGGATTTAGGAGTAAAATTTTAGGATGTTTCTGATCATTTTTAATAGAATTTGAGTTCACCATTGAATTCAAAATGATCAAAAAACATATTTTAGCCTGTAAGCATGTTCAAATGGGAATCCGAACACAAAAGTTACAAAATCCTCGATTATCGAGTCGGATTAGATTAAAATAATAACTTTTTGCTAAAGTAAGAATTTTTAAAATTAAATCATACCATTGGGTTCGTAACAAAAAATTATTGAACATGGACTATTTATTTGTCATTTTTGGAGCACAAAAAATCGAATTATCTTAAAAAATGAAAATAATGTCAATTTTAGGGGTCACCTGAGGCCAAAAATGTAAATTTTGTTAGAGACAGAATTTGTAGAAATTGACCAGATCATTAGACCTGAAATGAAACATTAGATAAAATAGAGTATTCATTCGTCACTTTTGGAGTCCAGATGGTCAAGTTATCGTCAATCGAAACAATAAGCGAAATACCAATTTTGTCCCAAGACTTTATATAAATAAAAATTTTAATTTTTTTTATTCTTCACATTCCCAATCCATCCAAAACTAGCCAACGAATTTAAACGAAAATTTCATTTTTCTTTGAAACTTCAACATCAGATTCGTCACGAACGACCCATTTTCGACTATCAACGCAAAAGAAAAAAAGGTCCGCAGCCTCGACATCTATAAAACCAACTCAAGATCTTTTCATTTCATCTCATCTTCACCCCATATCATAAAAAATTAGTTGTATTTATATACGAGAATTTCAAAACTTCAATTTCAGGTTTCATTCGTTTCGAGATCAAATCGTCCTCCATCGCAAAATGGATAAAGGACGATGACGTCGAGATCTTCGAAATCATCGGGTCAAAATTAAAAATAAATCTTCTCGAAGTTCGAACCGTCTTGATTTTCATATCGATTTCCTCAATTTTTGTGCACGTGCTTCAATTCCATCGCCTAGAGATTGTAAGGAACTTTCAATTTCTATTAGTAATCGTAGATTACGAAAATTTCGTTTAGGATTTTAATAAAAATTTGTGGTGAATTTCTAAAAATATAGAATTCAATTGGTTATTTCAAATTCATACAAGAACTTGCATATTTGATATGTTTAATTGATTTTATAACAAATTATACGTGGATAGGATATTTCACCTGGTCTTATGTTGGCCAGTTGGGTTCTATGCAATGCTCGAACCCCATGTTGATAAAAGTTTTGTAATCTTTCAAGTTAATTGAAAAAAAATAAATTTTAAGATTTGAAAAATGATTTAATATTCAATGAACTCATATTGAGTTAATGAATATCAGAAAGTAGATATTTTGTTTGAGAGATTAAAAACTATAAAAATCGAAAAAAAGAAAAAATGGTATAAAATGGTAAAATGTCAGAGTCACACCCGAGGGGTGATGTCTGCATTTTACATTGTTGTGTTGTGTGTAGGTTGGTGAACGGATATCTAGGAATAATGTTATTGGTTGCCTGTTTATTTACTTTCTGTTAACGCGAGGTGCTGTTTACTTTTCCGTTCAATTGTTTATGTTAAGCTGGGTGGCCACAGTTGCATGGTAGGAAACTGAATATCCATTCTTAACCTTGTATTGTTAATTTCTCTTTTATTTTAAATAAAAATAATATATATATAACTATTTTGTGAGCTGTTAAAGAGTCTGTGAATGCCTGAAGGGATAGTGCGTCATATCATCCGGAGTGGTGTACTATCCTAGGATGTACGGTAGGGACCACCAAGCTCATACGTGGTATGGGATATGTATGAGAGTGGAGTCACAACTAGAATCTGGATTATTCCTCTATATCTTTACTAGTGAACTTATAATGTAAAAGAGGTCGTATACAAATGGTTTGTATATTTGGGAATCACATGCATACCTGATAGGCATAGACGAAGATGATTAGTCAATGATCACTAACAATCTATAGTAGTCGAATGTTCTGATACATCGAAAAGAGACCCATTGCTTATGGTCACGTCAAACAGCCAGCCTGAGCCGGATAAATGGTCAACCAAGTGTGGTAAGTGCAGCGACTGACCACAAAATCAGGAATTAAAAGTCAAAGAAAAATTGTAACATCATATCCCGACTGGGAGTGATCTACTCGTGAATCCCAATTCTCTAATTCCAATACTATACCATAGTATATTATGTATCTATTGTTTTACTTTGATATATAAAATAAAATGCATGTTTAATATTACTATTTGGTCAATTATATTTGTATATAAAGAAAATGTTATAGTGAGTATTGTTGATTAATGTAATATCAGTTTTAAAATGTTTAGTTGCTCATCCTTAGCTATATGTAGTAGTTAATCATAGTTTATTCTGTAAAATTTTGCATATATTAAAATGATTTAGTATGCTTATTAGTTCATGCTAGAAGAGATTCTTGGTAGAAATTATTTGTTTCCTTACTGGGTAACCATTATGACTCATCCGTTTCTTCCTATTTTTTTAGTATCAGAACTTGCAGTTGGCAAGGCGGGCGTAGAATCAACGAGTGGGGACAATCTAGTGGGTCAGATAGACAATTAGAGTCCGTTGCTTGTTGAGTACTGGGGCTATATCCCTTAGTGGTATCAGTTCGTCTAGAGGTATTTTGAATTCTATATTGAGTGTTAGGAATTTTGTTAGAGTGAGGAATTTCTATATAATCCTGTATAAAAATTTCTTCTTCTGTACTCTGATCTATCGTACGTTAGATGTAAATAGGCTTCCGCTAGTATTATATTTTGTATGTATATATGCAGGATTGTATGTCGTTTATTAGGTGCAGGTTGAGCGCTTTGGAATGCTAACATAAATAGATGAGACTATACTAAAATTTTGAGGCTCCACCTAGTACCTCGAGATCTAACATAGGACTTTGTGTTAGCGATTGACGGGGTGTCACAAAATAAGGATACACAAGAGTTAAGAGGATTAATTAATCAAACTTGACATTAATGGTTGGAACATCCAGAAGAACTGATTAATCAAACAATTAAATTTTAGAGTTAAGTGGTTGTTCATTTCAGAACCTTTGACGAGGTAAAACAAGGGATTTCTTTTAAACTTGGATGTGTTTGATTGCACGAAAAATATTTACTTAGCAAATTATTCACTTGGCCAGGCATATCCTTTTCCATCGTTTTAGCACATCATGTGGAAAACTTGATTAATTTTATTTTTAAGATTTTTAAATGTTATTTTATCATTTAAGTTATGAAATACATATTTTTTTACATTAAAAAATAATAAAATTTATTAAATGATAAAATAATATTTAAAAAATGCTAAAAATAAAATAAAGATAACCTGTGATTTTAGATGATAATTTAAATCTGTTTAAATAATTTTTTTGATTTAGGTTTGCTTCCTAAACTAAGAAAACATTTTAAAAAAAATACTTAAAATAAATTACATTAAAAAAATGATCAAATAACATTTAAAAAATACTAAAAAAAATCATATTTTTGAAAAAGTATAAGATAAAGTTATATTTTATTATTTTAAATTAAAAATAATTGAAAAATACCACCTTCAAAGGTTTTTTTAATTAAACTAGAACGTGGTAGGTGCAAAAGCACATGTATCAAAATGACTTATTAGTAATTTAAAATACTAATAAAAGGGAATTTTGACGTCTATATAGTAAAAAAGATATTTTTGTAATTTTGACAACTAACCACCTAAATTATAGGGATTATGGAATCTTGCGATGTAATTTTATTAGTTTTAGTAGGGGTACACAATAGATTGGGTAAATCCGAGAACCGAACCAATCCGAAGTCTTTTGGATTGGATTGGTTCGGATTGAGCATGGCTTGGCTTGGGTGCGGATTGTAAAGAAAAAAAATATCCGATTGATTTGATTTGGTTTGGTTCTAGATTAGGGGTATAATAGAACCGATCCAATCCAAAGTATCTATTATATATATATATATATTGTACTAATTTTTATATACTTTTACAATATATTTAAAAAAAGAACGATTTTCTCCTAATGAATTTCAACTTTTTTTCTATTTCATTTTATGAGTGTTTTGTGTCACACTCATATTTGAATGTGATTATATATATATATATATATATATTTCATTAATTATGGATCTTTGAATTATAAGAATTTCTCTATCGATTACTACCCCATTTAAAATATTCATGGAATTTTCATTTTTTAAAATAAATTCCAGTAATTTTTGGTGCATAGGTAGACCGATGTAAGATCGGACTAAGGGTTTGTTAATTTTGTGTTGTGTGTGATGCTTTGTTTATGTTAAAATAATAAGTATGTTGATGCGTGTTATGTGTTATGTGTGATGCTTTGTTTAAAATTTATTTTGCTTAGTTTTAAGTTTTAATTATTTTAATTTTACTATTGAAAATAATAAGTATGAGAATCGAGATCCGATCCGAACCAAGGTTGGTTTGGATTGGTTCAGTTCTGTAAGGTAATTGGATTAGTTCGATTCCAACCTTGTAGAACTGATCATGTTTGGTTCGGTTCCAATTTTGTCAAAATCTGAACCATGTGCACCCCTAAGTTTTAGGGCATTTATGAGATCCAAATTTTGGTCTCGTGTTTTTCGTAGGAGAGGGGTGAGAAAAGATTTGTGGCTACTTGAGGCAAATCTAGTAAAAAAATATTGAAATCAGGTTCTATACATCCTGTAAATAATAAGTGGTTTTTATCTGGCCCACCCTGCCTGGACAATTAGATGGGCATGCTTGGGCTGGGATTTTGAGACCCAAATAGCAACAGCCATATGGCCTAGCACAAGTCAGACTTAGTCCAACCCATTAACATTGTTAAAGCTTGGTGGCAAGTGACCCAACGTGGATTCATGATAGCCATGGTATATGAAAGGAAATATATTTTTGGAGCTGCAGTCTAGAGTTCTTAACTAGATTTCTTTCATTTTTGACGGTTGATACGACACACTTGAGAGATCTACAAAATTTGCCACCTTTTCATTTTTGAGTCGTGCTACACTGACTTTGTTGGACACTACACTCAACATTGTACTAACATGGCAGTGTACAGATAACCATAGACTTCTTTTCTCGAGATTTAAGTTAAAAAAATCAACAATTGTTTATGTACTGCCACATCAGCACATTGATGAACGTAGTGTCCAATGAAATTTTCTTTGCATTTTACATCATAGGAAGTTTCATTCCAACTCTCCTTTCCTTCGTCCCCCATTTGGGGTGGGGGATGGAACAATCTACGTGGCAATTTACACTTGAAAAACTTTTCTTAATGCTCTAAGTTTGATATGCCACACCTGAAAATCCAACAAATAAATATAAGGAAGAAAAAAAGAAGAAGTATGAGGAGATTTGAAAAAGAGTTGTGATTTTTTTACTCGAAAATTTTCACTTATTATGTACTTAGTTGATGTAGCAAGAGCACAGAACCATAAATCTTTTTCTTCGAGATACTCAAGGTAAACGATCAACATTTCTGTGCCCTTGCCACATCAGTGGAGTACGGATGAGATAATAATTTTTTAAAAAGTATTATCGTTTGTATATTCCTCTGTGTTTTAGTTTGAGATGTTCTTTGTTTCTTCAAAATGATGAAATATCCCCTTGACCTTTGTCCTCTTATAGACCAATGTAAAATGACTATCGTTATCTTCAATCTTTAGTCATAAACTCCTGATTTTTACAACCTTGCCTTGACCATCTTGTAGGAAATCTTTATTTTTTTTCTTTATAAAAAATTATGTCATTTCTACCTTATAAATATCTTATCTTATTTTCAAGATTTGAAGGTTAAAGACAGTTTAAGAGAGACCTAATAAGGAAATAAGAAAATAAGAAAATTGACTCACAAATCCACCTTTTTAAAATATACTTTATTTACATATCCTTATATAGTAACGATTCAACTGAATCATTTAAATTAATAGAAAAATTCTAAGCAACAAACCTAACAAACTCAATGCTTAAGATGAAAATTTTTTTATTCAGGAGATTGAATATTTCTCATTTTGGAGGGGACAAATCATTGGTTTTGCTATACATTTAATATGGGTATTTAGGTCATTGATTATTAGCCTAATAGAGAAGACTGAATTCAAGGGGGCCTATCATATCATCAGTTTGAAAACATAGGGGTATCTCAAAAATATTAACCAAAACGTGGAGATTTACGTACCACCCAAAAAAACCTCCTTGTTAGCCGTCACTCATTGCGGCACCTTATCGTTCTAAAGATTGCTGATCCTACGAAGAAACCATGTCCATGGTAATCTTTCTTTTTCTCTCGATCGGTTAATATTGGTTTTTTTTGTTTTTGTTTTTTTCAATTATTTCGAATTTAAATGAGCCAATCTATTGATTGCATTCTCCAATATTGACTGTAAATACAAACCAGGTGATTTCTTAGTATAAAAAATTGATATATTCAATTTACAATCTTTTGTAATAAATAGAAAAAAAAAAGTATAATAAATTAAAATAATTGAAAAACTAATAAAGTTATTTAAAGATGATAATAGAATATTCTAACTCTTGATAACTTGGACAGTAAAGAAAGCAAATTGGCATTTTCTGACACCCATAGATGCCCATTCTTTAGTTGAAAAGATGCAATTTGATACTTTTAAGTGCTGATATGGTCTCTACCTTTATCTCTATCTTTTTTTAATAGATATTTCTTTAATTTTAGTTATCTGGATATGGATATGCCTTCCAATAAGCCACATTCATGCTCGATATTTCGGAATAGACATACCAATTATACCAGAGAATTTATTTCTTTATGACTTAGTGGACTGCATTGTGAACTTGTCTGACGACATTCGCTCTTCATGCTAAGATTAAAATTTATAGACCAATTGTTGGGTTTGGTGATATAAATCACTGTTCTTTTGTTTCTTAAGTTTAATGGGTTTTGTCCAAGGGTATTTTGGGTAATGTCATTTCATCAGTGTATGAGAAACAAAAGGAGTTCCTAGATGGTAGTTGTTGTCCATAAAGGGGGTATTCTCTTTGTTAGAGAGTGTGAGAAAATATTGAGTCTCTATGTATGTATTTTTCTTCTCTTATAAAACCTAAATGCTCATGGTTCTTGAGGGTGATTTTCACATGGTTGTTGCGGGTTTGTGACAACGGGAGTGAGAGTGATTTCTTGTTTGGGTTCTTACTAAAGTTGGGTGTAGAGATTTGGTGGGTTTCACTGGAGAGTTGGAGGCAAGTATAAACTTCCATACTTGTAATTTCTTCCTTGAGTAGTGGATTTCTACTTGTCGACTTGTCCATGGATATAGTCTTATTGTGGGTAAACCACATATATCTTGTGTTGTGGTTGTGGTCATTTCTATACGCTCTTTATTTTTCTTGTATTTGCTTTGCAACACATTTCTTGGGGTTTGGTTGTTGGAATTGATTGCTTTGGTGTTATAAGGGATTAATTTCAATAATCAAATTTCTGTGTGTGGCTTGGGATCTAGCCACAACACCAATGACCTAAAAATGATAGAATACCAATTTTAGTAAAGTTTTAACAAACCACTCGATTATTCAGGACTTGAATGTGTGTATGTGTGTGTGCGTGTGCGTGCTGAAAGGTGGGAGTGGGGGGAGGGGTGCTGATGAAAGGGAGAAAATTGTAATCCTTTAAAATTGATGGTTTCAAGCAATGTTTACATAATCAAATTGGATTACTTAGCAAAAAAAAAATCGAATTGGATCATAAAATCGTAACTAATGGGATTGAATTCAAATCCTTGGATCATAGTATTCAAAAATATTTCCGTCAGAAATTGAGAAAACATGAATAATATACAAAAACTAGATTATGCCTAGTTTGAAATCTGAATCCTACGATTCATTTCAGATAGTACAATTCACTATTTTATAGTACAATTCATGCGTGAGACTCGATTTGTTATTCATACATATCAATAAAAGTCCCAAATCCTACGATTTTAATAACACTAGTTTGAAATATAACGTGCTTATTTATGCATGTCATTGGCATTGGGAAGTGGAAAAGAAAGTGTGTACTCGCCTTAATGGAAGGCATGGCTATGATTGAGAAACCAAGGTGGTTTTTAGAATTGAAACCATGATTCTTTTAAGTTGACAAACCAAACACCTTTCGAGTTGTTGCGAGTAATCCACCATAAATGAGTAGAGCTTCATCTCTCCATCCTATCTCTCGCTCAAATCCTCTAGTTTATTTGGACGACTAGGGCTAGGAAGGGTTAAGTAGAAAGGGATCAAGTTTCATTGTTTTATACATTTTGAGTTATGATACTCATAGAGGATTTGATGGTTTTTAAGAATAAAGTGGAACCAACAATAATAATAGTGGAAAATCAAATAGTGATTGTATGATACCACTTCATTGGGAAGCACAATGACTGGCAGAGGTTCTACTAGAAGCGTTCAACGTCTTTACTGAGAAAGAAGGGTGGGGGAAGTCACTTATCAATGGCCACGTTAAGTTGGCAAAAATATACTTTAAGGAGATTGGAAGATATATTTGACTTTGTGAATGATTTGGGAAATGTTGGAGCCAATCTTTATGTTTCCCAAAGGATTAAAGACGAGTGGGTGGACGGAGGTTGCTAAAGATTTGAGAATCATCGTTTTAGGAAAACTCAAAGGCTCATTGTATGCTTTTGCCTTTAAGTTGGCAACCATTGTTTTCAGGCACCATTAAAGGTGAAAAATCAACGTGTTGTCAAGTAATCAAGTTCTGAGAGGGTCAACGCCTGCCATGAGATCATTCAATATCCATGCTAAGGTTCAAGAAATGGCGATTAGCCATCATTTGTGGATGGTCAGATGAAGGGTTGCGTCCCCTTGGAGTAGGGATTGGGTCTTACATGGATTGAAATTAGAAGGTTGCCATTCCATCAATAAGGGATTTTCTGGGTGGATTATTCGAGACTGATAATTCAACCATTTGCATATTAGAATTGATGATTAGTTCATTGCAGGGCATCGTTAGTCCCTAAATCAATGGGTGTGGCTAATGAAAACTTGTCCTACTCAGTAATCATTCAGGTTATCAATTCAAGCTTGAGATAGATTAACTTTTGTGATTGTGGTGGTGGATTTGCTAGAGGAATGGTGCAGGAAATTGTTAAGGAGGGGCAATCATTCGATATTTAGAGGTAGATTCAAACAAGGATGGCCAAGCTAGGGAGGAATCCAATGGTGGAACTTACTCATATCGTTGGCAAAGCTCAAGGGGTCTTGGGGGAATCATGCCCCAATGAAACTAAAGACTTTTGGAATCTGTATGCCCTAACTCTGAGCATGTCTTTGCCAATAGTGGTCGAAGTCCATTGATTAATTATGGTCCTTGATTCCCACATATGGAAAATTTGAAGAAAAATCAAAATAAAAGCTTTTGATGTTAAGCAACCAAGGGCATCATTGATGCACAGAGCAAAGGAAACCTATTTGTACAAATCATGAGTGTTCTCCGATATCGAGAAGAATCGTACCAAAAGTTGACAAAGTAGCAAGTAACTTTAGGAATTCATACTCTCTTGAAGATTTTTACAATAGTTAGACAAGCGATTGCCTTGCTTTGGTTGCAATCTCAAGGTGTATCGAGAATCCAAAATCTAGTATAGTTCTCAAAGACTCTCTAGAATCTAGATTATACTCACTATGGTCAAGTAATGCCTCGTAGGTCCTATGAAGGTTGTTGATAAATCTACAACGAGCAACTCAAGGATTTTTCTAGCCAGTCTTTTCTATCTTGTTTTGATGCCAAACGAAGATCTTTCCCCTTTCTAATGTCAATTATGGGATTAAACATTTTTGGGTCAAAAGGGGTCGGAGCCCATTCATGTGAGCATGATTTTTGGCCCACGACTGGTGTCCCATTGGCATCTTTCATCTGTTTTCAACACTCCAAATATTCTCAATCCTGTTACAATGGAGATGAACTTCCACAGTCCAACACCCTAAAGGTGCCACCACCAATGCATGTTCTAAAGCTTGCCTAAATCTTGGGATCAATCTTTTCCAGTGGGGAAAACTAGTTATGAATTCCCTATGTCTTCGACTTCAAAAGAATTGCTTGATAGGAGTCTGAAAATCAATACTTTTGTAGTCCAATCAAAATTTGGTCCTCACGCCTTCCCATATTGATGTTAGATCTCCTATTCCTATTGCAAGTTTGGAATCTCACCTAGAAGCTCATCTCCACTTCGAATTCTGTGAAGGCCTGGCTACCTTGCATACCCATGGTTTTGGCTACTGTTCATACCCAGGATTTTTTATCTGGTAAAACTATTTTCTTTTGAGGTTTTCCTCTTGTTTGGGCAAAAGGCACACTCTTTGCCATTCCAAACCCTCTTGCTCTTGATTTGGCTGTTGTCTCAATTTCCACTAGGTTATCTTATGGGGGGGTGGGGGTTGGAAGGAGCGGAATAGATGTATCTTTGAGGATAAAGTGCAGAATCTGCAGGATATTATCTTAGACATTTTGGGTTTGCTGTTTTTTTGTGGGAAAGCCTTTAAGTAGTTCAAGGGAACTTTTTTTTGAGGATTTCATAGTATATTGGGATATGATTTGTTATCTAGATGCTTCTTAGTTTTTGTTTGCTTTTTTGTTTTGTTTTTGTACTTTAGGGGCCTTCTCGTCCCCATTTTTCAACTTATATAAAAAAAAATCCTTATGATATGCATCCATTTTTTTGGTCAATCTTCAATTTTAGTTGCTTGCCAATTCTTGGTGTGGGTTGAATAATTTTTTTTATGTTCTTCTTAAACTTGCTGATTCTGAATTCTGGGGTTGGTTGGAAAGTAGTAGATGCTGACAATTGGTCGATGGTTCACTTCCTGTCTTTCTCAGGTTCTCTTAAATCAAATTCCTTTATTTTGCCCAATTGAACCCAAGCTTAAGAAGTGCCACTTGGCGAAGTGGTAAGATGAGTGGATGGTTGTTCCCACATCCTAGGTTCGAACTCACTTGAACCCATACTTCTTATGCTAACCACTAACCCATCTTTACCTATAAAAAAATTCCTTTGTTTTGCCCTGATAGAACTCCGATATATTACATTCCTCTTAATGCGACTGAGGATGTTGAAATACCTTACTAGGCCTACATATGATTCTAATCGGGGGTTGTTGTTTGGAAGACTTGGAAATGGGTGAGTGTAGTGTGAACCCCCTTGGGATTTAGGAGGAATTTATTGAGAAGATTGTAGATAAGTTTCTAGATCAGTTCCTAAAAATAAAAATCAAGTTGGGTATCTATACTCTAGAAAGACAGATGAGACTCTAGTCTTGTTTCATGTCATAATAGCCAAAAAGATAGAGCTTGGGCTGATATTCAGTAGAAAAGGCAACACTTTTGCTCTAGTGTCCTTGTGGGATGACCAGGCCCATCCCAATTTGACTCCAGGCATGATTTGTAAAAAGATCAAGTACAGGCCAAGAATCATGAGGCCTCCATCTCTAAAAGGATAGCATAGTGATTCTGAGAAGGTCAAGAGGCGTAAATCTAGTTTGGTTAAATAAGTCAAAAGATTAGAGTTAGATTTGATGACTTCCCTATCAGAGTTGCAGGTTTTAGGAGAAAAGGATGGGCTAACTCATTCCAATGTTAACAAACACCTTTTCGTGGAACATAAGAGGTTTGAGGGATGGTTGATGATGTTGGATTTTTTTTGGGGTCTACAATTGTGCCAAGGGAGAGATTTTAACATAATTAGGTTTTCTTTTGAGATGAAAGGCTGTTCCAGGCTAACTAGCAGTATGAGATTGATTTAGGAATTTGGGAAGTGCCACTTGGTCCAACAAGCAGGACGACCCAATTCTTTCATGGTTGGAAAAATTTCAGGTTTCTCTTATTTGGAAAGAATACATCAACTCTGTCTTGCAGGTCAATGTTCCTAATCTAACATTGGACCATTCTTTTATTGCTCTTGAAGCCGTTATTTTTGGGCAGTTGCCCTTTTCTTTTTTGTTTCGAGAACATGTGGCTTGTCCACTAGAATTTTAATGATCACGAGGAACGTTGGTGGAATTCTTTCTCGTTCTCTGGAAGGACGGGATATCGATTTCAGATGTAGTTAAGAGCCTTAAAGGAGAAATTGAATATTTGGAACAAGGAATCTTTTGGAAAATTCGAGTTAAAAGAGAACGGATTGTTGGATCTCATTGTAAGGTTGGACACTAAAGAAGAAGTAGGTTCCATATTGGATTTTGGGAAAGATGGGAGAATTAATGTCAAAAATGAGTTTCAAAAAGTTGTGGTTATGAAGAGTTTTGTCAAACGTAAAAGTCAAGGGTGCAATGGATCACGGAAGGATACAATAACACCAAAATCTAAATTATCCATCGAGCTTGAAAATCAACAGGGAAGTATGCATAAAAAAATCAATGAGGAAGTTTTGGAAGGGTAATAAAATTAGAGAAGGGGTAGTGGACTTTTATAAAAGTTATATTCGGAAGATCATGGTTTCTCTTGATGCCATTCCAGCTAATCATTAACCTGACTGTCTCGCCCCCAAAACCTAAAACTAATCCCCATGATTTCGTGTTAGATTTCAGAATATTGATGGATAACTCTTTCATTGTTATAAACTTGCAAGGTAAACGAGTCCTGTTCTTCCTTTCAATTTGGAGTATTATTTCTGAACTGAAATCAGTAAACCGTAGAAAGTGAGAATGCTGTCGACGTGTTTTGGCACTCTTTTATCGTAGTCATGCTTTGGCACTCATTCATAGTTGGGATGAAACACTTTCAGCTATTAGTCCTTAACATAACACAACCACTAGCTGAGTTTAAGATAGGCATTTTTAAAAATATGTTGGAAATTTTTTTATTTCTCAGGCTATTTTTCATTTATCCATTATGTGCTTTTAGAGAACTTGGGGTCGCTTGATCATGGTTGTGTTTATTTGTGGTTCATAATTATTAGTTACATACTTTAGATGTTCAAACATGCAGGTAATCAGAAATTCTAGAGAAGTGCTGGGGGCAATAACCATTGGCAAGTCTGCTCATGTTATTTATCTTTTTACTTTGTTTTTTCTCGCTCAGTATGAGATATTTGCTTGACATTCTCAATATTACAGGATGCACATTTCATAAATGTTACTTTAAATTCTCTCATATTTTTATAGATGTTCTGTCAAGTATGAGACATGGATTATTGCCAACCAAATCATTAAGCGACCTATCTTTTCGTGGCACTGTAAATCGTGTCCACACAACATGTCGACTACCAATTCCTGGGACAACATCGAGAACCAAAGATAAAGCTTCTTCAGAATTTTTGAGGGACAAAAAATTGGTTCCTCATTCAGATCCTCCTAGTATCAAAGATCTCAACCTTTTATATCAACTGGTTGATCAGAGGTCCATTTTTTCATATGGTTTCCGTATCTGCAGTTTTCTTCTTAATTGCCATGTTGGGACAAGTAGCATAGGAAGAGATGAGAAAATGATTTTTTTTCATTCTTATGATGTTTTAGATAGCATATACTGATTTGTGAGACCCCACATTCTTGGGATAAGGCTTTGAAGCGTATTGGTTATGGTGCAGTAGCAAGCTCACCATCCTGACTGGAGCAGGAATAAGCACGGAGTGTGGGATTCCTGATTATAGAAGGTTTCCTTTTAACCTTTCCATTCCTCAATTTAGTTAAACATTGGGTATTTTAGAAACAACCCCCTTTTAAATTGGTGAAATTAGGTTCACATTCTTTTGCAAAATGCAAGATTAGGTTTACCCCCTTGACTGTAAGTCGATGTTATTTTTTCTTGATGATTTATCAGTGAATTTTTTTCCCCAAATTTTGATTTAGTTATTTAAGTATTTGAAGAGCATTTTGAAAATTTCACTGTTAAATCATCAAGAAAACACAACGTTGATTTACGGTCAAAGGGGGATAAACTTAATCTTGCATGTTGCAAGGGGTAAACCTAATATCACCAATTTAACAGGGGGGTATTTCTAAAATACCCTTAAATATTCATCTAGGTGACCGTCTTGCTTAGCCAGGACCCCTAGTACCATTGCCAGCTTTAGGTGGCACTGATCATGAGGCTGTCACCTAGGCCCTAAAACTCTTGGCATTAAAGCATTGGCGTAACATACCAGCAAAATCCTTATTACACGAAGTATACTATAATTATCTCTAATAGAGTAGTTTCAACATTTTTTTTTTCCATTCATGTTTTGGAGACTTGGCTTAAGTTTTGAATCCTTGCCTATCAAATTTTGATGCCTTGGCTAAGTTTACCTTCTATTTTAATAGGAACTCTGTGAAACACAAAACAATGCCCCTCACTTAAGTTTATAGGAGGGGTTGTTTTGGTAAAAGAGAAGAATCCCTCTTCACTCCCTCTACCTGTTTCACCTCTTACCTGTTTTTTGATTTGGGGCTTTGTTCCCCTTTTTTGTTTGTTAGACAACTGAACTCATCTAGTTTTGGTTCATATTATCGACTTTTCCTTTCAGTTGAAATGTAGGTTTATACTAATGTAAGTGGTGATCAGTATACTTGAGGCCATATTTAATTTTCAGAGACTTAGGCAGGGTCGTAGACTTACCTTTCTATAAAGTACACATTTTAATTTGAGAAAAACTATTTTGATTTCCGAAATTCCAATCTAATAGAAACCAGTGGAAACAATGTCACATTTGCTTTGAAGTATGAATTCTGTTCTACTCTACTTCAGTCTTCTTTTTATTTTTTGGGTACATAACAATATCCTATCTTTGTTTTGTTGCAGTCCAAATGGAGCCTATAGTTCTGGTTTCAAGCCAATTACACATCAGGTGATTTGAAGACACTTTTGAGATCCTATTCCTCCCCCATTACATTGATCATTATGGGTTTTGTGAAAGTTCCACATCGAGAGTGAATAGGCAGGTTCGAAATGCTAATATTAGTAAAATATATAAATATATATATATATATATATATATATATATATATATATATATATATGTGATGGGTACTAATATTGGATTATTTCCTAGCCCTAATAATTCCTATATATATATATATATATATGTGATGGGTACTAATATTGGATTATTTCCTAGCCCTAATAATTCCTAAATTTGTTAACATAGTCAATTCTTGTTTGATTAAGCGGAACAAAGAAGACAGACACGCAAACAGGACAAAAAAGAATAAGATATCTCCCACCATCCTCATGTATATTTAAGTAGTCATGATAAAATTGCATAAACCACCCCTACTGGGGATTTCTACTGAGAAAAGAAATAGAAAGCAAATGATAGATGACACCAACAATGAGAGAAAATGGGAAGTATAATATTAATATACTACAATATGCCTAATTACATAGAAGAAGTGAATTATAAGGCTTTGGCAGAAACTCTACCAAAGGCTTAAACATTGTGATAAAAAATTTCTGAACCAACCAATAAACAACTTGGATTGGTAATGACAAAAATATCATGTATCTATACTTATTTTTTATGCTGGATAAAAAGTGTCCTAACAAATGGGCAAAGTTGCGACAACAGACCCTGCAGTTATAGTAAATTCAATTGAAGGATAAGGGAAACACAGAAGTAGGTGAAGCGTAGATAAAATTTCATACCTTGATTTGATTAGCAGCACACTACACTCCCTAAAATGGTGAATCACTCAAATAGAGAAGAATTGCAGTGATCTATCTCCAACATAAACTTTATCTCCTGAATTCATAAATTTGCAGTTGTCAGAATTTATTTTGACATATTTTTTCCACTGCTATTTTGCAATTTTTGTTTCTAGTTGAATAAAACAAAGAAACAACATGCTTTAATAGTTGAAGGTGCCACCTCAATAAGGTGGTAAAGTTTGTGAGAGGTAACACCATAGACATTGGGATCAAAGCCCCATCTTCACCAGCTTAGCTAATCATTTATTTACCTATCCCATTTACTAAATCCAAATCTAAATCTAATAAGAAGCTTGAGGAAATCAGCTGGTAAGAAAAATCTAGAATAAGATGGCTTAAAGAAGGCAACAAAGATATAGGATTCCCCACATAATTGCTAATGGTAGAAGAATAACTAATGACCTATCCCATATAACAGCGGATGGGATTTTGGGAGGTCAAGAGAAAATCTATGACTACGTAATTGATTACTAGTTTTGTCTTTATATGGAGCCTTGCCAATGGAGACCTAATCTTGAACCATTGTTGGCAATAGGGCTCCTTGAACACATTGCTTTCCTTTGCCTTTTTACAAGACGAGCTGCCACATTCAGTGTTTTAAAGTGCCTAAGGCATACTTGAGGCGTTTTGGATTCTTGAGGCGAGGCGTAAGTCTCAAGATGCAGTGAGTTGCAAGCCTCAATTAATTTAAAACAAAAATTCCTAAAAAATATATATAAAAATTATAATAAATTCAAAAAATATATAAAAACCAGTAAACAACCTTCAAGCATCAAATAAACACTAAACAATAAAAATGTAGGGAAGTAGAAATGTAATATAGGAGCAAAATAGCGATGTATCATTATCATTACTCATAGAGTATCAAATATCAAATAAACTACTACTCTGAGCTTAGGAATGAAGTTTTAGAGTCTATTATAAACTAGAGAAGAATTAAACAACTAAAAATCATCTTCACTAGTAGGGTTGTCCAAGGAGTCATCATGATATCGGATTCCTATATCATCTTCTGGATCTGTCTCTATGTCTTCACATTCCTCTTCATCTATCAAATGCAATGGGTTGGTTTCTTTGCCTTTTCCCTTTCATGCATCTAAACAAATTCAAAATTATAATAATTAATATAAAATAGAATTGAAGAAACCTTTAAATTATGTATAACTTGTATAAGTTAAGAACAAGTGAACAACATAGACTAATCTAATTAATTGCTTACCTCTTGCCTTATGTTGATTCATTGATCTTTTTCTTTTCCTATTGTAAGTGATTGTCGTGGTCTGGGATGTTGGAATTAAAGAGGGTACCATTTCAATGTCCTCATCTTCTCCCTCAGCTTCCTCACCCTTGTGGGTCTCGTGCTCATCACCCCATCTCCATGATTCCTATTGTTATGATCTTAGTCTACAAGTCACTCATTATTCGACTCGATTTGCTTCACCAACAATGGATCTTCGTCTGTTTTCTTTCTCAATTTCAATTGCCTTTGCCTCAACCTCCTATTGTACATAACATAGACTAAGGAGTTGAGCTTAAATTGCTCCAATCGATTTCTTTTCTTAGTGTGAACCTAATGGAGGAAAAAAAAATACATAAATAAAGTAACACTTTAATTAACATTAACAAGAGATAAGTATGATATTACCTAATTAAATACACTCCAATTTTTTTCACACCCTGAAGATGTGCATGTAAGGTTCAGGATTCTTACGACGAATCTTGTCAATGTTGGTGTTGTATCTACATAAGCAATCCACCAAATTTATTATCATATAATTGACATTAACAAGAGATAAGTATGATAAATTATTGAAATGTTAAAAACTTAACATATGGATTAACAAAAAAATAATTAGAAAGTAGAAGTAAAAAACTTACTAGGACTACGTTTGTTTCGGGTAGATATTGTTTGATTAAGACCAAAGAAGTATGCGTAAAGTCATCAATTTGCAAGTGAGCCTCTCTTTCTTTTGGATCTACAATTAACTTCTCTATACAATTATACAATCCAAAATTGAATTCATGGTGGGTAGGGAAGTTAGGCTCATAATGGTATTGGGGTTCAAGTAATATGCCGCGGCATAAAGATGTCGATGTAACTGAAAGTTCCACCTCCGATCAACTATCTCCCATATAGGTTTGTACTTGTCTTCATCACCACCCATGCTTTTTGCAATTTCTTCTTTCGTAGCATCTATAAACTTATATATGAAATCCATTGTTGACACTTTCTTTGAATCCACCCTTTTCAAAACACCTACTAAGGGCTTCGTGGTTTTTATTGCAAAAATAATATTAGACAAAAAACTTTTGTCTTTTAAAACCGAGTCTTTTACTTCTTTTCCTTCTTTATTCTTTGTCCAAGAGATCATTGCCCACTTTTCGAATGCAAACATGACCTCAAGAGGTTGTTTACATTGCATCATACTCTGCAATGTTTAGTAAGCAATGGTGAATTAAGTCACTGCAGGTGGAACAATCTCCTTATTTCTGTAGTTTATCATCAAAGTTAGCACTCATCCATTGCCATAAATAAAATTCGCTATATTCTTTGCATTCTTTAATGCATGGGCATGTCTAAGTAGCTCATCAATTTTCTCAAGCATTAAGTCGATGCAATGGGTCGCACACGGAGTCTAATATAATATTTCTCTCTTTTCCATCGACATCACCTTCATGTTTGAAGTATTGTTTGTAACAACTTGCACAACTAATTCCTCCCCAACCTTATCAACAACTGCATCTAACAATTTGAACATCAATTTAGTATCTTTAACCGCATTAGATGCATCAATTGATCTCAAAAATATACTTCCCTCTGAATTATTAACGAGCAAGTTAATCGATTGTCTTCCATGTATATCCTTCTAACCGTTGGTAATCCTCAATTATATCCAGGTCTTCTTGTATTCATCTATCATTTTATCTACAATTTTCACATCTTCTTTCAAAACCTATGTTTGCATTTCATGTGGAATTGATGGCCTCAAAAAAGATGGACTGCTACATACATTGAAAGAAGTTGCATTTTCCAAAAAAGAAAAATCTCCCAATGTCCAGGCATACTTGGTTTCTCAATTCTTTTTTATTTATAATTGGAGAACTTTTGGACAATGGATTTCGACAGTCTTCGTCAACATCAACAACATACCAATCCATAGGTCTCTAATTCCTCTTGAAGAAACAACTCCAAAGTCCAAACCCCCCTCCCCCTACTACCTCCTCCAACTCCAAGACCCGGAGCAGAGTCAACATCTTCTATAGGGCCGACAAAATATGCCCCTTCATTGGCCAAATTTTCTAAATTTCTTTGGCTCATTATCTTCTTTTCTTGCCCCTTCAATAAATAATCTTTCATTTCATTGTTAACATCTTCGGGTACATGTAGGCATGGAGCAATGTTTTTTTTTCTTCTAGTAGCTGCGAGATGATTTTTCAACCTCTTGACTCCCCCCATTATGATTTTAGAATAATAAAGGCATTTTATGTACATATAAGTTCTTGCCCACCTGAATTAGGTCCATCAACTTTAACCTCAGGCTTCCAAGCGGGGTCTTTTCTATTATCCCCACCTTTTTGCACTTTTTTACCACTTCGTCTAGGCATTTCTATCAATTACCATCAACCACCATCATAAATAAGTAGAATAAAACAAACAACAAAATAATCAAACACAAAATAAGAGAAAAATATGAGATTTTGAAGAAAAAAATAGGTAAAAAAATTCAAGAATGTTGTAGAAAAATCACATACCTCAAAACCTTAGAAAATCCTTGATTTGTTAGTTCTATTTGACCACAATCTTCATAAGAAAATTTTAGGAATGGATTAGAAATCGGATGAGTATTGGAGACTCTAGGAAGAAAACTTGGTGTAAGGAGATTTTAGGTTTTAAAGAGTGATTTTGAGAGATCTCTTGATAGCCTAAGTTTAGAAGACAAAAAACACTTCTATTTAGTAGACTCTATTAAATAAAAGACATTGGGGGGGGGTGTATTTGTGTAAAATAAAGCTAGAAAAAAAATCAATTATTTTACCCATGACATTGGTGTTTGTCGAACACATTGAGGCATAAGCCTCACTTATAATTGAGGTGTGAGGCATGAGGCGTAAGCCTCACTGATTTTTGCTAAGGCTTACCGTTTTTAAAACAGTAGTCACATTATTGGTGTGGACATTCGAAATGCAGTTATTGAATTTCACAAAATATACATTCATAGGTCGGAGGAACACTCATTACCTTCATTACAAAAAGAGATGGTGTTGAGTACCTTAAAGATTATCATTTGATTAGCTTTATTGGTGCTACTTACAAATTTTTCTCTCAAGCTCCTACTTCAAAGATGAAAGAGGTCATGACTTAAAATTATTTTCCTTTCAACGAGCCTATGTGAAGGAGAAGTAAACCTTGGATGGAATGTTGATTGTTAACCAATGCATCGCTTCAAGACTAATTGATGGGAGTCACGGGATTTTATGTTAAGTCAACTTGGAAAAACAAATTATCACATTATCTAGAATTTCTCGGGTTACATGAGTTGAATTGATAGGATTAAAATTGATGATTAATTAATTAGCCCTAATTAGGCTTTAAAGGATTACATAGTGGAAAAAACTAAAAGGGACAAAAAGACTAAAAACCTAATAGAAACATAATTATTCAACAACATGTCTCAAAGGTTAGCTTTTGGTGGTAGATGGATTAGAACTTGCATCTTGTCAGTATTTATTTTCTACTTTTGTTAATAGTTATCCAGATGGCTTTTTTACAAGTGCGAGCGGGCTTAAGCAAAGGTATTGTGACTTTTGCCCATTTGTTGTTGTTACTGAAACTTTGAGTAGAATGACATCTAGGGTAGCTAAATGAATCTTGTAATGTGCTTCAGGGCAGATGAGAAGGGGGGGAGGGGAATCAATTACTCATCTGTAGTTCATTGATTAAAATATCTTCTTTGCAGGAGCAGCTCTTGATCAATTGTCCAATTTGAGAATTGCCCTATTATGTTTTGAGTCAATTTCCTAGCTTTGGGTCAATTTGGTTAAAAGCCATCTCTTATGTCAATTTAGGTATATCATGTTCTCATAGTCTCAATCCACGTTCTTTTTAGTCTTGCTCTCGCTCTTCTAGAACTTCAAACTTGCACATTTTCTTCTATTTGGGGCGGTAATGGCTTGTAGTGCCCATGACCGAACCCTCCTAATCGATTTTTCCTTAGTTTATCAGCTATTGGTGGGCTACTCCTATGTGTTCACGAGTGCTTTCATTTCTATTGTCTTTATAGTCTTTCCACTCATCCGTCTCAACATCCTCACCTCTGCTACCTTCAATCTTTAATTTCGTTTCTTGATCACCCAACCTTTAGACCAATAATACATAGTCGGTCTTGTTGCAATCTTGTAAAATGTTCCTTTTTAATTTGATTGGAATGGGTCAATCAGATAGCCCACCAGGAGTATACCTCTGTTTTAACTATCCTACTTTAGTTCTATGGGACAACATCCTTCTCAAGCTTATAGTCCTTGTGGATAATAGAACCAAGGTTATAGAAATGGCCACTTCAGGGTATTGCCATCAATTTTTATTGGCCCTTTCTCAATTGGATGTTGTTACTAAAGTTGGTAACCACATCCTCTATCTTGGTTCCACTTACTTTTAATCCATTGAACTCCAAAGCTCGAGTTTTGCAGTAACTCCCTCTTTAGTCTCATCAATTTACATTACATCATCTGCAAATAACATACATCAAGGGATGTGCTCTTGAACATGAGTAGTTTCTTCATGGAAATGATGCTACAAAGGTGTGTTCTTAATGCTCACTCTATTGAGTGATTTCTTCAAGAGGGATTTCCTAAAATGGCAAGGACATTCAACAAAGCTTTACCTTCTGGTGGAATCAGTTAATTACGGTGAAGATTATTTTTATTTTATTTTTTTATTGTAATTTGGAAGGTCATGTTAGGTAAAATCCAGATTATTGTTCAATTACAATGTAGAGGATGGTCCATCCCTAATAGATGCATGCTTAGCAACCATCATGAAGGGTGTCAAGTTGACCATATTTTACTTCATTACATATATCTGGTGAAAGATAGAACTTTTCCCTTCAAGATTATGAGACTAGATGGGTGATGCCTAAGAATTCCTACTGTTTGATTGAAGGATGGTTCTTTAAAGGGTTCTTCCCTTGTGGCTGCTTTCTTTGGAAGCTATCTCTTTTTATGATATATTGGTGCCTTGGGAAAGAGTGTAATAGTTGAATTTTCGAGGAAAAATAGGGCAACCATGGAGGCTTGATTCTTAAGCTCACCTTGCTAATATATGTCCATTACCATCCAAGACACGAGAGACTTGGTTATTAATTGGAGGGACATTAGTTTCCAATTGTAATTCTTATTTTGTTTCTCTATTGAGAATCTCTCACTGTGTACTGGTCTTCATTAGCTTGTATTTCTCACTTTTCTCTAACAGATCGTGTATCCGATCATAAAAGCAAACCATGTTCTAATACTTGCTCTTCTCTTTTCTGTTTTTCTAGCTATAAGTGTTCTGTTTCTAACTTTTATTCTCTTGTGGCTCATTATGTGATCAGGAATTCCTCCGCTCAAGCCGAGCCCGTAAGAGGTATTGGGCAAGGAGCTATGCTGGATGGAGACAATTCACTGCAGCACAGCCAGGTGCAGCTCATACTGCTCTAGCATCTTTAGAAAAAGTTGGTCGAATAAATTTTATGATCACCCAAAACGTTGACAGGTAACGGCCCCTATCCCATATCCTTTAGTAAGGAAGTCTAAAGAATCCATATTGAGTATAATGAAACTTATTCATCTGTATTTTGTTTCAGGTTGCATCATCATGCTGGCACCAACCCACTTGAACTACATGGGACTGTGTATTCTGTAATTTGTCTAGAATGCGGTTTTTCTTTCTGCCGGAATTTGTTTCAGGACCAAGTAAAGGCCCTAAATCCAAAGGTTTGCCTTCTGCTTTTTCAGTATACTGTCATTATCTATCCTTGCAGATATGATCTAAACTTCTGACGGTACCATTGTCACTTTTTATTTATTTATAAGTATGGTGCCATTGTTGCTTGCTGCATTATTTTATTATGTGAACACTGTCAAATGGTTGTCCTTGGAAAGAGTTTTGGTTGGAGCTTTCGATACCTTTGCATGGGATGGTTCAGTACGTTCCTATATTGTTTGTTGGAAAACTTTCATGGTTTATTGTGTTACTTTCCATAGAGAAAGCAGTGTATTGTAATTTTTGTTATGTGCACTACTAATTTGAAAGGATTTTTCACTCTTTCTATGATGATCTCCTCGACCTCCATTTGACTGTATTACTTCCTTTACCTTAATGAAGGCTTATACTTTTCAAGAAAAAAAATTATTATAAAAAAACTATCAAATATCAAGTCAAAGTCAAAATTTCAGTAAATGTGATTGTTGATGAACCGTGGTCAATAGTTATAGACCACTCTGCATTACTTGCATCTCTTACAATGGAGCATTAGATTCTGTCAGAAGAATGCCAATAATAGAAGTACGTGGAATAGGTAGACAAATTCCAAATATTAAAATTAGCAGCATTTATATGTTTGGAAGAATTTCACTACGATTTAAATACATTCAGAAAATGTAAATTTTACTTTTCATCTCGTTATGTATCATGTATTGGCAATCTGTCCTTAAATTCAGTTTCTTGATGTGTTAATTTTTATTGCTAAAAACCTTTTTCAAGGTTTTATCAATTGTTTGTACCTTCAGCATTCTGAAACTGAAATTGGTGAGGCCATCAATATTAAATATATATCATTCTGGGTGATTAATAAGTAACAAGGACATGCCACTTTAGGAATGTTGTGATTTTGGACACATATTGACACACAGCACACCCTGATGAACATCTTATGATGTAAGTAGTGTGACCCTTTATTTTAATGATTTTCTTTAAAAAAGAAAATTAAATTATGAAAGAGGGTTGGTGTAATCTTTCTTCCAAATACTATTTATGTTGTTAAACTAAACCATGGTTTAATAGTAGAATATATTTTTATTAAGTTATGGTATCTAGAAATGTTTTCATATACTTGTCATATACACAATTTTTTAGTGTGGAGTAGTCCCAACAGGTGATATACTAACGAAAGGCCAATTGAGATGCTTTGATCATGTGCAGGGAAGGCTGATTGCAGTCCCTGATAGAAGAAATGTACAAGTTGAAGATCCTAAAAGAGAGGAAGAACAAAAAGAAAGTGGATTGAGGTGGTGGGAGTGATAGGAACACACTTGAATTAACATAAAACATAGCCTTATAGAGATAATTGAATGGAAAGCAAGATTTGTTCAGCCTACCCTAGTACGATAAGGCTTTCATGATGATGATATTTCATTCCTTATTTTATTGTAAAAATAAAATAAAAAATTCTGAATTAAATATAGCTAAATATACATCATGTTAGACCTTGTAAATGACAGGTACCGACACATTTGTCCATCTCTTTGTTATATAGTGTTTATTTGGGATTTGCAATGGACATTTTAACTGTTCTATGATGTTTTGCAGTGGGCTACAGCAATTGAAAATTTGAACTTTGGAAACCCTGGGTCAGATAAGAGCTTTGGCATGAACCAAAGGCCTGATGGTGATGTTCAGATTGATGAGAAATTTTGGGAGGAGGATTTCCATATCCCTACCTGCCAAAAGTGCAATGGAGTGCTGAAACCTGATGTAAGATTTTCTTCCTACTAAAATGAGATTTACATTTTATGAGAACCACAATCAAATCAGTGCTTTTTATTGGTAATAATTCTTTTTTTTTTTCTCTAATGTACTTTAGGTAGGTCTCTTAAACCCATTTTTGTTATTTTTGCATTTAATTTGTGGATGGTGAAAGTAGATAGATGTGGAACAGTTCACAGTTCACGGGCATCGGTCCCAGCTGAAAGCTTAAAACAAGTTCGCTGCACATCAGATACAAACTGGGGTCTCTGAAGTGATTAACACTTCATTATTCAATGTTAAATATGATGTTTGCTAAATTAATTTAATCCTTTCCAGATACAGCGTTTATATCACGCAACAACAGCAAGAATCAGAGAGTGATAGAGTGTTGATGTTTGTAGAAGTTTATGAATGACCCGGAAAACTGAGAGAATATTTCAGCACACACAAGTGGTGTTATTCTATTATACAATCCAGCAACAAATCTTGTATTGTTAAGTCTGGCATGCCATGGTATGAACGAGGCCCCAAATGTATATTACAATGTCATGAGTTACATAGTGTTGCTTGTAGAAAGTAGCAAGCATTTTAACCTGAAGTATTTCCATGCGAAGCATGCTTATCTCTGTAGGATGCTCTCAATACAAGAAACTGGCATATGAGCTTCCTATGGGAGTACTAAAGAGCAGTGGTTTACTTCTATTTACTGTTTCTTTCATGTATTTTATATATGATATATAATCTTTTTAGTTGTCAGATTGGTTCTTTTCATTACTAGATATGAGGTTTGGTTAGTTATTATATTATTCACCCTTGCAACTTGTGTATATTTTTGCCATGTCAACCAGTGAATGCTCCTGAATTTCTTTCATCAATAGTTTTGTCGTGAGAAATTGTGAGCGATGATGATTGCAAAAAAGAGAGAAAAAAATGAAAAAGAAACAAAAGAACGGTATGTGGGAATGAAGTGTTGAGGTGCTCTTATTTTGTTGTTTGTGTTTAGGTTGTCTTCTTTGGCGATAATGTCCGCAAGGATAGAGCTGATAAAGCAATGGAAGCTGCAAAAGGATGTGATGCTTTGCTAGTCTTGGGTTCCTCACTAATGACCATGTCTGCTTTCCGACTTGTGAGGTACAAATAGTCTGTACATTTTTTCCATGTTAAAAATAAGCCCGAGATATGGAAGTTTCCATGTTATTTAGAAAATTGAACTATGGAAACTGGGATCATCATGCAATGGAATTGTTTTTTTAATTACTTGAATATGAAAAATATATATATAATTTCACCTCCTCTTGTTTTGGTAAGGCCTCTGATTTACTTGGCCTTGGTTATAGTCTGATGGAAATAGTATTCATAATGAAGCTAAGGAACGCAATTGGCCAATTTGCCAAAGAATACTCATCATAAGATATGAATTCCATTAGCAAGAATAAATATTTGGGCATATGGTTGTGTAATTCCCTTTGATGACTCTGACACAAGTGGAGGCTCAGCTATTGTAGCACTAATGTCCCCCTATTTGGGGGCATTTCTTCATCATTGTTTCCCAACTGACACCCCTTGTGTATCATCCTCCATGCATGAAATTTCTGATTTGATTACTGGGTACCATGTATTGGAAATATTAGAATAGTTAGTTCTAGTTTTACTAATATTAGTTTATTTCTTCTTATTTCTTTATTTATTTCTTTGTAAGGGCATTTATGACTAATCCTTCATTATTGATTATATATATGCCAAGCTCTAATTATAGAGCAAGGTTTTTCTTTTCTCTTCTAAAACTCTTCTTGGTATTAGAGCCTCCATCTTCGTTTCTTCTCTTATTAAAAAAAAAAAAAATTTCTATGATCAAACCTGCGATCAGGTTTTTTGCTCTAAACAACCTGCGATCAGGTTGTATGGCTTGAATCAAGTCTGTGATCCTAACTTTAGGTCATTAGCAAACCTGCGATCAGGTTTTACGACCTACAACAGCCTGCGATCAGGTTGTATGGCCTGAATCACGTCTGCAACCATACCTCTAGGTCCTTAGCAAACTTGCGATCAAGTTTTATGCCTTGCAACATCCTGCGATCAGGTCGTATGCTCCAAATCCAATCTGCGATCACATCTACAGGACATTAGGAAACTTGCGATCATGTTTTATGCCCTAAAAACTTCCTGCGATCAGATTATATGATCATAAACAAGCCTGCGGCGCCAGCAGACAAAGATTGCAGCCTTGCAATCTGTTTATATGCTCTATTCAAGCCCTGCGATCAAACATTCAGGCTGCAAACAGTCATTCGATCAGTCTCCAGACCCTAAACAACCCTTGGGATTAGCCCACTAGACCTTAACTGCCCTTACGATCAGTTCTACAATAGCTCTAAGGTTGTACGAAGATATTATTTTGTGGCTTTCTTTGATAGCAACAAGGAGCATTTATTTTTTTCTTTGAACTTCATAGTTGCAATGACAACGCCTCACGAGACTAAGGATTCTACCACAACTCTTGGGGCAAATTTCTTAGTCCAGCGTATAACCAATGCACCATTAGATGGTCTTAACTTTCAGTCCTGGTCTAGGTCTATACGCCTCTATTTGGGTAGTAGAGGCAAATCTGGTTGGTTGTCAGGTGTTATTTCTAAGCCATCATTCACTGATCCAAAATTTGAACAATGGAAAATTGATAACTGCACCATTATTGGATGGTTATATAATTCCATGGAGCAACGCATCTACACTATGTTTATGTATCATGAGACCGTCTCTTCTTTGTGGACAACTTTCACTCAAACATATGCACATGCTCGTAATGACTCCCGAATTTATGAACTTTACTGGGATATTGCTCAGGCTACACAGGGAAATCAGAGTATTGCTGATTACTTTGGATTCCTTCAGTCTCGATAGGAGGAACTCTCGCACTATGAGTCTATGGCTGAGTTGTCTGTTGAGGCAGCTGAGTATGTAGTCAAGAGAATTGCTCGTCATCGGACATATCAGTTCCTCATGGGTCTACGCCCTTAGTTTGAAGCACTGTGGATTCAAATTCTTAATACCACGCCTTTACCGTCCTTATTTGAGACATTTGCGACCATTGATAGCGATGAGCATCGTCACCGTGTCGTTCCCTCTTAGATTCAGTCTCCTGCCATTATCTCTGCTTTAGATACAGATCAGATGGCTCTCGCGATCAATTCGAGTTTCTCTAACTCCCGTACTCAAGTATTTGGGAATCGAGGTCGTGGAAGCCATGGACGTGGTAAAGGTAATGGTCTTACGTATAGCCACTGTGGGAAGACTGGACATGAGAAGGCCCGTTGTTTTCAACTCTATCCCCACCTGTTGAGATCTTCTGGTGGACAGCCCCGTGCTGCTGTTGTGGAATCTATTTCTGTTGAACCTGCGTCCCTTGGAACTATTGATTTGCAACACCTACAGACACAGATTACAACTATTGTACGGGATCAGCTCCAAGCTCAGACTCCCTCATCCTCAACAGTCGCATCTGTTACCATACCTCCAGGTAACTCTTCTGCATTTCATGCCTCTCAGTCTGGCTCTGCTCCTCTGACTTGGGTAATTGATTCTGGTACCTCTGATCACATGACCGGTGAATCTAATAATTTTATTTCTCCCATTTTTCCTACTATTCATAAGGAGGTTCGTCTTGCTGATGGGTCTCTTACCCCTATTCACAGCAAGGGTACTATCTCCTTGACCCTTGACTTTTCACTTGATTCTGTTCTCCATGTTCCTAACCTATCTCTTAACCTTATGTCTGTGAGTAGTATAACAAAATATCTAAATTGTTCTGTAACATTTTTTCCTACCTACTATGTCTTTCAGGACCTGACTTCGAGGAGGATTTTTGGCAAGGGGCATGAGAGGGATGGGTTGTACCTGTTTGGCGTTCCACCCACTGTTGCTCCAGTTTCCGTCCTCCCACTCATCGGAAATCATACTTTTTCTTCCCAGACTTTAGACTTATGGCATGCTCGCTTAGGACATGCTAATTTTCAGCACTTATGTTCATTATTTCCTGCTTTAAAAACTTCTTGTAATGGACACAAATTTTAGTGCTCTGTATGTGAGCTTTCTAAACACACACGTACATCTTATATTCCTCGCATGCATCGTTTTAATGTTATTTTTGACTTAGTACATTCTGATGTTTGGGGGCCTTCTCCTATTGTGACTTTTAATGGTCATAGATATTATGTTACATTTATTGATGACTATTCTCGTTGTACTTAGATTTATTTAATGCATTCTCGTCTTGAGGTGCTCCCTATTGTTGCTAATTTTCTAAAAATGATTCAGACTCAGTACAACATAACTGTCAAATCTCTTAGGACTGATAATGGAGGAGAATATATTTCTGATGGGCTTCGGTCCCATCTCTATACACATGGTATGCTTCATCAGTTAACTTGCCCATACACCCCTGAGCAAAACGAGGTGGCGGAACGTAAGAACCGCCACCTCATGAACATTGTCCGTTGTCTTCTACGAGGGATTTATTCCCAAGTCCTATTGGAATATGGCTGTTCTTACTGCTGCTTTTTTAATAACCCGTGTTCCTAGCCGTACCTTAGGGGGACGGGTGCCTTTTCATGTTCTTCATCCTAATAACACTCTCTTTCCCATTACACCGAGAGTTTTTGGGTGTACTTGCTTTGTTCAGGATAGAATTCCCCATCGCACCAAACTCGATGACAAAACCCATCGTTGTGTTTTCTTGGGTTACTCATCTATGTCAAAGGGGTATCGGTGTTATAATCCACTCACCCATCGTCTTATTCATTCCCTGGATGTCACATTTTTTGAAAATGTTCATTTTTTTCCTGTTTCATCTTCTTTGCAAGACTATTTTCCTTTGCAGGACTCTATAGTACTACCATCACCGGTGTTCTCCCCATCTTCTTTTTCATCGCCGCTGCAAGTTTACTCTCGGTGCCCTCCCCCTTCTCAACCTTTGCCACCATCTTCTTCGGACTCAAGTATACCACCTTCTACATTTACTCCTGTTCCTTCTATTTCTGACTCTCACTTACCTATTGCACTTCGCAAAGGTAAGCGAGGGTGTGTTACTAATCACCCTGTTGTCCAGTTTGTTTCCTATCAGGGTCTCTCTCCTTCCTATCGAGCCTATCTTGCCGTCACAGACTCTATTCGAATTCCTCGGTCTGTATCTGAGACTTTATGTGATCCTAAATGGACTAAAGCTATGACTACTGAGATGGATGCATTGCAGAAGAATCATACCTGGGAACTTGTTTCTCTTCCCTCTGGGGTGCGGACTACTGGCTGTAAATGGGTTTTCACCGTCAAGTATCTTGCAGACGGTACTATTGATCGCAACAAGGCCCGCCTCGTTGCTAAGGGATTTATACAGACTCCAGGACAGGACTTTGGTGCCACATTTGCCCCTGTAGCCAAATTTACTACTGTTCGTCTTCTTATCTCTTTAACGGCATGTCATTCATGGCCCTTTCATCAACTTGATGTGAAGAATGCCTTTCTAAACAGTGATTTGACAGAAATCATTTATATGGATCCCCCTCTTGGGTTTCATCTTCAGGAGGAGTATTTTGGGAAAGTATGTCGTCTTCTAAAATCTCTGTATGGCCTAAAGCAGTCTACGCGAGCTTGGTTCCAGTACTTCTCTGAGGTCATTCTATCTATGGGTTTTTCTAGATGCCACTCTGACCATACTTGCTTTATTCGACGAGGAGTAGGTCGCAATACAATGGTCTTGGTTTATGTGGATGATATTATAGTAACTGAAAATGATGTACAATGGATTAACAGGGTTAAGAGGCAATTGGGTAATGTTTTTAAGGTCAAGGACTTAGGTCCCCTCAAGTACTTTTTGGGGATAGAAGTGGCCCGTTCACGTCGTGATATTTCGTTATCTCAATGCAAATACACATTGGATCTTCTTCAGGACATTGGTATGCTTGGTTGTCGTCCTGTCTCTTCTCCAATGGATCAGAATCATCGTCTTCATGCTGAATCTGGGGAGCTTCTATCTAATCCTTCATCTTACCAAAGACTCATGGGCCGTTTGATTTATCTGACTAACACTAGACCGGACCTTTGCAGTCAGTGTAGTCAGTCAGTTTATGCATACTCCGCGTATCTCTCATCTTGACGCTGTGTATCGTATCCTTCGCTACTTGAAGTCTCGTCCTGGTCTCGGTTTATTTTATTCGTCTACTGCTCAGCCATATTTGTCCTGTTTTGCTGATGCTGATTATGCGGGTTCTATTACAGACAGGAGATCTACATCTGGTTTCTGTACTTTCTATGGTGGTAATCTTATTTCGTGGAAAAGTAAGAAACAAAGTGTGGTTTCTCGTTCGTCTGCTGAAGTCGAGTATCGTGCTATGGCTCTTGACACATGTGAGCTTCTTTGGCTTAGATCTTTGCTGACAGAGTTGGGATTCCCTATTGCGGGTTCCTCCTCGCTATTCTGTGACAACAAGTCTACTATCATGCTTGCATCTGACTCAGTCCTTCACGAAAGAACTAAGCACATTGAGGTTGATGTTCACTTTCTCAGGGAGAAAGTTCGATCTGGTGCACTTGAGATAGTCTTTGTTCTTTTTTCAGATCAACTGGCCGATATGCTTACAAAGTCTGTGGGACCCTTTGCCATTAACTCTCATCTCGCCAAACTGGGTCTAGTTGATATATTTGCCCTAGCTTGAGGGGGAGTATTGGAAATATTAGAATAGTTAGTTCTAGTTTTACTAATATTAGTTTATTTCTTCTTATTTTTTTATTTATTTCTTTGTAAGGGCATTTATGACTAATCCTTCATTATTGATTATATATATGCCAAGCTCTAATTATGGAGCAAGGTTTTTCTTTTCTCTTCTAAAAATCTTCTCCATGAACATTTTATGAAACTCTATGGCCCTTGAAAACAAAGAGTACTATCCTACTTTCGCGTGATTCACAATGGTGAAGGAATCTACTCTAGTGTTCAAACAATAGAAAGGCTATTTCTTGTTTAGTTTAGAGGGATGCACTGGGATGTAGATTATTTATCTTGTGATGGCACATTTTTTTTATTTGATAAAATAAAGGTGACCTTGAATAGATAGTATCCTACTTCCATGTGATTCACAGGGATGAAGGAATCAACTTCTTTATTGTTCGGACCTATGTTACCTGGTTCGTTGGTTCGCTTGGTTCAAATCCAGGTTTGCTGTTCATGGTTCTCCACTCTTAAACAAACCTGGTTCTTAGAGGTTAGGTCATAGAGGATATTTGAAGTCATTTATTTTAATAGCATAGAAGAAAACTCAGGTCAAGGGACACCTCATCAGTTTGAAAACAGGGGTATATCTCTAATATTGACCAAATCTTGGGATTTCTAAAATGAGGGTTATCTCTAACATTTACAAAACTGTGGGGGCATCTCTAAAATTCACCAAAACATGGGGGTTCGTCAGATTCATTGATGTTGACGAACCCACTATGAACCAAACCTCAAATTGGTTTGATTTGTAGTAGTTCACAGTTTGGTACTATATTAGCGAACTCGGTAACAAAGCTTCAGACGACAGAAATTCTATTTCTTTTATAGTCCAGAGGAATGCACTGGGATGTGGATTATTTGTCTTGTGCCAGGCACATTTTTTTATTCAATAAAAAGGTGCGTTTTTTGTGCAAGATTATTTGTCGAACTTGGTTTTTCTTCATGTTAAAAATAATCTGGGGTGAGTTATCATTGCAGCCAAATGTGCCCATAGGAGCATAAGATGACTCGCCATAAGGCCATGGTGATATTGATGACAGTAATTGATGGTTGGCTGGTTGATATGTGCATGGTTACTCCACAATATATTCCCATATCTGACCATGTGGACCTATGTATAGACTATAGAGAACTATTTAAGCACAAATTCATATGTACCCACTTGTACAAGCAAGATGAGTTTGAGATTTAATTATATGCATAAAGCTGAAGCTTATTTTGCTATTTCATTTACCATGTGAGCTTTCATCATAGTTATTCAAATTCAATAATTAAAATAGATGGTTTTAATTAAGATGACTAGCTCTGCCCTGTTCTATTATTGTCATTTGCTGAAAAAACTCATCATACTGAATTTCTTTTCAAATTGAATTCCACAGAGCTGCTTATGAGGCAAATGCTGCCATTGCAATTGTGAATATCGGTGTAACTCGGGCTGATGACTTTGTGCCCTTGAAAATCAATGCTCGATGTGGGGAGGTATAATCCTGTAAAATCAAACTTAATGGACAATACTAGGCATAGTTGTGTGAGCTTCATCTTATTTTCAAGTGCCTATATTTGCTTTTCCAGGCTCTACCTAGGTTGCTTGACATTGGATGCCTCACTGTACCCACTCTGCAATGAGTCCTAAAAGAAATATCGTAAGAGGTGAGTTAATGAAATATTATTTCTCATAAAATTTTATGATTTTACCATGACCTGCTAAGTAGTGTTTAGTTTAAAGTTATTAGAGGTGATGTTCAAACTGTTGTGCTGCCTCATTGTCCATTTTTAGATGCACACACATAGCCCAAGGTTTTTATTCAATGTTATCAAATAGCATTTGCGACCCGCGTATGGCATATGTGGTAGCATATTGCACAAACTATTTTTTTAATCTAAAAAAAAATTAAAATAAGAAAAAAAAAGTTTTAAAAGGTCCGAAAAATATTAGAAAATTAAAACAAACCTAAAACAATACATTGGATACCTTTCATTTTCAAAATTGATTATGTTTAGTCATTTAGTAACAAAAACAAAAGAAGTCAAAATAGTCAGTAATGTATAAACTTTTCCATTATACAAATGTGGCTCTACTTCAATTATTAAGTTCTAGTTTGGAAACTTAAAATGGACTCCACCTTAAGACTTTACTCACAGGATTATATGATCTTATGGTAGAATGCATAAACTCAATATTTTGAAAAATAAGATTTAAAGAGAATATATGTGAGTGAAAGAGTACTAGAAATAGCTTAGAATGATGCAAGAGTAGGGTATTTTTAGGAGAAGATAGATTAAAAAAAGTTAAAAGTTAATGCTCCAATAATCAAAATTTTAACCACTGGAGTAATATGCCATCACATACTGCATGTGCCATTGCATACTTTTGTTTGGAATGGCATAATTTTTTAGAATCACTAAATCACATATGCCATGGCTAATATGCAATTTACTGATAAAAATTAACATATGTGATTGCATTTGACAACATTATTTATATTATAATCAACATTCATCTATATTATAATGAAAGAATACCGAGTACTTCCAGCCTAGATAAACATCACTATCATCGATTTCTCTCTTGATTTCAGCTAGGCTTGTTTCAGTCAGGCAAGGGAATCATTCGTCTTGGCCTTCTCAACAAACAAAGACTTCACTTTCCAAAGAGCAATGGCGTCACTAGGAATGGAAAAAATCGTAAGGAAATCCTTGGACCTGCTTCAAGACTTCATGTTTCCCATATTTTTATTTATGTTATCAATTGATGGTTATTTCTTGTATTACGGGCTCATGTTGTTTGTATATGATCGTAATAATTAGTGAAATGTTTAATCAATTAATCTATGTATCTATCATCATCAAAGCCTTCTCAACATTTTGGGTCGGCTGAATGAATCTTGTCCTCAGCACAATTCATTGTGAAGCCATGTCTCTTGTTAATCTGGTATGTTTTGAAGTGGCAGTTAGTTGGACTTGGACTTGGTTACAGGAATTTAGTCTAGGAGTTGTGTAAGCCCTATCATTTGGCATGCCAAATCAGAGTTGGAGTTGATAGATTTACACATGTTAATTTAACCGAAAAAACAACATTATCGGTGATTTGTAAAGACTAAATTTGATCATTTTTCATGCAGTGATATGATATCTAGCCATTGTATTGGAATGTAATTACTTTTTTTCCAAGTGTGTTGGTTTTTTGTTTTTTTGGTCGATGGGAATTTACTAAATGGCCCATCTGATTGATTTTCTTTTTGAATTATGCATTGATCTATCGTCCCATCCTACATGGGCCACAATGAATTTAGTTACATCTACATGTCATTTGCATTTGATTTGGTTTGTGAGAGAGGAAGAAGGGAAAGATTTGATTAAAAATAGAATCATTAGCACTATAAACAAGGATCACATTGTATTCAAACATTACACTTTTAAACAAAAGAGTGTCAAAGAGAACAATCTTTGTTCTAATAGAATTCATGTGTCATGTACATAAAAACCAAACAAAACTTTCATCTGTGAAAAAAGATTCCAACTTTTTGAAGATGGAAACCAAATGATCTTCAGACAGGTAAAAATCATGAAAATAACTTATCAAGAAGATTTGGTCTTGAAAATAAAGAAATAATAGCAAAACACATGAAAATTGATAAAAGATGTCCCTAATGCAAATCTCTCTTTTTTTTTCTTTTTTTTTTTTTTCATATTCTTCAAAAGAGGTTGGAAATAATCAATATAAAACTCTAGAATTGCCTTCCCTCATTTGAAATATCCAGCTAGATGATTCAACGTGACACAAACTTAGTGAATACTCAACACCATTTGATTCATCATTGATTAGATTGTTAGATTTATCAATTTAGAGCTTTATCATCTCTGCTTCAAGTTCAAAATGACCAATGTAGCAAACTTTGTTAACATAAAAAATCTTGTAAGCTATGATTTGAACTGAGAATCTATTATTTATCCTAAATAATAGGGAAACTAATTAAAGCAAGAAAGAAAATGGAAAACATGTAAGAAACCCTGACTTGAGTAATTTTCTTCATTCAATCCATAAGGAGAGAACTTTTGATGCTTATAGCTCAATTTGAAATGGGGTTTCTAAGCTAAGCTGTTTATGGTTGCTACTTAACTGCAAAAATATTTCTGAATAGATCTTCTTTAGAGCAAATAACTGTGTCAATCCCTGCATAGGTGGGCACTCAGCCACTTGGCGGATCTTTCCGTCAGTCCCTTCTAAGGATCTTGTACACCGTTCCTTCGAAATATCCCCCAACATTATCATAAAAGTGAGTTTATTCATAAGATTCCTCTTTCAGAATTAAAAGCATGGCAACTTCAGCTGGATAACAGATTAACTACAGCAAAGAGAGGGTTCAATATATATTAAAATGAAGAAATGAATGAGGTTATTTGTTACAATTGAATGGGGTATTGTTGGGTGCAAGATGAGGTCTCCCCACCCTTGTCTACGAAAGCATTGCTGAAGGCACCATTTATTCAATAATTTATCATTCATTCCTCAGTAATCCCAAATGCCAATGGCTTGTTAAGCGCTTATTATCAATCAGGAAAGAGCCACCACAGCAGCTAAACAATGTCCATCCAACAATAAGCACTCAGCACTGCTACTCATTGTATAGAAGCACAACCTGAAATGAGACACATAGAAGCAAAGGCAGGTACACGCAAATAGAAGGAGATACAGAACAACAAAGATATCATCCATAGATTAACAAATGAATGAAGTCATGTTGAAGAATTCCTGTGAATTGATGACCTTTCAGAAAGGAAATGAGTTATAGGAAAAAAGGGCCAAATAATCCCAGATCTAATCCATGTTTTAGTGCAAGACCAATTTGGTCGCACGATGCACCCCGGGACTATGAAAAAAATTGCATCTTCGTTGAATTAGGGGCAATGATCCAGAAATGTTGTCTATGCAATCCTATTAAAGGAGGAATGCAGCAAGCGCTTGGAAAATGGATTTTGAGATTCCCCATTTCTCTGATGTATGACAATCATCTTCACCTGAACTTGAAACGTGCACTTGATCTCCATGCCTTCGCTAAAGAAAATAATAACACAAAAATTATTAGAAAATTAGGATCTTATTTACAGTTGGGAAATTCTCATAGAAATCAATTCAGTTTAATGTTTTGTACAAATGGTCATGCATTGCCCTGAAGAACTCGTGAGAGTGTTAATGGCAATACGTATAATTGGTTTTGCCAAGTAAAATGACAACGTCACTCAGACACCCTTTTAATTAAGCGAAGAGTGTGCCTGACATACCAGTGCCAGTGCTTGTATCACATTGTGCATGTTTCAAGAACCTATGTCTAGTCTTACATGTGCCGTGCTCGTGCCTGTGCCAGTGCCAATGCTTGTGCCACATTGTTCATGCCTCCAAGCACCTAAGTTTAATCTCACCTGTGCAGCCTTACTGAGAGGCCCCCAACATTCTATACGGTTATACTTCTTCGAACTAGAATGGAAGCACACCCAAACCAAAGCCTCCTTAAGCTCCGGATGCGCTTTGAATAAGATTGATTCTCCATGTAACACAGCTTTAAGAACCTAAGAATGAATCACAATAACTGTGAGAGCAATGATCTTCCATATCATCATCGTGACTGTCATTTCCACACAAGATAGCAGTAATTCAAAAAGAATGGAGTACCTCATCACCCAATATTCAAGGTTAAATTTTTTAATGATCTATTGATTCTACTGATGATGATGACGTGTGCAAAGATGTTAGAATGGAAACATTAGACGATGAAGATAAGATCGATAGTTCTTGTAGGTTGTTGTGGTAGAAGATTAGCTCACCAATGGTAACTCCTTGGTGAAGATATGGTATCTAAACTCTGCTGCTAGGTCTGGCAAGACATGGGGACCGCTCACATGGCAATGGACATGCAGACACATCTCCTCCTTCACCTTCTTCCATTCAGCCACCACATCATCCCTACTATACCACCCTTTCAACTGCAACAACAAGCGTATATGTAATGCAAATAACCAATACAAGCACCCAAGCTTTCCTAACTGGAAAATATGGTTTAATCCCAATACCATCATCAATCAAAACCATTCGATCAGAGGTTTCCATCTAGTATATGGCATTTAAAATGTGTTGCATTAGAGTCATTTTTTATACACTTTTTTTTTTATAAGCAAGTGGGTTAGTGGTTAGCAATTAGTAGTCGAATACGGGTTCTGAGCCCAAGTTTTGGTATCAACACGCACAGACTTTAAAAGACTTTTTAAACACTTTTTTTTCCATAAGCAAAACGGCATAGTGGTTAGAATTAGTTGGTGAAGGCAGGCTCTAAGCCCAAGTGGTGGTATCCACACTCATAAACTTTAAACAAATTAGCAAGCTAGCACTTGCAAAGTAACCTTATTATACACTTCTTTTATGAGAAGGTGGGTTAGTGGTTAGTTATTAGTTGATGATGGAAGGCTCTAAGCCCAGGTTGTGGTATCATCATTCACAGACTTTAACCAACTTAGAAGATCGACAACTTCAAGGTCGGCTTATATACACTTTTTTTTACAAGCAAGGAGGCTAGTGGTTAGTAATTAGTACGTGAAGGTGGGCTCTGAACCCAGGTCATGGTATCAACACTCAAACATCAAACAACTTAACAAGCTAGCACCTTCAAAGTTGCCTTATATACTCTTTCCTCCCCCAACACACACACAAAAAAAAGCAAGCGGGTTAGTGGTTGGTAATTAGTCGGTGAGGATGGGTTATGAGCCCAATTTGTTGCATCAACACTCACAAACATTAACCAACTTAACAAGTTGGTACCTTGAGAATCGCCTTATATACTAAAAAGTAGATAATAAAAACACAAACCTGATCATGGTTGATGGTGTTGGAGATGGCCAAGGTTAGGTTAGCTGTGAGATCGCAATGAGATAGGGTGTAGGTTCTTGGGATAATTCCAGTGTACTTTTCCATTTCATCTCCCATGAAAACCACCTTCAGCTTTGCAGCTTCAAATCTTGCTGGAGGCCCCAAAAGGCTAGCAGCCTAAAAATAAACATATATCAGCACAGAGGTCCAACTTGGTAGTTCTCAACAAAGTTCTAAGAACTGTATTTGGGAATCAAAATAGTATCTCAGCCAAGTCTGGTTTGAACCAACCAATCAGATATTATTTGGTTGATTTAAATCCTCTCAAACTAGTTCAACAGATTTGGATTAATTGAAAAGAGAAAAAAAAAACTGGAACCTGAAAAAACTGGTTGACTCGGTTGAAAACTAAAAAAAATTGATTGAGATTTTCAAAAATAAAAATGGGCTGATTTTTTAAATAAGTTTTGGCAGAAGTAACGAGGATCCCTGATTCACATAGGCAAACTTTCTCAATGCTTTCTGAGTCCATTGCAACTCGCTTGAGTCAACTAGGACTGAACAGAGTTTGAAACCATGGTTCTTGAGAGCTCATATCCTTGCTAAGTTCTAACATCTACCCAATGAGGAGAACAAGTTATTCTCTAAGGGCTAAAATTTCAGATGGATTAAACAGCATTACCAATGGGCATGGGCATGCGATGCAAGTCATGTTCCAATGTGAGTAAACTATAAGGGGATGTGGCGTGGGGACACCGGGATAGTCCTAAGTTTGATAAAAACAGGGAGTATTATTAATTAAGAGAGTTTCTATTGCCGTGCCAACTTTCGCTAATGCCACCCCAAGATGTGTGCTAATTCTTTGGTGATTTACATATGAATTGGAGTGGCATTAGCAAAAGTTGGCATGGCAATAGAATCTCTCTAAATTATTATTTTTATTTTTTTATATTTATATCAATGAGGGTGCATTGTAGAAAATACCCTTATCAGACACAAAGTTCTGACTTAGGCTGCAAGATTGAGAAACCTATCTGATCATATTCACAGTAGTAATGGAGCACATATGTGGTACTACCATTTGATTATGAAAGAATGAAAATCAAATGTAGCCCATTGGCAAACTCTAAATGGCTGGTCTGGCTGCAACATTAACTTTATTTGAATTGAAAATACACTTATACCTCAAAAACCCACAGAAAGAGATCTATTCTTGAGTATGCTAAAAACATGATTTACATCACAATCCACTAGTTGAATGGAGTTCAGTAGGCAACCAAACACCACTTAAGTTAACAATGCATTATAATTACAAGTTCAACATTGCAGCCTAAAATTTAGCATTGATCACTTATTTACTACTTTTTTCTATTGAGGGAAAAAAAAATTGATTTATAGAGAGCTAGACTAGATAACATAAAGGATAAGATTGATTGACTACCTGAAAAACAAGGGGGTTGTAGGAAGATCTTCTGTCTGAGAAAGAAGAAACCAAAAGTGCTTTGGGTCTCCTTTTTGAAGAAGAGGAGAGCTTGTTGTGGATGAAGAAATCCCTCTTGGGTGAAGAAGAATTACAAGCCATGGAAACATAACAAACCCCTTCTTCTCTTCATCTTTCACATTTCTCTACTAATGCTCTCTCTTCCTTCCATCTCCCCATTGTGTGTGTCTGTGTTCTAGAGAGACAGAGAGAGAAATAGTGTTGATGGAGTTGTGGATTTTTGACAATTTTGAGTTTCACTCTTTGATTTTGTGGACTCAATTCTCAGACCAAACATCTATGTAGACGTCTTCACACCACATGTTTGTGTGAGGTCCCCTTCGCCTTTTGTTCTTTATTTGTTGAGTTGTTGAGAACTCAGAGAGATGAAGCTTGTAACACGTCATTACTTTTTCTTTTTCTTTTGGATGATTTTGAGGATAAAGTGATCAGAACTTTTGATGACGTGGCGTTACACCTATCATCAAGGTTCTTGGGGACTATTACAGTACATCATACAACACAAAGTTCATCAATCAATTAGGATTTGAATCGGGATCATAGTTAATAAATTTGCGATTGATTCACGAATCAGACGTATAATAATCTTCCCGATCAAAATTGCCGTTGGTTTTAGAAATTTAAATTAATTCGCGGATCTTTGAATTTTAACGACTAGATCGTGATTAGTACGTATATTTCGTAAGTATTTTAATAAAATACTTTGTATTTTTCTGTGATCAGTTCTTAACGTCTCTCTGTCTTTCTTAAAACCTCAAGAGAAGAGAAAAAAAAAATCCTAAGTTGAAAATCGTCTCCACTTGCCCACCGTAGAGTTTACTTGTCGACCGTTCGTCATCCAGTGCAATTTTTGTCGTCAGATTGTCAGTGACAAAGAATATCCTCAGTCCTCCATTGCTCCATGCACCCTCACAATCTCTACAAGTAATTCCCCTCCACCCCTTCTCCCCCTCCCCCTCGCCCCCTCTCTCTCTGAAATTTGTTACTCTACTCTGCCTTTGTCTATAATTATTAGATGGATTAAAACTAAATCATTAATTGCGAATATATATTTTATTGGATGTATATAATTATGGATTGTTTACTTATTTACTTAAGATATTTTTAATTTAAATATTGATAATTTGATTAGTAGATTAGAATTCTTAAATCATATCATATATTATATATATCCAAAATTTTGAAAGTTTTAAAAATTGTTGAATCCGAATCATTCTCGAATTATTTTCATATCGTATTTTTACCGTCCTGCATTTTTTCGTTGAATTTTTTAATGAACCAATGCATTGCTATTCCGAATGGTACCCAATTTATTTTCGTACCGTTTTTTTCCCGTCCACCGAATTGCTAATTATGGTTGGGACCATAGTTTTGAAACTTCGTCCGAGTCAACTTGACTTGATAGAATTTTGGGATGACTTGGTCCCAAACTCTTGGAACTAAGATTGTCGAGTCAATAAACATTGAGTCAACTTATCAACTTGGAAGAGTCAACCTAAAAACCATCTAGTCTGTGGGGTTATAATTATGTTCCACAACATGGACTAATAATACACCTCCACGTGACCACTAAAGCAAGACAAGGCTGAGTCGGAAAGGACATGTGTCTCATCCTTAAAGTAAGAAGGATCATTTGGCGGGGTGAGTAGTTCAGTAGAGTTATCCACACATCATCTTAGCTAACTCCTTGAGGGGATTCAATTTGAGTAACATGTGTAAGAATTTGAAGCACTCGGCTTAACATGGCGGAGCACTATAATTCGTTGAAGAAAGATTATGGAATTAGTACAAGAATAAAAACAGATCTTAAACGGAAGGTTTCTTAGGAGCTATAGGATTCTAACTAAAATGAGATTCTTAAACCAAAATTGGAAGGAGAATAGCATGAGAAAGAATTGTGATTCATCATGGAATCAACAAGATAAAAATGGAAATTCTTAATCCAAGCATGATTTTAGGATATTTCGCAAGATTTTCAAAAAAAGAAAATTACCAATGTGAGAAGGACTTTGGTAATTTATAAATACAAGTTTCAACACACAAGTAATGGACTTTTCATCTCGTCTTCTAATTGAGTCATTTTGAATTTTTTTGCTAACTTGATCGTGGGTCTTAATTTGGGAAACCCTCCCAAATTTAAGACATTTTTTTGCAAGGAACATAAGGGAGATCACTCGCGGCTCTAGGGTGAGGTAATTTCTTTTTTACCTACATCTTTTGGCATTCGCCATGGGCCATGGGAATAAAAACTCTAAAAAAGATTCGAAAGTTTGAAGAGAAAATCATAGCACCGCATTTGAGAAATGCCATTATGGACAATAAATTTTATAAAGCTTCCTCGAGATGCGCAAAATAATATGACAAATGATTTTATTAATTTTGATGAAAATGATGATGATACAATTCTTAGTACACTCACTAGATGGCGTGTTCTCCTTTAATTAACAATTAGATTTTTTAAGATGATGCGTGATTTTCTTCTCTCCAGGCTTCATGTTTTATTGCCTGAGAATGATGGTTTTTTACTTTGGAGACGGGCTTCGAGCTTGATCTTCTCTGAATGTTGGTGTCCAAGTATTGTAAAAATTTGTTTCTTTTCTGGAGGAGGGCTTGTGACATTTTTCACTAAAGAGGATGGAGCCTCTCTTTTGAGAGAAAATATATGTTTATTTTCTCTAGGAGCAAGGGATCTAAGCTCTCTTCTTTGGGTGAAATGATCTAGGCCTTTTTTGAATACCTAGGCTTTGGTATTTATATAATCAGGTAAGAATGGTTTTCCAATTTTACCCCCAATTTAAAGTACTTTAGTAAATTGTTCTGAAGATCGAAAAGATTTTTCTCCAATTTCGATAGTCATAAAGACTTCTTAATGAATTTGACCCATCTTTATAATTATAAAGCCCAAGATCAAGTTGTTTAACGATTTATCAAGCTCATTTGGTGGATTTTGATGGTTTGATTGTGGATTAACCCAACTTATGGGTGTATGGGCCTAGGACCTAACATCTATCACTCGAACAAAGACAATTAGATTTTATCTACGAAAATCTTAGTCTATTTCATAAAAGGTTATATTTAACAAATGGACCCAATTAGATGTAGGGCTCATTAGTAGCATTTAGGGATCCTTTTTGTTATATACTATGAAAACACGGGGTTATTGTAATTTTAAAGAAATTTGGGACTATTGTACAATGTTTGCATTCATACAAATGCCCCTTCAATGACATGTCATCAAACACACATCTGGTCATAATGTGTCATTGACTTTAAAGAGTATGGTTGAAAGAGATTTGAAATATTTTTTCAATTTTATTTTTTAAGAAAACACCTTTTTTATTTGTTGGGTTTGCTTAGCAAGGATTCTGATTTTGTTGAGATTCCTTGATCCCAACGAAATCCTCAAATCTAGTTGGAGATGGACTGCTTCAACACATTTGATTTAACAATTATATAAGGCAAATCACTCTTTTCTTTAGCTAATTTTAGAACGAAGCAAGTCAAGAAAGAAAGACATTTCGCCCAATGTACTCTCTTCATATTCTTCTTCCTCATTTTTAGCTTTTCTCTATCCACTATTTGCAAGACCTAAGATGGAGAAGGAAGCAACAATATTCTTTCTTCTCCAATGTATCCATATTTGAGAAAATCCAACCATTTTTCTCTTCATGATCGTCAATTTTTAAAATTTGATTTTTGGTTATTCTTATGCCCATGTATGATTGATGTTTGATATTGTTTTTATGCTGTCCTGATTGATTGATCATTGTTATTTTATTTTTTACTAACATGATTGATTGTCTAGCTAATATGTCATGATCCTGGTTGATATATATCTTTGATGTGCATGTCTTAATTTTGCTCTTGATGTTATGGATATTTATGTTTTATGATCAATATTTATTTGATATCCATGCTTTGGTGATGTGATTTAGCCTATGAACCCATTTATTTGAAAAAAACCCTGAGCGCACCCTACCTTATCTGCACTCACTCCTTGCATATCTAATTTATGATGCATTGCATGTTTACATGTCCCTTATAGCCAACATGACAACTCCAATCACGTACCTATATGATATATAAAATTGGGGCATTAATACCGTTTGACCGGGTAACTCCAAGAAGTATATCGATGCACCCACACTGGGATGACTTGGGCCTTTGTCTTGTCGTATATCGCACAATCACATGTCTTGAATGTCAATGTAGTACTAATATGTGGTTGGTCTCCTAGTGAGATGCTAAATCATTTGTAAAAGTTACAACCCTAAGCTCATGCCTATATGGTATATCAAACCAAGTCACCACCTATTGTCTAATTGGGTACGCCCGAGAGGTATATAAGTGTATTTGGACAAGATTAGGCATAGAAATTGTGTTGCACATAGTAAACTTAGAATCTAGGACTTTCCTATAAGTCATGACGTGAATCAACTATGGGTGTTCCCAGGTTGCCTTGTTTCAAACCCAACCATCAAATAAGTGGGCAGACCAGTCCACATCAATCAACCCAAATCAGCAATATTGATCCGCCCTAATTAAATAAACTTAATCAAGTTGATGAAATATATCAATTCAATATGAACTAGATAAACTAGTTGGCCCCATTGGCAAATGGATTTAATCGATCCTTGATCGATATAAAAACTTGATGGGTAAATTGCAGAGATAGAGATTAAAATATGAACTTGTGTAAGTTGAATTCGTTCCCCAAGGACAATGAAGATTCGAATGTTCATTTGGATTAAAAACCAAAATAGAGTTGTAAAACAAATTGGTCAAAAACAAAACAGATTTGTAACACAATAGAAAATGGAAATTAACTTGAAATTGAAATTAAAACAGAAAATAGAGATTGAAGATATAAGAAAGAGGAATTAGAGTAATCAATTCAGTATTTGCAACCCATCCATAATGTAGACTAATTCTAAGAATAACTCAATCCATATAGCAAGTCATTGCTTATGGATCGGAAGGTAGAGTAGTTTAATCATTGAAGGTAACCAAAGGTTATTTATGAAAATCCTGATTTGATTGAGATTGCTTAACTTATGTTTAGATTCTTCACAGAGCATAACCGTTCTTGAACTTATCTAAGCAATGACTATCAAAGTTTGTATCAGAAATGTAAGTTAAATTATCTAATCATAGAAGAATTTTCAGAATAATTAAAATGTAAAGCAAAAATATAGAATTAAAACTACATTAGAGGGATGAATTTGTTCCGGCATCCTTGAACTCTCTAAGGAGGATCTAACCACTCATTGCAAAGTTCTTAGTTGCAGCAATAATAAAAGGGAGAAGATGATAGATGGAGAAGATGATGTAAGATGAAACTGCACTTTTGATTCCTTCTTTAAATGGTTCTCCAAAAGAGTTATAATAAGAACTAATGGGGAAAACTCACTCAATCACTCTTGATATTCTCACTAGAATCAAGAGTTCTCTCAAAACCCCAAAGAAACTACAAAAAATTATAGAGAATTTACACTAAGAGAAAATAAAGATGAGCCCCTTATTTGAAATCAACCCTCTAATTTATAATATTCGTAAACGGGTTATTGGGTCGACTTTTCGGATGATTTGATTCGAAACGACCATTCAGTTACAACGGCCAAAGCATCTGGAATATCTTGTGTGAATCTCGAGACAAGATGGCTTTAGATCACCGCAGCGCACTAGGGAGACACCGCGGCGTGGTGACGTGGCAGCTTTTGCTGCTCATCTTCGGCCAAGTTTCTCCTTTTTGCTCGTATATTATAACTAACTTTGTTACGTCATTTGGTAACTTCTACGTGCGCGTTATTTATCTGCAATTAACAATAATATCTCATTAGCTTCACTAATTGGAGAAACAATTGAATTTTGCAATTATTAATAGGAACTAACATTTAAAATGTGATATAATTCGAGAAATTACGGTCCCAAAATCAAATTATTGGACCTTATCAATCCTTACTAAACTAGTTGGACCAATTGATTTTGGGTTTGAATCGTTCGACCAATTTTAATCTAATAGACCATGCCAATTCGAACCTAATCAGTTGGCCCATTTGAACAATTAAATCCATTCCATTCTTATCATATTAAATGGACCACTTGATTACGTGATGTGAACCATTCCAATCCAATGCTTTAGGCCAACCAAAGGAATCAACCCAAGTGGATAACCATTTCCATCCATTGGATCATACCAGTTCTAATTCAAACCAATTAACCCAAGAGAACACGTGGATCAAAAGTCCATATCGAATGAATTGGGTCAATTGGTTACATTTATTTCATTCCAATAAATCTGATTAAATTGATCAATCCAAGTTGAATCCAAAAACTTTGTGGATCATAATTAGGTTAATAAATGCACCAATCAAAAATCAGATTGAAATGACTTGATATATTTTGTTAATAAACTGTCACGATTTATTATTTGAGAGTGTTGCAAAAAATTAAAATCTAGTGTAATTTTTTATCAGTCTCGAAAGTCGTCAAGATGATCCTAGTTGAAATCACCTCGATTTGTTTCTACTAAATAATGAATAGGGGTCTAATTGGTAAATTGGAGATTTTTAAGGAATAGGGAGTCGCCACCTAGTTTGGGTTTAGGAACTATAGATAATTTCAAAATTGATTAGATTGGTCCACGAGTAAGAGAAATGGACAAGGAGTCAGATTATGGGTTTCGAAAAGAGTTAGACACCGAATCCACGCGATTAAGATGATCAGTCTCTAACACGATCTAAAACTATCCTAGGTCAATAGGTAAAGACTAAAAGCAAGCTATGATCCTATCATCATCAATTTATATCGAATGTGCTAAACGAATCTTATGACCAATGTTCTTTCAAATATTATATAATTTCTCGAATTCCGCACAAAATGAAAATATTTGAAAAAATCTTAATTCTAGCTCACGTGACAATGTTTCAATTAAAACCCACATACGCAAATACTTTCCTAATTAATTAAAATAGGAATTTATGAAAATTTTCTAAGTTAGAAATTGTGAATATTAAATTTCTAATTTGGTAATTCATGAAGTTTCAGTTAGAAAATTTGAAATTTTTTAAATTAGAAGTTTATGGATACATGAAGAGCTCCCAAGTTGGAAACTTGAAAAAATAAATTTCCTAAAATAGAAATTTTAAATATAATGAGTCCCAAATTAAAATTTTATAAAAATGATTTTCCAAAATAGAAAAATTTTAAAAATACAAAATTATGAATATTAAAATTTTCAAATTAACAATTTATAAATATTAATTTTTTAGAATGAAAAATTATGATTTTAGGAAAGTCACCAAACCAATGAAAAATCTGAATTTACAAGAATATTCAAAATTGGCAAACTATGATTTTTTTAAATTTATTTTTGTCACTTGAATTTTTTGAATTTCGTATAATGGAATCTCACGATTGATAATACTTACGTGACACCCAAAATCAGCGAATTGATTTGGGTTTATTTTAATAAAAAATAAAATTAATTTTAATCCCTTCATGTGCTTAAAAAATAAATGAGTCAACTCACGCGTCAATTTTATAGAAAAAAACTTAATTTTAAACTTCCTATGTATACAAAAATTAGTAAGTTGACTCACATGACAAGTTTATCGAAAAAAATTTGATTTTAAACCTCTTATCTACATAAAAATTAGTGAGTTAACTCACGTCCATTTTATTAAAAAAAATAGATTTTAAACTTCCTATGTGCACAAAAATCAGTGAGTTGACTCACACTCATTTTATTAAAAAAATCGATTTTAAACCCGTTATTTACACAAAAATCAGTGAGTCGACTCATGCCCATTTTATTAAAAAAATCGATTTTAAACTCCCTATGTGCATAAAAATCATTGTGTCGACCCATTGATGACATTTTGAAAAGTAAAAATAAAATTTCACTCCCCTATGTTCATAAAATCAGTTAGTCAACTCATTAACTTTGTGTGTAAGAAATTAATTGGATCAATTTATCAGTACCAAAAATCATTGAGCCGATTAATATCAGAATCAGTGAGTCGACCCAATAATATCAAAAATCAATGAGTCGATCTAATAATATTAAAAAATAATAAGTCGGTTCACTAACTTAGTACATAAGAATTAATTCGATCAACCTATCAGCACCAAAAATCGACGAATCGATCCACTAATATTTTGAAAAATCAAAGACCTCTATTAGTGCCACATATAAAAAAAAAAACCAGTGAGTCAATTTGGATGCATAAAAAAACTACGAAACCAAGAATTAATAAAAAAAATTTATCTTCACCAAATAATTTCGGATGCTTGGATTCCTTAAAAAAAAGACATCAAAATAGCATGAGACGCCAAAGAATGTAGGAAGAAAATGAGATGATGACTATTGTGGGGCGATTTGTTTTAATGGAATAGTATTTGGAGGGATTCTCATAGACCTTAGATCCACATCATCAAGCTGAATGATCCCCTTTCATAATCAAATAGATCGAAAAGGCTTCATACGTGACTGAAGGCTATCCAAAGATATGTCTGAGAAGTCTATGTAAGAATGAGTTCTATTCAAGACCGAGATCAATAGCCAAAAAAAAAAAATCTAAGATGGTGATCTAGAGAGGAAGAGGTTGTAAAAGGAATGATCGAGAGGGATTATGATAAAGAAGATTTATGGCATCTGAGATGAAAAAACAGGTGGGAAGGATGTTGTTGAGAACGTGAGAAATAAAGAGAATGTGAGTGGTTGAAAAAGATGGTTGTAAAGGCAAGGGAGTGAAGGTTAAAAGGAGATGGTGAGTGAGGTTTGTGGGTGATTGTTGGTCTAACAAGAAGAAGGTAGGTACTAGCTAGGATGTTAATGGCTATTTTGTGGCTTAAAATGGAAGAGAGGTGTGGTTCGACTAGGTATGGGAAGAAGAAAATGATAGAGATGTAACGTTAATGAGGGTTGTCATAGATATCTAAGAAGAAAAAGATGGCGAATGCGATTTTAATGAGAGAAGGTGAGACCAAATGGGCTATAAGGGATCTACTTCCAAGAGGTAAATGAGGTAGGAGATGTTGGAAACGTTAATGGTTGAAGTAAAGGATGGACGAAGAAGAAGAAGGTGATGCTCGAAGATTTGTGAGATTTTGAAGATGAAGTAGGGCTATTTGATTATGTGAAGAAGAAGATGTGAAGTTGTTGATGGTGAAGAGAACTTGAGAGTAGATGAAAGAGAGGTAAGTGCTGGAAGATGTGAAAAGGATGAAGTAGGGATGCTGTTGTGTGAAGGTATTAATAGAGGTGGTGATAGAAGGAGAGGACGATGTAGAGGACTATGGGACTACTGTTGTGTAAGGGTATTAATGGAGGTGGTAATAGGAGAAAGTGTTGTGAAAGGCTTGATGAAGGAGGGCATTAAGTCTTGCTTCTCTCTTCTTCTAGAACAAATTAAAAAAATGCAGAGGAGTAAGGGTGCGTGAATCCAATAGAGAGAAAAGAAAAAAAATTCCCTTCCCTTAAAGATCGATAGATTTTTAAATCTTTTAAATTGTTATTTTCCTTCTTTCTATTTTTTTATTCGACTTTAATGAGAACGATTTTTCATCTTCTTTCATTCTTTCTTCCATTTTTTCACGTTGCTTTCTTTATTTTGTTTCTTAAGTCCTTATTAAGAGCATGGGAAGTGATCCCACGCTACTCACCTCATTGAAGGTCCCTTGTCGAGGAGCTTGTGATTTGGTTTTGTCGATTGGATTGTGAATTTCAATTTGATTGGTTGGTTAGAATTTGATTTTAATTTGTTGGTTGATTGGATTTTAATTTTGATTTTAATTTGATTGGTCGAATAGATTTTAATTTTGATTTTAATTTGTCGATTGGGTTTTAATTGATTTTGATTGGTCGATTTTTGATTTGTATTTTAATTGATTGAGTTATTTTTAACTTGAACTTAAATTTGATTTTGATTAAATTTTAATTGTTTTTTTTTTAAAGTTGAATTTGATTTTTAATTTTTTATTTGAGTTTAATTTTTAATTTTAATTTTAATTTTATTTTCATCAGATTGAAATTTTAATTTGATTTCAAATTTCAATTTAATTTTAATTTTGATTTTTTTTATCATGTTTTCCTAAAGATCTGGGTCTCTAGGTCAAGGTCGGACATTAAAGGACATTTCTATCATTTTTGTGATTTCTCATAAATTTATCTGATTTCATCGATTTGAGTTTCGTTAGACTCGAAATCATGTTCTGAATGTAATGGAGGTACTTTCGAGATTTTTTAGAGGTCCAAAATTCATGAAGGGTATTTTCATTATTTTGTTGATTTTTGCAGATTTTACGAATTTTAGAGTGAAGTTTCTTTCAGTCTCAATGTGATTATTTTTAAGTCTTGAGGTCATATTTTTTTAACGGAGGCGAAGTCTCTAAATTATTGAAATGTGTAGAAAACCTAAGCGTATGCACTTACTAAATCGAGTGTATAGTGTAGCGATCCTAAGCGTGCATAATATTATGTCGAGTGGCAAGAAGAAATGAGATATTGAAATTAGAAGGACTGGGAGGAAAATGGAGGGAATTAGAAGAAGGTCTCTCACAAGCTTTCGAATTCTCTATGTTTATCATTAGGGATTCACAACAATTAGGTGACAGATCATCAAGTCAAGAGGATGCAAAAATAGGGTGTCTACACTAGCAAAGAATAATTTACTTCAAATCCAATAAAAAAAACCTAAAATAAGAAGGAACAAAAGAATATGCTGGGAAAAAAGATCAAGTAGATAGTTTCTCATTTCAAGTCGTAAAATGTCTGTAATGAGAAAAGAATGTCTTCTTTTTATTTTGAATTTACAATTCATTACTCTTTATGTAAATGCCAAGTCATTCAACAATAATAAAATACCATCCAATTGGTGCACCATTTAACTTTGATTCATTTTTTCAAATCAATCAAGTGATTTTATAAAATTGGCAAAAACTTTTTTCTTAATTGATATATTTCATCCTTTTGATAAGTCGAAGTTCGGCCAATAATGTATTTAGACTTGTTAGTGATCTCAAACTTAGGAAATTCACCCGATTTTTCAAATAGAGAATTTAACTCATTGATCTCTCGAATTAGGTCACAATTATTCCAAGGCGTCCCAAAGTATTGTTTGTGTCACTTTGGGTCCGTCATAAAAAACATCTCGAAAATATACCATCACTAGTGTTAGGGATCCATCAAACACACATATTGTCAAATCACCAAGCAAATTTTACAATGGAAGCAAAAATGGTGAAATTTTAACAACGATGAGCATGTTTCAAACTCAATTGGACAATCTCATAATCAAGAAGGATCTACCTTAGGTAAAATTTTATGGTGATAACCTGCAACAGGTCAAGATCCCCTTAGATTTGAATGAGAAAGTGAAAGCGCCCTCGATCCGTGGGGTGCGCAGATCCGCTTTTGACCCTTGAGGTTTGGGAGTCGCCACCTAGTTATTACGGTCTAGGAACCGAATACTAACTCTAAACGGATAAAGAAACTAATCTATTAAAGAAAAATTGAATCCGAGGATCACATTACGGGGTTGGAAGGTGTTAGGCACCAACCACGTCCGACAAACGCCGGTCTCTACTAATTCCCAAATAAAACTACATTGCTAACAAGACCTAAATAATAAAAAAATAGAAATACTCACATTTTTCGAGTTCAACGATTTTGTTCCCTCAGATCTGATAGAATAGCTCCTCGTATAGTATTTCTCGTTTTGTTCTGTCTCCGGATTTGATTTCTAAGTTCCGAGGCAAGGTATTTCTTTTTTAGATCTGGATAACATGGGTTAAGTTAACCCCTAGATTCAAAATCTCTAATCAATAAAATATTTAGATCAAGAAATATTCCATGAATATGATTTACTGATCTTGTTAAGTATGAAATATTCAGTCCATTGAATTAAACTGGCCGATACAAGGTGATTGAGACTATGTACCCATTTGAGTTTGGGCCAGTTCGACCCAATGAATCTGAATATTCCACTTGCATCACTTCATCTAATATTTTTAAGCCAATTAATTCAACCGGTTCATCTATTGATCCATAAGATCAATTTACCAATGGGGCTAATTGGTTTAACTTGATATTGACCAGTATGTCTCATCAATTAAGTTTATTGGGTTTGACCGATATTGTAGGTTTGATTGGAGCGGTGTGGACCAGTCTACTCACTTACCTTTTGGTTGAATTAAATAGAGCAATCTGGGAACACCCACGATAAGTTCGAGTCGTGACTTACAAGGGAGGTTTATAGACTCTAAGCTTACTATATGCAATGCATTTTTATCTGGCCACCCTTGCCCAAGTACACTTATATACCTCTCGATACGTGGTGACTTGGTTTGATATACCGTATAGGTAATAATCTAAAACTTTAACTCACTTCTCTGAAATCAAAAATAGCCAGTTTGATTCTCAGTTGAGAGGTGGCGCACAATGCTGAGTAAGGGCCCACTTCAATACCTCTCGTCTAGAATAGACGTAGTCTATCCCCTTCGTACAGTACGGTACAGCGGGGCAGGATCTCGCTTAGGCACTGATTTTGACCAAAAAGTGCAATTGATATACTTGGATTATCTTTTATATACCTACGGGTACGAGTCAAGAGTTGTAGCTTTCATAAATAGTTTGGCATCCCACGAGAGGATCGATCACGTACTAGTACTACATTGACAATCGGGACATATAACTGTGTGGCTCACAATAGATCAAAGGCTCAGGTCGTTCCAGCCTGGGTGCATCAATATACCTCTCAGAATCACCTGATCAGACGGTATTGATATCCCAGTTTGATATACCCTACGGTACATGACTGGAGTTGTGATTTTCATGAATGACGTTGCATCTCCGAAGAGATCGGACCACGCACTAGTGTCACGTTGGCTATATGGGATGTGTAAGTGTGCAAAACAGTAAACGTGCATGTGGTGTATGCAAAATAGGGTGAGGTGTGCCCGAGACCTTTTTTAAACAGATTAAGTCATGGGTCCAATTAAACCATACAAGAGAGGATATTAAATCATACAAGTGCAGGCATATATTGATCAAAAACATATTCATATAATTCCATTTAAGATTTAAACATGCACATCTCCTGCATACATCAATTATGGTAGATCAATCAATGAGTACATCATATAATAATCAATTAGATTCAATCATTGCAATAGACACAATTTTTGAAATTTTATGGTCCAATCAAGGGTTGCTTTGGGTGATCCTAAATAAATCGAGATTCCAATAGATGTTACATTGATGATAAAATGATAATTGTTGAGATGAGGAGTGATGAACCCTTTTTTTTTTTTAATTATATTTAGAAAAAACTAGAAACACATCCTAAAAGAAAATCAAAGAGAAATATCCTAGTACCAAATGAGCTCGCTCTCAGGAACATTAACTGAGTTAACACTTGATAAATTAGGATTTTCTGTGAATTAGAAAAATACAATCTAAATTTGCATCGATGATATCTAAGGCTCCCAATAATGAAATCAAGTGAATTCAGATTCTAAATTAATCTACTCGATGGGATCTACGTTTTATTAATAGGTGCCCAGACCTAATTCTGACTATAATATTCTGTAAAAACGTTTTAATATTGTTGTCCCAACCTTCATTCAACAACAATTCAAGATTTACATATTGAACGTGTATCGATGATATCTAAGGCTCCCAATAACAAAATTAAGTGAATTCAGATTTTAAATTAATCTACTCGATGAGATCTACATTTTATTAAAGGTTCTTAGACTTAATTCTTATTAGAATATTCTGTAAAAACGTTTTAACATTACTGTCCCAATATTCATTCAGCAACAATTCCAGATTTACAGATTGAACTTGCATCGATAATATCTAAGGCTCCCGATAATGAAATTGAGTGAATTCAGGTTCTAAATTCATCTACTCGATGGGATCTATATTTTATTAATAGGTTTCCAAACCTTGTTCTAACTAGAATGTTTTGTAAAAATGTTTTAACATTGTTGTCCCAACCTTCATTCAACAACAATTCTAGATTCACATATTGAACTTGGATCGATGATATCCAAGGTTCCCACTAGTGAAATCGAGTGAATTCAGATTCTAAATTAATCTATTTGATGAGATCTAAATTTTATTAAGAGTTCCCAAACTTAATTCTTATTAGAATATTCTGTAAAAATATTTTAACATTACTGTCTCAATATTCATTCAGCAACAATTCTAGATTTACAGATTGAACTTGTATTGATGATATTTAAGGCTCCCAATAACGAAATTGAGTGAATTCAGGTTCTAAATTCATCTACTCGATAGGATCTACGTTTTATTAATAGGTGCCTAGACATACTTCTGAATAGAATATTCTGTAAAAATGTTTTAACATTATTGTCCCAACCTTCATTCAACAACAATTCCAGATTCACATATTGAACTCGCATCGATGATATCCAAGGCTTCCGATAACGAAATCGAGTGAATTCAGATTCTAAATTAATCTACCCGATGGTATCTACGTTTTATTAAGAGGTGCCTAGAATTAATTCTCATTAAAATATTCTGTAAAAATATTTTAACATTGTTGTCCCAACCTTCATCATTCCATCATTTTCATATGTTAATTTGAATCTTTCATTATTTAGGGGTCATCAAAAAGTGACCCTTAATTGGACAAAAACACAATATCCAAAATCATGCACAATCAAGCCACAAAAATAAATAAATTGAACTAAATAAAAAAAAATTAGGTCATCCTAGCAATGCTCCCATACTTGGAGTTTTTCAAGTCTGATCCTCAATAGTCCCCAGTGGAGTCGCCACTGAAAGCGTCATCGATCCGCGGGGTGCGCGGATCCGCTTTTGACCCTTGAGGTTTGGGAGTCGCCATCTATTTATTACGGTCTAGGGACCAAATACTGACTCTAAACGGATAAAGAAACTAATCTACTAAAGAAAAATTGAATCCGGGGATCACATTACGAGGTTGGAAGGTGTTAGGCACCAACCCCGTCAGATAAACGTCGGTCTCTACTAATTCTCAAATAAAACTACATTGTTAACAAGACCTAAATAATAATAATAAAAAATATACATACTTACCTTTTTCGAGTCAACGATTTTGTTCCCTCAAATATGATAGAATAACTCATCGTATAGTATTCCTCGCTTTGTTTTGTCTCTAGATCTGATCTCTGAGCTCCGAGGCAAGGTATCTCTTTTTTAGATCTGGATTCTTCAGATTTGTTTATGGATTTTTGGAGTGTTTTTAAAGGGCTTCTAGGTGTTTTTCAAGCTAAAATTGAAGTATGGGTGTTAGGTAAGGAGTTGGGACTTCAAAATTAGGGTTTTGGGAAGGTTGTGGAGGCTTCTTGACCTACTTTTTCTAGGATTTTTTCTTTGATACGAAAATAGGGTGTAGAGGCTCCTATTTATAAATTTTTTTTAGAAGAGTTAGGGTTTCTTTTAAGATTTTAATTAGGATTTTGACTTTAGTCTTATGAGATTGACTTAGTCTTTAGGTTTAATTTAGGATTTTGACTTTAGTCTTATGAGATTAACTTGATTAGTTTAGATTAGGTTTTAATTTAGGATTTTGACTTTAGTCTTATGAGATTGACTTAATTAGTTTAGATTAAGGTTTTGACTTTAGTCTTATGAGATTGACTTTAATACTTTGACTTTAGTCTTTCTTGATTGACTTTTAATATCTTGACTTTAACCTTACTTGATTGACTTTAAGATTTGGAGAACCCCCTTTTATTATCTTTAATTCTTTGGACCCCCAGATGGAGGGTTCTTTGAATAAATATCCTAGCAACCATCAACAATTTTACCTGAAAGCCTGATTGATCGATTTTTTGGTTCAAATTTTTAAATTAATTTTATTAATGTTTCACTTTACATTATTTAATATTTTATTTATTAATTTTAGAATTTTTAATTATTAAAATTGTGAAATTAGCGTTTTGCCCTCGAAGAGGATTTTTTGCATTTTAAGTCATTTTTCAATATTCCAAGATGTTTTGGAATCAGTTTTTCATAAGGAATTTAATGAGAATATTGGTTTTTTTCATTTTTGAATTTTTTGGTATGAAATTGTGGTAAACTTTATGAGGGGTATTTTAGTAATTTTATTAAATTTTGTGATAATTGGTAAAATGATTTATTTGATTTCGATTTGTTGTTTTATGTGTTTGAGAGGATTTTCCTAAGCTTAATGTAGGCTCTAGGGATGTTTTAAGGTTAGGGGTATTTTGATAATTTGATCATTTTTAGTGATTTTTATCGTGAAGCTTCTTTTTTATCTGCAAGATGATGATTTGTATATTTCTGGGGTCATATTTTCTAGCGTGGTTTCTAAGGCTTTGTCAATTCGAGATACCTCATCCAAATTTCTGAAACATATCTGGTAACAAAATAAAGCATTGGAATAAACATCGAACATTGAGAACTGTTGCGATAGGGTTGACGAGTTGATTAATCAGGCGAGTACAAAAATGGGGTGTCTACAGAAGGATGTGGAGGTCATAAATGGCTCGTCGAATGGCTAAAATGGAAGTTGCATTGAAAAATATGAATATTGTGAATGATCTATCTTAAAGTCTAAATGCAATGACTCTATTTCCTAGAATTAGATTGCTAGAGAAGTTTATCATGCTTGAAATGGAAAAGTTTAATGATTTAGGGTATGTGTAGATTCATCTTTAGGTTTACATTGAGAATATGCAATTGCAAGGGTTGAGTGAGGAAAAAATGGTACAACTCTTTCAAAGGACCTTATCTGGATCCACACTACGTTGGTTGATGTCACTTGATTCTTCTCAGGTCAGAACGTGGACTGATTTGATGAGAGAATTTTTACGGTAGTATAAGTACTCTAAGATGCTAGAATTATCACAAACAGACCTAGAGACAATAAGTTAGTAAATAGGAAAAACATTCACTGCATTCATTGCTCGATGGAGGACTAAAGTAGCCCAACTATAGGATCATTCCCTGAAGAATGTGAAAATCAAGATCGTTTTGGAAAACATGAACCCTACCTATGCTCGACTCCTGATGATGCAATACTTCCCAACTTTTGAGTTCTCCTAGAATTCGAGAGTTAAGTGGAGGATGCACTATCCTCAAGAATCTTTAGTATTTCCATTGATCCAAAATACAAGAAACCCGCCAACTATGCAAATACACTATTATTGGCCAACATCAGTCATTTCACCAAGTAGTGGAATGTGGAAGGTACGGCTTGCATGGAGTGGATCCACCTTCTTCCCAGAATGACATTGTATGTCGAGTTAGAGTTGACCACAACAAACCTGATCATGATGACCTCAGGATCCGTCGCCACGGGAAGGGTAATATCTCTTATGGGTTCTACTGGCCTTCCGTTAAACTCGTAGATACTGACATCCGACCATTTTAATCCTCTGAGCACACCCATACGTTCGATAGCTAACAGGAAAAAAAATGTACATATCACTTCCAACGTCAATAAATATCTTCTTCAAATCTACCAGGCCCACTTCCAAAGTAACGACAAGAGTATTGTTATGGGGGCTTAATACTCCTTTCAAATCTCCAAGGGTGAACATCGTCACCTTGCTTCTCCAAATCGATTATGGTACCTGAGCCACTACTGCTCTTTCTATAGCTTGATAGACTTCTTGCTCATGTTGCGACTTCCTGACCTTAAAGCGGTGTGAGACCCCAAAAACCCTGTCAAATTCCAATTCAGCCACTATCATGTTTATTATCCTCTGACCTTTGTCCTCTTGAACCGGAAGGTTTTATGGAAGTGGGGGGTAGAAAATCCCATCTCTTCAACTCTTCTGTGGTCACTACCACATATCTCTTGAGCTTGCCTTGATCGATTATGTCCTGAATGACATGCTTCAATCTCCAGCAACTATCTGTCGGATAGTCCTCCGCTTTGTGATACTCACAATAAGGCATCCCTAGTCGTCCCCTATAATTTGATGGGGCTTGCAGGAAGCTCGAATCATCTTTGATGTGCCTCAATATCTCGGAAGGCTTCATAGTTAGTGGTGTGAAGATTCGTTTTGAATTTCACAAATTTTGATTCACCGACTCCCTTGCCTTCTTCCTTTCTGACCTTTTGCCTACTTCTTTTCTCTTGTTACCTTGACTTGTGTTGATCGGGGGTGTAGTCCTTGCCATAGCTATCATTTCCTGAGATCTATTTTTCAGAGTTTCTTCTAGTGTAATAAACTTCTCAGCCACTAAGTAAAGGTCCTTTGTTCTCTTTGGAGGATTTGTGATCAACTCTTCATGCAGTCTGGTACCTGGCATGACTACGTTGATGTATGCCTGAACCACCATGCTATCGCCTGGATTTTCGACTGAGAGGGATTGCAACTGGAACTGAGCCATGAAATCTCATATACTCTCCTTCTCCTTTTATCGTAAATAAAATAGAACGTTGATTTTGACCTTTCTCCGTCTGTTATGAATATATTGGGCCACGAAGAGTTCTTTTAACTGTTGGAAATTTTTTATTGACCTAGGCGGAAGTCCCTGGTACCAGGAAATGGCTCCCGACCTAAGGGTGGACGAGAATAACTTGTAGATCAATGCATCATCTCCCTAGTGCAAGATCATCATGTTCCTGTAGTGCATTACATGCTCCACAGGATCCCTTATTCTATCAAAGGAGTCAAACTTTGGCATGTGGAACTTCCTTAGCGGCTCTGCGTTCTGAACTGTTGCAATAAACGGGGAGGTCCTCAAATCTCTAATGACCGCTCGGGCAAGTCGACCGACCTGTCCTCCTTTTGCAGCATCCTTCTCTCTGCGTCTCAAAAGATCTTTCATTTCCCTTACAGTGAAGGGATTCAACAGTACTTACTGCTTCGTACTAGCCCGATTTCCCTCACTCCTCCCCTTTGGATCATGATTCCCTAAATATTGACCCCCATTTCTATCAGTTCCTCCATGGTTCTTCGACTCTTCATCTATTTATTGCAGATTTGCTTTGATTTGCGCCAATAGCTGTTGGACGCCCAAAGCAGGCTGATTTCCTTGCCCGCCTTGACCTACATTGGTTTGTTCCTCCGCTATTGCTACCGCCAAATCGATAGTCTCCGCTGCTCCTATCTCCTCTGCTCTCGTTGCAGTCCTTCTGCCAATATTTCCGATATTTGCTATGTGTATGTCGTATTTTTTCTATTGTTCCCACGGACGATGCCAATTGTAGAGGTGATTTTTGTGATCACATTGGAATTCGAGTTTTCCCATGTGCTGAATATTCTCTCGATCATCCTTGTTTCCTGATACACAAAGCCTCCGATGCCTAAGTTAGATCTCATAGAAAATCCAACAGAGTTTTGATGGGATAAAACTATGTACCTTTTGATATGACATTTCTCCTCTACTTATAGTGGAAGAACTTCAACTTTCTACGTTTCTAATCTTATCTCCTTCTATTTTGGATAAGAAACGTGGGATCTCTTGACAATAGAACATTTCCTAAAATCTTGAACTGAAACCCCAAGTCCAAGGATTGGTGTGCCTTTTCTTCTGGGATCTCCTTCTCCTTAATTATCACCCGAGCCTCAATTACTAAGATGGAAACCTGGACTACCCGATTTACACATCTTACGAGTCGAACTCAATAGATCGAGCAAGGTAACGGACGGTCACCCGACCTATTTCACTATCTTGGTGGCTAGGAAATTTATTCCTCCACACTAATGATCATCCTGAATCTTAGTGTGGTACCTTTGGGCCTTCAAATTATTCAATTGGACTTGGAATGAAGCTATAAATCAATAAATTTGGCTAGCTTTGACTTGGCCATTTTCTAAGCTTGACTAATTGCCTGGACTTGGAAATGGTGGTCTTATCCAATCGACGGACCCAATGTGATGCAAGTTTTGATTCTTCCAGAACAATCATGATCTAAATTTTGATGGACAATATTGATAGGGATGAAAATTTGGCAACTGAGGCCTTGTCCCAACCTGTTTTTTTTTTAGCCAATACTAGTATGTTTATAGATAGTGAGTTCTTCAACCTAGGCTTGGAATCCCAACTCGAAGTAAAAGCTTGGCCAGAACTATTACAAAAAAAAACTCTTAATCGATATTTATAAAACCAAACATCTTCAAACTCTATATTATATTACTTTTGATATATTTAACCTTAACCCTCCCATCATCTTCTATTGTAATAATACTATCATGTTCTTTGAGGTTTGAAGAGTAAGGCTTTTCCTTTGGCATGAGGCCCGACCTAATACTTTATGGACCTGAGTAAGCATGGAGACCCATTGGCATCCCTAGATTTTGGCTGAATGGTCCTTTTTTGTATTATCAAAAGATGATTGGACGACCGATATGAATTTATAGGATAGCATTTCGACCCACAAATGTTTCTGGATAGCTTAAATTGGTATTACCCTAAATGATCAACGTATTCGGTTTGGGTTGGACTGGGTGCTTGGATCAACTGGTTTACCTTCATTGATTGCTTTTCGAACAATTTGTCATAAAATTAAACAATAGTTGGAGAAGACCAAGTCATTAAAGCAAATGTGACTATCGTCGTGATTGGTTTTACACCAAATAAGAGCGAACTCATTTACTAGTCATGAGATTAGTCAAATGATGATAGATTAAAGAAAACTAAATCTTTGAAGGATGGGCCGCGGACTTTTTATAGCTATTGCATGCATGATTGTTGGTTTTGATTTGACTTGACGAAACTGATTGACTAGTATGATATGGTCTTGTTGATTTTATTGGATTGGCGGCTTGATTAAAAGCAATCTGAGACTCGATTCAATTTGTGACTTACTTAGCTTAGGACCACACTTATATAATTAATGTTAGATTTCTAAGCTTATTATGTGTATTCCATGAGTTCAATATCAAGACAAATTTGGTTTGGGTGGTCACTTCCTCCGAAATACACATGCATCCTTTTTAGGAGATCAAGCCATCATGCTTCATACTACTGGTTGACTCTTTTTGTGATTGATCGAGGAATGATACATTATATAGTCCTAAAATGCCTGGAAAATAATAACTACAATTAATGCTTGTAAGTGGTGTGTATGTGTGTATGTATGGTGACAAGATGCATATATATATATATAGATGGAAATGTTCAGCAACAAACATTTTGACGAATATTTTGGCAAAACATTTTTCAAAACATGGGTTAGGGGTTTTGGAATGGGCTGATTTTTGGTGAGGATGATCTCTACGGTGAGGAGATCATCATCACAAAAAATCAGCCCATTCCAAAACTTCTAACCCCATCAAAAATGGTTACAAAAAATGGACGGTCCACGATTTTTCAACTTGTAAACTGGGGCTAGAAGTTTTGGAATGGGCTGATTTTTGGTGAGGATGATCTCCTCACCACTCTAACCCATGTTTTGAAAAATGTTTTGCCAAAATGTTTGTTATTGAACAGGACCCTATATATATATATATATATATATATATATATAAACTGGGGCTAGAAGTTTTGGAATGGGCTGATTTTTGGTGAGGATGATCTCTTTGGTTAGGAGATCATCCTCACCAAAAATCAGCTCATTCCAAAACTTCTAGCCCCAGTTTACAAGTTGAAAAATCGTGAACTGTCCATTTTTTGTAAACCATTTTTGATGGGGTTAGAAGTTTTGGAATGGGCTGATTTTTGGTGATGATGATCTCCTCACCGTAGAGATCATCCTCACCAAAAATCAGCCCATTCCAAAACCCCTAATCTATGTTTTGAAAAATGTTTGTTGCTAAACATTTCCCATATATATATATATATACACACACACACACACACACACACGTATGGGTTGGGATCCGTTGACTCCTAAGAATGACTCATGAAAAAAACATATGATTCCAACCCTTTAAACACAAAATCCAATGATTGAGATTTATGAGTATTTTGATAACACAAATCTCGAATATACTTATCCCGAGAATAAATCTCCACCATTGGATTTTGTATTTAAATGATTGGACTCATGTGTTTTTTTCATTAGTCATTTTTAGGAGTCAAGGGATATATCCTGACCCTATATATATATATATATATATATATATATATGCAAAGACCCACAACAACTATCATAGTCCAGCATATGGTATAACAAAGAGTCAAATTAGGTTAGTCTAATTAGATTACATAGTGGATTGGGTAAAAATCCCCAATTCAAGTAGCACTGTAGATCTCTCGATTTGGATTCATCTTCAACGGTTGCGGATCAAGTTTTGGATTCTCGAAAAGTATTAATTACCGGATCTGCCCATCAAATATTGGTACTTCCTAAGATCCATTGGTCAAACTTATTGGTCTTAGGGTCAATTCACTTAGAATGCGGATCCTATGCACGCTTCCAAGTGAGTCAGTCATTGGATGCCAATTTATATATTTTAAGCTTAATTAGGCCAAAATACCTTGTTGTGGGCTTTGTCAAGCAATTCTGGTAAGCCAAAATCAGTTTCAATGTTTTTGTGTAAAAAATTGGTGTGCAAGTAGTAAATTAGACAGAAGTTGTCTGGTGTGCACTGCAGCCAATAACAAAAACACCAGCACTGTATCTATTGGTTTATCGATAGTAACAAATAAGATTTTTGCACTTTTCTCATCAAATTAGTTATACTTGACTCCTAATTATGACATTAATCCTAGCTATGATAAATGAGCATATTAGCATGATGATGAGAAATTTTTTGCTCACTGAAAAGTAAATCCAGGATTTCTCAGAATCTCGAACGATTCAAGCAGACGAACCCACGCGTATATTGAGCATCCCAATTTACAAAATTATCCTTGTTAAGTTTGGTACAATTGATCATCCTAGACTCTGTGAAATCTTGGATTGACTTTTTGAAGAGTAAAATATCCATGATGAACATAACGATAATGATTAATTAATGCATGTACATGTATTAAAAGGAATAGATGTTATTACACAAACTACCATTAAAGAGGAAAACATGGAAATTATGAGGGATCTTAAGCTATCAATATATGAAATATAAAACACGTTCCTTAGCCAACATGGTAACATATAATGCATGATTTTTAAAAAAGAGCTGCTATTGGCACCCCAACTTTTACTTATTACACCCCAATAAAAAATATATCCAATTAAGTGAATGGTGGAGAATAACTAAAAGTTTGGGTGCCAATAGAAGCACTATCAATTCTTTTTTAAAACTAGATTTCTATTTTTTTGGGTTTAAGATTAAGATTTTATATGAGCCTAATCATAATTGTAAATAACTATTGAAATTGTTTAAATGAGTTTTATAATGTTTAATAATCGTGAGATTATAATTTGAGTGAAACCTTTGTAATGTTTGAAAAGTGTGTTTTAATCTTTAATTGTGGTGGGATAAATAATTTAAGAAAACTGGGTGTAATAAGTAAAAGTTGTGATGCCAAAAGAAACCCTCTTTAAAAATATCACAAGAAACTAATCATACAAAATTGACCAAAGTCCAATAAACTGGCCTAGAAAATGTTTAAAGATTTTAAGTAGAGATGCCAGTTAATTTAGTTGGTAAAGTATACTAAAGGGCCCGGGTTCAATTCACGCTTGCACCGAATTATTGAACTCCTTAAAAAATAGATTTATTGATAATAATAAAAAATCATGTTAGAAGAGATTGATATGCCTATATAGCATCTTTTGGATCATGCAACCTAACCCTCAGACCCCTAAATTTAGATTCAAATTGACTTTAATCTATATATCTAGAGTCATATTTGCTTCTTAGATCATACAACTAAGTGGTGAAGCCAATCTGAAATGTAGATCATGTAGTAATTTTAAGTCAATCTAAATGTTTTCTCAAAATTATAAAATATCTTTTATTTTCATTTAATTAAAATTCTTATTAGTCCAATACAAATAATTTCGTAAATTGGATTGTGTGTCTTTGATCAAATAAAAGTTTGGTATAAATTAAAATCTAGACTTTGCAATCTAGTGAAAGTTTACAATCTCTAGGAGACGTGATTTCCTAATCTTAAGAGGAGTAATATATATAAAGTTTTCTATTATTTCTGTGATGGGTTGAAATTAGGAGAGCGCAAACACACACATATGTAAAAGCATATGTAAAAACAATGGTTTTTCAAAATATGGGTTAGACGTTTTGGATTGAGCTGATTTTTTGTGAGGATGGTCACTATGATGAGAAGATCATCCTCACAAAAAATCAGCTTAATCTGATGCTTATAAATCCATCAAAAGTGATTTATAAATTATTGATAAAAATTGGCAAAAAATTGACAGTCCACATTCTAAATCACTTTTAATGGGGTTAGAAGTTTCAGATTGGACTGATTTATTTTCCGAAAGATCTTCCCATCATAGAGATCATCCTCACAAAAAATCAGCTCAATCCGAAACTTCTAACCCATATTTTGAAAATTTATTAATGTTACATTGTTTTTACATATGTCCCTTGATCCTGACCCATATATATATATATATATATATGGGTGGGGTTCATGACCCCATTATGACTCACATTGTGACATAGTGCTTGTCTTATATGGGCAAAAATGTTTGTAATGGGCTGATTTTTTGTGAGAATGATCTCTGTGATGAGGGGATCATCCTTACAAAAAATCATCCCATTCCAAAACTTCTAACCCCATCAAAATTGATTTACAAAAATTGGACGGTCTAAAATTTTTCAACTTGTAAACATGGGGCTAGAAGTTTCATAATGAGCTGATTTTTGGCAAGGATGATCTCCTCACCATAGAGATCATCCTCACAAAAAATCAGCCCATTCCAAACATTTTTGCCCATATAAGACAAAACACTGTGTCGCAATGTGAGTTGTAATGGGGGTCTACGGAACCCGACCATTATATATATATATATATATGCTCATTGTATACATTGAACCTCAAGTTATATATGATCACATCGGGTGGTGGTGTTTTAAAATATTTTCAAATAATTAAGAGTTAACCTTTTAGTTTGGGAAAGGAAAACAATATTTTCCTTCCTAAGTTAGTAAGGAAAGTTTCTTAATTGCATCATCTTGTAGCATTTAAAAACATGATCCAATGTTACAAGGATGTAGAAGACAAAATTTTAAGAACATTAGATTTTTTTTTTTTTTAGGTCATGGAAGTAGAACTCATTTTTTTCGGTTAAAGTTAAAATTTTGCTAAACAAGTTATAGGGGTCGGGTCAAATTACCTATTTAATAAATGTGTTGGTTTCGGATTTAAATTTTTAACACGATTGTTAAATGGGTCAGATTTGGGTAGGGTACATTTTTCAAGATACCCTTACCTCGACACAACACAACCCAACCCAACCAGACCTATTGCCACCCCTAAGTGGTCCCATACATGAGTTGATGGTGCAATGCGCACTCACCAACTCATCTTAGCACAAGACACCCAAACTACAAAGACTATGTCTTTCATCCAACAAATACCTTAATTTAAAAAGGCATGAAATATTATCTCACTTCACCTGACACAACTGATGAGCATAATCTTCTCTTCTGAAGTAAACATTCTTCTTGTTGGCTAATCCGCATACAAATTGCAAAGGTGTTCCCTACTTTTTCTCAACTTCTCTAATGATTCTGGTCTGGCTTGTTACACATTAAAAAATGAGAAAAAAAAATATAATCACAAATGCTTTCCTCAGGTTTGAATGATTGGAACTTAGAGAGAAATTCTAAGTGGGGTTTTTAGTTAGGTAATTAATTAATAAGGGGACAATATGCTTGCTAGGGTTTTAATTTATTAATAAGTCATGGACCTGTTCATAGACATGTACCATGCATATTCCATGCTTCTCAACGAGAATGCAATTACATGAAATGGCAATTGTATCCCTAATATTTAAGTTTTGGGATCCAATGACTTCTGAAAAATGCCGGAAAAATAAAAACAAATACTGTCTCTTAAAATACGAAATCCAATGGTGCTTATTCATCCTAAAGATTGGCATATATCCTCCAAGTATGTATTTTATTTCAGCAGTTGGATTTCATGATTTAACGGTTGGGATTTCATGTTTTTAATGGTCATATTTAAAGGAAGTTGAAAGTTCTAAATCAACAAGAAAAATACATAAAAGAACATGGAATGAAGTAGTGAGAGTAGATACGAGTACTCTTAAATGATGGAGATCGAGTGCAATCATATCAGCACCAATGTACTGAATCCCATCAGAACTCTGCAGTTAAGCGTGATTAGACGAGAGTAGTACTAGGAATATGGATAACCTCTTGGGAAGTCCTCAGGTTGCACCCCTCCCACATTTACGCATCAAATGATGGAAGATAACTTCAGATACAACTAAATGGAATTTCAAGATTAGTAAGTCAACCACAAATTATTGAGATAAGGACGACGATGCTGACAATGAACAAAAAAAATTGTTTCCCCCCTTTGTATGTTTTGGAAAAAAATTAATTAAACGAGCCTCCACCCTAGCGAAATAGATGTAACTTGACTGAGACTCCAATTGAATTGAATTTGTTTTTCGTGTGATCAAACCACTAAATCAACATTTCCTTCAAAATTTAATCAAGTTGAGTTGATCCGGCCTAGTTTTAATTAAGGTGACTCGTTGAGTTTGGAATTATATATTTAAGTGGTATGATTAGTTAGAAAGGAATGATCACTCTTAACAACTCTAATATCAATTCTTAATATTCTAGTGGCATATTCAAACCCTAAGTTTCTTAACCAAGCATAAAAGCGTAGACCAACTGAATTGGCTTTCAATGAAATAAACAAAATCCTTTAAACTAATACCCCTAGACTCCTACACCTAATAAGTAAAAGTGAAGCACCGTGTGCTACTAATTCTTTTTGAATAATAAATTATCCTTGTCTGCCATTAGAACATCTTTACATAAACAAACTAGTTGGCAACCTTCATACATTAATCAACTTGTCTGCTACCACAAACTCTAAAACTGTTATCTAAAGCTACCTTTGAATGCTAAAGGAATGTGTTGCAGCAAAATGTTTTGTTCATGGTGGCACAAGGGTTTGATATTGAGTCTTCTTGCCTTCATTGTTCTCTCTGAAGCATCAAGATTACCTGTTGGATACTGGGAACAAATGTTGCCCAAGCATGTACCTTCTCCTCCATCCTCGCCCTCCAAAGGCACCAATTCTATACCGATATCATCTTCAATGACTGCAAAAGTAGACCGACATCTTCCTTCAGAGGAAGAAAAGGTTTAGCGCGGCGGGTAAGGGAGTGTCGGCTTCAAATCTATTTCACATTAATAGGGAAAGCAGTCCATATACTACATAACTTGGAAGGAAAATTTTGGAGATCTCATCACATCCTCTCACCTCAGCTAAGTCTCGCTTACAGATTAAGTCACACCATTTAAAGTGCTTGGTAGGATCTTCAAGAAGGCGACGTACTCCACTTGCTTTGCCAAGAACCACCTTATGTAACATAATTGATGAGCAGCCATGCACCCTGTAATGCTAACGATATAAAATCGATGTTAATCAATAAATGGAAGACTAACTGGCTGAATCCAAAATATGAGCTAGCCCATCTTTGGATTCATCCTTGTAATCCTTTCTTGTTTCTCTCTTTTTTATTTTTTTTATTTTATATCAAAATAGATGTATCATGTTACACAAACTTCCATATTCTACTTTGTGACTAAGTTGATGAAAATGAGATTTCATAATATATGTAAAGTGAAAAACAATAGACCCACGACATGTACTAAGGGGTCCATGCACATCAAACACTACCTAGCGCAGAAAGAGCCCATACCAATTGGATGCCAATATGAACCAAATTGCACCACTATATAACTTTAATGAAATTGTTTATTAAAGTTGCATTTGGAGGGTGTTTAGGAAGGTCATGAGACAATCTGTGATAGGGTACTAGTGTAAGTTTTAGTATATATGCATCAAAAAGAGTTATTGTCGCAGCCAAACACACCCTAAATAGATTTCTATTACATTGAAAAAGGTCAATCCGAAACAATTGGAGAACATCAAGGAGACAAAGTTCAAGGACCGAACCCACTTTAGGAAAAATTTGAACTAATTAATGACACGACACATTACAAATTATAAGAGTAAATCTCAAAGAATTTGTTGTGAAGTATGATGAAACATTAAATGATATTGTGAAAATGAGAGTGATTAAGATTATGAGACAGAGCAAGTTTCGATGTGTCAATGATAACGACTTACTTTGAAACATGCAACAAAATTTTATGCGAAAAGCATATTTAAAAAATTAAAAGAAGAATGAATCCAAATTTTCCGATATAAAGTTGAAAGAAGATAAATGGAAAAAAGATTTCAGAAATTTTTAATGAAAATTAAGTTTGGCGAGCATGATGAGTTTGTTTTCAAAATAAATGTGCATACCTACGAGGGTACATGGAAGTGCAAAAAATTTAAGTTTATTGAAGTTATTTGTTAGCATTTTATTAAAGTGCTTGCACATACACCTTGATATTGATATTATACCATCACGCTTTATTATTGAGAAATAGAGACAAGGGACTAACAAATTTAAGGTGATGGATGCACAAGTCACAATTGATGGTAATGAATTGTTAGAAGTGTTGAGATATGACAATATGTGTACACATACTAATACATTGATCAATTATGCATCACCTTCAATGAAAACATACATATTTTTCACAAATACTGTAAATGAAATCTTCAAATAAATTTGTGCAATTCGAGGGAGGGCACGAGTGAAGAAACAAATAGAGAAGATGAGGGAGAAGACAAATTTGGTTTCGTTTAGGGCATTAGACGAATCGAAATCAAGTTTCGTATGTGATGAAAATGGAAGAAATCGAAAGTGGCTACGGTTGCGACTATTTGTGAGATGTTATCCGGTAGATACCCGAGAATCGAACAAAATAAAGTTTGATCGAGGCTTGTGTTGAATACAATGTCCTTAAGATAATTTTGTTCTTGCAACTTGGTACCCACGGATCAATGACCAATTGTCTCCTAGAATACAATGATCATACGTGCAGAGGCAACACTACAATCTATACATCTAGCGAACCGAACGCTAAGTTTTACTCTCAAAGAATGCAAACGAGAAAATAGAATACAAGCACATTAAAACAGCAAAGAAGAAGATAAATTTTTGAATTAGAAAAACTAAGGTCGAAATGACCTATTTATATAATGTTAAGAGATAAGGTGTCTCTTGGAAAAGGAAATGTGTGTTTCTTAACAGACAACCCAAAAGCAAAGATTGTAGTGAATAAAGGCCCGTCGTGCGCGCTCACATGAAGCCAAATTGTCAAAATCTGCACCCCTCTGCGAGCACATGCATTAAGGATTTTTTGGATCAATGGTTCAAATCCTTCTTGAGCCCATAGGCCCCTTGTGTGCGTGCGTGGGTTTATCCAAGTCTTTCTCTCTCATATTCACTTAAATGATATAAGAAGTTCTATATAAGAACTAGACAATTTTCTTATTCCTATCCGATGTCGGATTAAAGAGTTCCACTAATAAACTCAATAGTTTTATAATACACATACAACAAACCATGGCTAGTAAATGTTGTTTGCAACCGATTTGTCATTTACCCAAAATGGATTTTTGACAACTAAATACATGAAACTATTCTCTTCAATGAAAAGAATAAGTTTCCAAGTGATTAAATAAATTGTGGGACCCACTTAAATCGTAGTTTGAAAAGACCCACTTAGGTACAAAAATCTAGAAAAAAAACTGCATTTTTTCCAACATGAGATTGATGGAAAAGAGGAAAATGGAAGAAGGAGATGAAGGAGACGAGGGAGAAGACAAATTTGAATTCGTTTAGGGCATCATCTATGTCTATTTTTTATTTTTATTTTTATTTTTTATTTCTGATTTATGGCTGTTGATCATGCGGGGAGCTACTACCAAATATCAAAAATTGTAAGTACAAATAGAGCACGTGCTCACTTAAACGAAATGTTTAGATTTAAGCCGTTGGATCTATATATGTCTAATCTAATAGTTGAAATAGTTTGTGAGTTTATGAGTGACTTTAGGCATATGTGGATCCCGACCATATATATTTGTCAAATTAATCTATACACTTCAATAAAACACAACCTAATACCCTAATTACATGATTTTATTCATGTTATACATCTAAATAAATTATAGGGAAATTTAGTCTTATCCACCATAAAATTGGTGAAATTAGTGATAACCCCCCACGAAATGTAATATGAGGTCTATCCCCCTTGACTTTCATTGACTTGGTCAAACCATTAAAAAAATAATTCTCCATTTTATTGGTATGTACAATTATGAAACTACTCTTCATCTCTCTCTCAATTTTCAATTCCGCCCACACTATTCACAAGAATAAGGAAAAATACAAGAAATTGATCTTTTGGGACTTTGATTTCTTTACCATAAATGGCGAGTTCCAAATCTCATTCACTCAAATCGCTACCACTAAATCTCTGATTCTCTACCATCATTGTTCAAGCATCAGCTTTGGGGAGGAGCTTCATAAGCCATTAATGGCTTCAATGAATCATCTCTGGTTCGTTCTATTATTATCATGTGTGATAAAGAAGGCATTTTAGTTGCAAGTGAACTTCCTTGCCACAATTGTTGGAATCATCACTCAACCATTACCATTAGGTGCGATTGCTTTGATGAGATTATGTGCAATTGTTCCACAGAACATAGAAAAGCTTGAACTTCTTAATGTGTCTGACTATCCTTACTAAGTTAGTAAGGATTTCACCCTTACAAAGGGTCCTTGGAATCACCTTGTGACTTCCAAAAACATGATTTGATACTTTATGGTTGTAGAGGACAAAATTCTATGAACTTTGAAAAAAAATTCTTAGAAAAAGTTATTTTTTACCGTTGAATTTCATATTTAAGTGTGGGAGTTATGTGATAGTTAGGTAGCCGTTCATTTTCAAAACCTTAGAATCAAGCTCAAAAGAAATTGCTTGTTGAATTTTTTTTTTTTCTTTTTGGATCTAAGTTTTTATAAGATACTTAGAGGGCTGGGGTGTTTGATTGCTGATTTTGTAATCCATTTGAGAAGAACAACTCTTAATAGGGCTTAAAATCTTACTAAGTTAGTAAGGAAAATGTTTCCCATGCTTCTTCTCCCCACCTACAACAACCAATGCTTCTTCTTCCTCAAAAGCCAAAGATGGAGATGCTGCCATGGTTGCAAAGCCACTTACAATAACATTTTCTCCCAAACCCTCATTAGATGAGAGAGAGAGATGTGAATGGTACTTTGGTAATTGCACACACTTGAGGGTAGTTGAGTCATTTAACAAAGCATTATTTTTTTAATGATTTGACAAGTCAATGAAAGTCAAAGGGGGAAAACCTCATCTTGCATTTTGCGATTGGGGTGGGGGTGGGGTGGGGTGGGGGGTAAGACTAAATTATAACATAAATAATACTCTAAGACATAGCCATGTGTATAAATAATACTCTAAGACATAGCCATGTGTAGGAATATGTTAACTATTAAGGGTTAGTTGAGTTGGTAAGGTTGTCTGGATTTGCTCCTTAGGTTATGTCTTTGAAATTTTATATGCCCTTTAACCAAAATGTGGTTATTTGATGTTATAAACGTGTCAGGTGGAATGGCACGTGCAACCTATCAAAGCCAAAAAAAAAAAAAAAAAGTGTAGGAACAGACTAGCAAGACACCATTTTGCCCTTTAAGCCTTATGTTATTTTATTTTATTTCTTTTGCATTTTTCATAATTTTCACATTTGTCATCCAAAATGAGTTGATATACATGTTACAACCAATTGGACTCATCCAAAAGTACTTAATCAATAGTGACGGAGATTGATCTTCAATCGGGTGGGATCGGGGCCTAATACCTTCTGGATGGTCCTTACTTAGGTTCAAACTTTATCTTTTTCTGAAATCTAGATTCAATCTCAATTTAGAAACTATAATTCTAGGTGATAACTCTATTTAAACTCTTAGACCCAAAAATAGATTTAATTTGACTCAAACTGATTAACTAAAATCAGAGCAAGAAGATTCAAATTTCAGGGAGGGTTCATGAGAATCTAGACCAAGGATCCCATAGAGACACCTCCTTCCATAGCTTTCAAATGTTCCTTAAACTTTCAAAAATCAAAATTTCAGAAGATCTCACATTAAATCCACATAAAATCCCCAAGGAAATGTGTTTGAAGGGAGAGAAAGTAAGCAGTGTTTGAGATGCAAATGAGGGTTTATCCCCATCAAACATAGTAGAAGAATCTCTTCAGCCTCAGTATGTTCGCCATCCTTGTAAGCATGGTCACACTGTTTACTGACATGACCATGTAATCAATCATGTACAAAAAAAATCTCTCAAACTGGGCCTCCTATCAAAACAGACCGTTTCAAATCATAAATCAAATCAAATCAAAATTAATCTAAAATAAAAAAAATTCAATTAAAATTGGATTAAATCATCAAGCAAAGAAAAATCAAGAAATAGGTTAGAGTAAGACCCAAAGGCATTACATGAACAAGGGGTAAATTCGATTACATGATTCGTCAAATATGACCAAATCCAAGCAAATTTGACTGATCTTGACATCGAATTTTCCCCTTTTTCACATAGTGAGGAATCAATCCTAATTCCAAAAGTAGATTAAGTGAACCCAATAATAACTAATCCCCAGGCCTAGTTAATTGATCTCAAGATTCACCAACAAAAACGAAGAAAGACGAATAAAGCTGAAGTGATCTCAAGATTGTATCTCATATCGCACATCTTGACATGAAAAACATCTATGGTTACTACACACTTTCACATCAAGATGTGGGATATGAGATACAATCTTGAGGTCACTCCAGAACGACTCATTAGGTGAACTTGAGAGAAACACCAATCTTCAGGGCCCAACACCAACCTTAGACAGAATCACCAATCTTGATGCCCCAAAATTTTCTAAGAAAGCCATATTCGGTGAAGTCTGGATCATCAACATTCACGTCTTAAAAATGTCTAAAAAGAAATCCAGATTAGGTGAACTCATGAATCACCAATATTCTGGCCCCAATCTGAGGAGAAATCTTGATTAGGTGAACCCAAGAATCACCAATAGGGGAACGTTTCTCACGAGTCATTGAATCGGTCAAGTTTTGAAGTCAACACGACAAATTTCTCTCATCGTATCACCTTAAAATTCAATTGTCAACTTGGCCGAGTCATCTCAATCAACGATAGTCTTTTAACCCCACAAGATCAAACATAAATCAGATAAATCTTTTTTTGCATATAAAAAAATTCGGTGAATCTTTTTGATTTTTGTGTTTTCTTCATCTAAATAAATTGATTTTTAACCATTTAAATCTTTATGTTCTACATAAATGTGATATCTACTAGAATATTGTTTATAAAAGAAAAATAATAATTATTTACATAAGAACATATTAAAAAAAAAAAAAAAAAAAAAATCTTATAAACCGATTTAAATGACTGACTCGTTCATGGCGAATTGACTCGTCCGAGTGACCTCCACAGCGGACGAGACGAGGTAGAAATGAAACGTAATGCTCTTATCTCAATAGTGAAACCAAGTACCACTCCCAGAACCAGAAGAGTAGACTCATCAGCCCTTCTCTCATCTCCAAAATCCAAATAATTTTTAAAATACAACGAGTATTTCTCCATGACAACCGTTGCTCTCCATCTCACTCGAATTTCCCGCCATTTCCGATTATATTCTCCCTTCACACCACCACCACTCTTTCCTCCTCAATCATCCAATCTTCTAAATAAACCCAAAGAATTCAGTTTTCGAAGAAAGCTTCGACATCATCGAAGCTGCAAATTCTTCAGTTGGAGCGCTTCTCGGGGATTCTCCATTGTAGCTTCAAGCTCCCAAGGTAGATAAAAAGATATGTTATCCTGTTTTATCTCTCTTAGTGATTTTATCAAACACCTTCTGCTATAGTTTATCTGTGAATTATATAACTAGCGATGTATTTGATAAATGTGATACATCATACATAGATAGTGGATTCAGGAACTAGATTTTTAGATTTTAATAACTTTTTGTGAGATGGTTGCTCGATTCAAAAAGTTGAAGTTGGCGCTTTTTCACCCAAGGTTTTAAATTTCGGCTTCTGACATAAAAGTTGACACTCAAATAGGTGGAAATAAAAGTTAAATCTCATTTTTTTTACTTTTTGAAATTTAAAAACGTATCTTTTATTTTTTGAATTGATGTCAAACAGACAATGATAAGTTTCTTTTTTTGTTGTTGTTGTTGTTATTGTCAATCTCTGTATATACCATGGTGGTCTCCCCGACCATTGTTTGTTTTTAATATAATACAATCATCTTAAACTTAAAAAAAAAAGAAAAAAAAAATTTCATCGCTTGTTCACTTCAATTAACCTTTAAAAGTCAAGATTAGTCTTGTGCTTTTTAAGCTTGCAAAGGGGGTTAGGCATCTTGGTTATTGTTTGGATTATAATTTTTTTGCTCGTTCGCTCTTATTCTTCTTACACTAATGTTGCATCACGACCCAAGTATGGAAATTGTGTTCGATCCCAAATAAAAAATGTATTTAATTGGATTGTCACGAACAATATTTTATAATCATTAAACTCAACTTAGTTCATGATGTGGATCTTAAAATGTAAGATATTTCATCAAGAAACTGAGTTGAAATTGTGTTTTCAATTGCAAAATAATTTGTCTTCTCGTTTTTATTGTAAATTTTGCGGAAGAGGTGCCCTGAACTTTGTTTTAATATAATTTCATTACTTCTAAGAAAAGAACTTGCGCCATCTAAAGAAAGAAAGTTGCATTGAGTCCATGAAGTTAGGGCCAAAGTATGCAAGCCCCAAAACATAGTCTACACTATTTTTAATTGTATCCCAATTGGTCTTGGAGTATGTTACCTTGGTCCATGATTTAAATAGCAACTCCTATGTATTCTTACTTAACTAAGTTCCAAGTTGACCTTGTTTTTGTGCTTGCGAGTGATTAGTCCTTATGCAACCGATAAACATGCACACGTCATTATACATTTACTAAATCTTTAAGATGGTTTAATTTTATCATGGCTTACCTTGATCTCTCTTTTCTAACAATCAATTTGAAGAGGGTGCTAAAGTTGATAATAAAAGAAAAATCATCACAGTAATATAATCTTCCAAATTTTCTTCTTTTGTAGATTGGAAGAATGCTGTTGATGGATTTGAAGAAAGATATGATGTCATTGTGGTAGGAGGAGGACATGCAGGTTGCGAAGCTGCTCTCGCATCTGCTCGTCTAGGGGCAAAGACTCTTCTTCTCACGCTAAATATTGATCGCATTGCGTGGCAGGTTAATATGTTGAATTGTAGTTAATAGGTTTCTTATTTTCGATTGATTTTTTATTTTTATTTTTTGCTTTTTCGCCCTTTTGATAAGCAAATAAAAGTATGGAGTTTACAAGGAGTATAAAAGCTGTATACAAAATGAATTATCTTAATTATGATATTTTAATGATTATTTTTCATTGTTTGATTTGTTTATTTGCATTTCAGAGGTAATGGACTTCAAAATTTTATGTGTTCAAAAAGATAAAATTTATCAAAAATTGAAATAACCTATGATAAGATCATTACCTTTTTTTTTCTTAAAAAAATTGGAGATATAGTTTTCTTTGAAGCTGTGAAGTTTAGTTTGGTGCGGAAAAGACAAGGACACAATATGATAACATCCATTTTGAACTGTCCATGTGACATAGCCCTACAGTCATCGAGTAAGAGACATGGGTGACACACACTAGTTCTTAATGCAACTTAAATGTATCAGCTGGAATGTTAGGCCTTAATAATTCAGCCAAAGTAGCTGTTCTTCTCTTTGAAAAAGCTCATGTAGCCTCCCTTCATGAGTCTAAATTGGAAGTTGTTGATAATCGGGTTATTGTAGGCATCTGGGGCTCAAGAATTATTTGTTGGTGTTGTGTTCCTGTTGTGGGGACAAGTGGCATTATATTGATGTCGGATGTCAGATTTGTTGTCGTGTTGAATTCACTTTTGGGTGCTTTCTTTGCTTCCATTCTGTGTAAATGCATAAATGAAGATTTTGAGCGGGTTTTCTCTGGAGTGTATAGTCCTTTTGTAAATGCCGAGAGGAGTCAGTATTGGCTTGAGCTGGATGTCGTGGGCACATATTGGGGTAAACCTTGGTGTTTAGGTTGGGATTTTAATGTTATAAGATTTTCTTTTGAGAAATGCTGGTTGGGGGGGGAGGCTTGTGCTCAAAGATGAGAGTTTTTGGAGAGTTTATGAACCATAATGAGTTGGCGGATATTCCTCTTTGTGGGAAGTCCTTCACGTGGTCTAATCACCATAATATTTCCTCTTTGATGAGACTTGATAGATTGTTGTGTCTTGCGTGTGGGAGGAGCATTTTGGTTCGATTGTGCATGAAACGCTCTTCAAACTGAGCTCGGATCATTGTCCCATTTCCCTTATAGTTGGGATTGGGAGGTATTTCCCTCCCCCTTTCTGTTTCAAGAATATGTGGTTGCTCCAAGATGGGTTTATAGATTTGGTGCAGTCTTGGTGGAATGGTTTGTATTTTCTTGATAGTCTACGGGTTGCGTTTTGATTAAAATTAAAGGTTATCAAGGAGAGGTTAAAGGTTTGGAGTGTTGATACCTTTGGTAGAGTGGAGTTGAGAAAGAGGGACATTCTTACTTGGGTGGATTCTATTGATAGGAAGGAAGAGGTTTACATTCTTTTAGAAGAGGAGAAAGTTTTAGGAGTTAATCTCAAAACCCAATTTCAAAGTGTTTCTCTTATGGAAGAAGTTAGTTGGAAGCAAAAATCCCGAATCAAATGGCTTAAGGAGGGGTGAACCATCACAATTGGGTGAACTACATTAAGAAGCTAAAGATTAATAGAGAATGGTTGGAAGATGAGGAAGTTATTAGGGCGGGGGTTGTGAAGTTCTATAAAAAGTTGTACATGGAGGAGCATTGTTTGAGACCATCGCTTGATTTGCTTGATTTTGATACAATTTCTTGGGCCCTTTGTGGAAGAAGAGGTGTACTATGTTATTTCTTCTTTTGGTTTTGACAAGGCTCCTGGGCCGGATAGGTTTTCTATGGGATTTTTCAAAGTATGTTGGCAAGTGGTGAAATCGGATTTGATGGTAGTGTTATCGGATTTCTTTCATAACAGGGTGCTAGATTTTGGTTCAAACAACACTTTCTTTACTTTGATCCCAAAGAATGAAGGCATGAAGGATATTGACTTTAGACCAATTCGCTTGGTGGGGGTGACTTATAAGATCATCTCTAAGTTTTTGGCTTTGAGATTAATGGTGGTTATGGAAGATATTATTAGTTTGGTTCAAGGGGCATTTGTGCATGGAAGACAAATCTTGGATGGGGTGTTGGTTGCAAATGAATGAATAGATTTGAGGTTGAGATCTTGGGTGTCGGGTGTAGTTTGTAAAGTCGATCTAGAGAAGGTGAATGACCATGTTAGTTGGAATAGCTTGAGGTATTTGTTGGGGTGTATGGGATTTGAATAAAAGTGGATTAGTTGGGTGATGAAATGCGTCTCCTCTCCTTCTTTTGCTATTCTAGTTAATGGGTTTCCACGGTTTTTTAGGATCTTGTGGGTCCTCAGACAAGGGGACCCTCTTTCCTCGTTTCTTTTTATCATTCTGGCTAAGGCGTTGGGGCGTATGGTGTCCAAGGTTGTAGTGAATGGAGATATTACTGATTTCAAGGTTTTGATAGTAGGGCCTTTGGTCTCTCATCTCCAGTTTGTGGATAATACGTTATTTTTGTTGGATGCTTCGCTCCAGTAGATTTGGTTCTTGATTGGGATCCTAGTGTGCTTTGAGGCTTTTTCTGACATTCCTCTGAATGTTGGAAAGAGTAAGGTGTATGCAGTAGGGGATGTTGGGGATATTGAATTTTTGGGAGTGTTTTTGGGTTGCTAGGCGGGTTCTTTGCTGACTTCCTATTTGGGGATGCCGTTGGGGGCTTCTTTCAACTGCAAGTCTATTTGGGATCTGGTGGTGGAAAAGATTGAGAGGAGACTATTCAATTGGAAAGCAAGGTATTTATCCAGGGGGGAGTTGACTTTTTTCAAAACTGCTTTGTCTAGCATTCATGTCTATTTCTTATTCTTGTTCGTGATCATTGCAATTATAGAGGCTAGACATAATAGACATTTTAGGTATTTTCTGTGGCATGGTAGGGTAGGGAATAGGAAATTCCATTTGGTCAGTTGGAAATGTATCTGTAGGCCGAAGAAGAATGGAGGGTTAGGGATCCATAATCTGAAGCAGATGAATCATGCTCTTTTGGGTAAGTGGTAGTGGAGATTTGTTGTGAGCGGTTTAGTTTATGGAGGAGAGTGATTGTGGTGAAGTATGGGGAAAAGCACCTTGGTTGGGAAAGTGGCGTAACTCGTGGAACTTATGGTTGCGGTATTTGGATAGGTATTCAAAAAGTCTTGCTGTTGTTCCAAATTAAGACTCGGTTTGTAGTTGGGAGAGGTAATCCAGTTCAGTTTTGGGAAGATGTTTGGTGCGGTGACTTTTGCTTAAATGACCCATTTTCAGGCTCATTTGCAATGTCTAATAAGAAAAGGGCTCCTGTAAGTGATTTTTTTCGTCTTTCAGGTAGTGGAGGAGGGTGGGATTTAGGTTCAAGAGAGCTTTCAATGATTGGGAGTTGGAATCGGTCACAGAGTTACTCTTGATCCTTCATTCTTTGGCATGCAACCAAGAGGTGGATGATGCGAGACTTTGGACGCTTGCAAAAAAGGGCCATTTTTTAGTAAGGTCTTTCTACAAGGCTTTGTCTAATGTGGATGAGTGGTTTCCTTTCAAAGCGGTTTGGGGGCCGTCCGTTCCCTCCAAGGTGGCTTTTTACATTTGGGTGGGGATGAGATAGCGTATTCTTACATTGGATAATGTGAGGAAACGGGTTATCATATCCGTGAATTTCTGTAGTTTGTGCAAAGCAGATGATGAATCTGTCAATCATGTTCTCATCCATTGTGCAGTGTCCTCCTCTATTTTGTCTGAATTGGGTGGAGGTTTCTTAGCTTTCAAGAGGAAATTGTGGAGTTTTGTCCCGTTTGCTATTTGTTGGGGAGATTGGAAGAAAAGGAATGCTAGGTTATTCGAGAACAAAGACAGGGATTCACATGAATTTGTTTTGGATATGCTTGGCCTTTTATTCCATTGGTATTTGGGGTTCGGGGAAGCTAGAGGGGTCTTTTTTTTTAAGGATTTCTTGACTAGATGGGATTTGGTAAATAATCTTATGGGGAATCATCAAGCGTGTTTTTTTTTTCTTTTTCATTGTTTTGTTTTTCCTTTGTATCTTTGTTTTTGGTTTGGTTATCTCGACTATTCCCTTTTTAATAAATCATTGTTCTGATAAAAAAATAAAAAATAAAAAATAAAAAATAAAATAAAAAATGAATAAATTATTAGGTATTTAGTCGTGCATTATGTTATACTTTTTTTATTATGTTTTAAATATATGACGAAGATGGTCCAATTTTTTGATAGATATAAATGATTTTTTAATGAAAAAAAATAAGTTGAGGGAACCTACTTAATACATGGGATGAAATATAAAATCCTAGTAAAAGGCCTTACATATGAGAGAAGAATAATAGAAGAAAAATTGTCAAGCCTCAATGAGGGCTTGGCAAAGGTATTTATAATAATAACCAGAGTGAATGGACATAAATATCCTTACAAAGGAAAAACTAAAAAACTAAATATAACATAACATATTCCAATACTCCCCCTCAAGCTGGAGCAAATATATCAACTTAGCTCAGCTTGACAAGATGAGAGTTAGTAACAGAAGGACCAACAAACTTCGTAAGCATGTCAACAAAATAACTTGGAGAAGATATGAATGCTGTTTGAAGTGCACCAGATTGAACTTTTTTCCTGAGAAAGTGAACATCAACTTCTATATGCTTGATTTTCTTGTGAATGACAGAGTCAGAAGCAAGCATAATAGTCGACTTATTGTTGCAAAACAATGTGGAGGAACCACTAGCAGGAAATCCCAGTTCCGTCAACAAAGAAAGAAGCCAAATAAGCTCACATGTGTAAGGGCCATAGCTCTATACTCAGCTTCAGTAGAATAACGTGAAACCACATTCTGTTTTTTTACTTTTCCAGGAGATCAAGTTACCACCATAGAAAATACAAAAATCAGAAGTAGATCTCCTATCTGTAATAGAACCAACATGATTAACGTTAGTGAAACATGACAAATGAGGTTAAGCAGTGGATGAATAGAAGAGCTTAAGTCTTGGACGTGACTTCAAGTAGTGAAGAATAATATAAACAACATCAAGATGAGAAGTGCGCGGAGCATGCATGAATTGACTGATCCCACTAACCGCAAAAGTCAAATCCAGTCTAGCGTTAGTCAAATAAATTAAACGGCCTACGAGTCTCTGATAAGAAGAATGATCAAATAATAAATCACTAGATTCGGCATGAAGGTGATGATTCTGGTCCATAGGAGAAGAAGCAGGACACCAACCAAGTATACCAGTGTCTCGAAGAAGATCCCATGTGTATTTGCATTGAGATAATGAAATACCACGGCGAGAGCGGGCCACTTCTATCCTAAGAAGTACTTAAGAGAGCAAAAGTCCTTAACTTCAAAAGCACAACCCAATATCGTCTTTACCTTCTCAATCCACTGAGCATCATCTCTAGTCGGGATAATAGCATCTACAAAAATCAGAACAATAACATAACGATCATCCAATCCTCGATGAACAAAACATGTATAATCTGAATGGCATATGGAGAACTCTATAAATAAAATGACTTAAAAAAAAGTGCTGAAACCAGGCTCGCGGAGATTGCTTTAGGTCATACAGAGATTTGAGAAGGTGACATACCTTCCTAGAATACTCCCCTAAAGACGAAATCAAGGAAGGGATCCATATAAAAAACCTCAGTCAGATCACCATTCAGAAATGAATTCTTCACATCAAGTTGGTGAAGAGGTATGAGTGACACGTAGTTAAAGAGATAAGGAGACGAACAATAGAAAGTTTGGTTACAAAGGCAAAAGTCGCACCAAAATCCTTTCCTGGAGTCTGCGTAAATCCTTTAGCAACAAGGCGGGTCTTGTATCGATCAACGGTTCCATCCGCGAGATACTTGATAGTAAAAACTCATTTACAATCGACAATCCGTTCCTCAGTGGGAAAGGGAACAAGCTCCCAGTTATGATTCTTTTGCAAAACATCCATCTTAGCAGTCTACTGATGATCTTGTAAAGTCTCTGAAATAGATTGGGGAACTCGAATATAATCAGTGGCGACAAGGTAGGCCTGATAAGAAGAAGAGAGCCCTTGATAGGAAACAAACTAGGCAATAGGATGATCAGTAACACACCCCCGCTTACCTTTATAAAGTGAAATAGGTAGGTGAAAGTCAGATATAGAAGGGATAGAAGCATGGGTAAGAGAGAATATACCTAATTTCAAGGAGGAGGTTGACAAGGTTGGAAAGAGGCGAGGGCAACGAGAGTAAACTGGAAGCGTTGGCAAAGATGGAAAATGCAACATTATAGGAGAAGGATCCTGCATAGGAAAATAGTCTTGCAAAGAAGATGTAGAGGAGTAATCCAAGAAAACACACCGAACGCTTTATCATCTAATTTCTTGTGATGAGGGGTCCTGTCTTGAACAAAACAAGTGCACCAAAAAACTCTGGGTATAATAGGAAAAAGGATGCCATCAGGACGAAGAACATGTAGAGGCACTTGACCCCTTAAGGCGCGACTTAGTACGTGGTTAAGAAGAAAAGCCGTAGTAAGGACTGCCATATTCCAATGTAACTTAAGAACATGCATTCCTCAAAGAAGGCAATAGACAATATTCATAAGGTGACGATTCTTGCGTTCCGCCACCCCGTTTTGCTCATGGGGTGTAGGGACAAGTCAATTGGTGAAGCATACCATGCTCATGAAGATGAGAACGAATCCCATCATAGATATATTCTCCTCTGTTATTAGACTGAAGAGATTTAACAATAATGTTGTATTAGGTCTGAATCATTTTAAGAAAATTAACAAAAATAGGTAGCACCTCAGAACGAGAACGCATCAAATAGATCCAAGTGCAGCGAGAATAATCATCTATAAATGTAACATAATACTGATAACCAGCCCCTACACATCAGAATGAATTAAATTAAACATTGTATTAAATCGAAGCATATGAGGAATATATGAAATACGTGTGTGTTTAGAAACCTCAAACATAGAGCATTGAAACTTGTGTCCACTATAAGAAGTTTTTAAAACAGAAAATAAAAAATATAAGTGCTGAAAATTAGCATGTCCTAAGAGAGCATGTCATAATTCTAAAGGCTGAGTAGAAAACGTATGACTCCTAGATGATGGAAACATAGAAGTCAGAGCAGCAATATGAGAGGATCCAAATAGGTACAACTCATCCCGCTCATATCCATTGAAAAAAATCCTCTTCAAAGTTAGGTCTTCAAAATGACAGTGAGTAGGAAAAAATTTCACTGAACAATTTAAAGATTTGGCAATACTACTCATAGACAAGAGGTTAAGAGATATGTGAGAAATATGAAGCACTGAATCAAGAGAAATACCAAAGGATAAGGGGATGGTACCCTTACTATGTATAGGTGTAAGAAACCTACCAGCAAGAGAACCTCCTTATGAGTAATGGGAAAAGTAGAAGAAATAAAATGGCTAGACTCACAGGTTATGTAATCAAAGGCTCCAAAATCAATAACCCATGTTAGGGGAGCAGGACCTGACTGAGTGACATGAAAGATAGAAGATGTGCCTGGAGGTGTGGTAACTGAGGCCACAGTCGAGGATGATCGAGTATTGGCATGGATCTAATCGTCGACAATAGTGGCAATTTGAGTCTGAAGTTGTAAATCAATAGTGTCAGGCGGAGGAGGAATAAGAGGGTTAGTGGTAGAAACAGATGATGAATTCTCAATGGCAACATGGGGAGTAGATTGCCCTAAAGAGGAGTAGCAGTAGATCGTAATAAGTGAGGGTACAGTTGAAAGCAACAGTCCTTGACCACTCGCTCGACCATGGCCACGACTCCTAGCTCCTTGAGCACGAGAGTTAGAGAAACTCGAATTGGCTGCAATAGCCATCTGATCTGTCGTTGGAGCAGAAAGAATACGAGTTTGAGTCTGAGATGGAAATTCATGATGACAATGCCCATTAGTATCAATGGTTGTAGAAGTCTCAAATAGGGAAGGCGAAGGAGGTGTTAAGAATTTGTATCTGAAGTGCCTCAAACTCGGGACGTAAGCCCATGAGAAATTGGTATGTCTGATGTCGAGCAATTCGCTTAATCACATATTCGGTTGCTTCTGCAGATAGCTTAGTCATAGACTCATAATGAGAGAGCTCCTTCCATCGGGACTGAAGAAACCCAAAATAATTTGCTACGTTTTGAGTCCCTTGGGTAGCTTGGGCAATATCTCTGAGTGAGAGTTGACCACAAAGATGTGACAGTTTCATAGTAGATAAACGTAGTATAGATACGCTGTTCCATGGAATTAAACAACCATCCGAGAATAGTGTAATTATCGATTTCTCATTGTTCAAATTTGGGATCAGTGGTAGGTGGCTTGTCAACAGTACCCAAAAGCCATCCATATTTACCTTGACTTCTCAAATAGAGTCTCACAGATTGAGACCAGGATTGAAAGTTTCGGCCATCCAAAAGAGCACTAGTAATACGTTGGGTTTAGGAGTTGTGCCCAACAGAAGTATTTGATTCCTTGTTCTCTTGATTCGATGTCATAACTCACAAAGACAAACAAATAAAAAGAAGTAGAACAAGAAGAAAATGTAGAAAGACTACACGAGATCACTAGAGAACTGGAGAAAAAACCGAGGCAAAGAACTGAACTCATAGCAGCTTCACAGAAACAGAAGTTCTTCACAAAGTTGAAGAGCAAAACAAAATCTGAAGATTTGGTTTGAAGGGAGGTTGCATGCAAACCTAAATCCAATGTGCGATCTTAAAAAAGAGGAGGGCGACAGCACTATTCCATAGCAGCCACTCACAAAACAGCAACACAAAACATCACACAGCACCATCGGAAGACACACACCCGTCGCATAGCACACAACACTCTCACACTGCCCTAATCAAGAGGCCAACAGCCCTATCACAGCCACACAGCACTATCGCAAGGCCCACAGCACTGTCACAACACATAGTAGTTTCACACAGCCCTAAACATTGAGCCAAAAATGCTATTACTGCCCAACAACAAAACACCTATCGCAGCCCAGCAGCAAAAAAACCATCGCAGTAACCTCCTGGCAGCATGGAACACAGTCTACAGTGCAGGCTTTTCGCAAACCAGCCCTATTGCAGCATGCGATTGGGACATCTCAGGCCAAAATAAACAAATAAAAAGAGAAGAAACCCCCGAAGGAGAAGCCCTTAAAAGATCCTGTTGCTAGGTTTGTTGAGTTCCAAGATCAAACAAAAACAGTTGGAGGAGAAGAGAGTAGGAGGATGCTTGAAGGGGCCAAAAGCGAAGAGTGAAATAAGTCAAGGGGAGCTGTCAATGGGTCTCTAGGGCTCCGATACCAAGAAGAATAATAGAAGAAAAATTGTCAGGCCTCAATGAGGGCTTGGCAAGGGTATTTATAATAATAACCAGAGTGAATGGACATAAATGCCCTTACAAAGGAAAAAACTAAAAAACTAAACATAACATAACATATTCCAATAATGAGATCCCATCTAAATAATAATTCCTCAAAAAATACACCTTTGAGCTTCCTGAATGGCTTACACCAGAAAAACAAGAAGCCCATAATACTAATAATCGCGTTTTGAAGAGGGTGCTCCTCCACTTCAAGATCTACTATATTTTTCCATCCGGATACCCCAACACACAACAAAGGGATTTAGAGACCCTAAAATCCTCTCTTAAGTGAGAATGACTTAATTTGCCAACTTTGATTTAAAACTACTATAGGGAAGCACCAAGAAGAATGGAACTATGATATAAAAGGAAAACAGACCAAACTTCCAGAACAAAATTGCATTGAACTACACTTAACAGACTGACAACTAGATTTACAAAAGAAACTTAAGTTAGCATAGCAAAACCCCATATGACTAAATGATATTTGTTAATAATCCTATACAAAACAGCCAAGCAAAAGAAAAGGTCACCTTCGACGGGACCTCAAGACCTCAAACTGCAACTACAAGAAATATTTTAGTTGAAGTTTGCAGTCTACTAAAATATTTTGTGAGTTCCATTGAAATATTTATGAAGAGGAATCGTTGGTTAAATTTCTGCTGATCGTTATGGAAATAATTTTGTGGAAACATATTGAAATTTAATAATAATCCTGATGGATTATTAACTCAACACTTGCCATGATTGAAAGGTTGTAAGACCTTATCTGTGTTGAGCTGGTTCACTGTATTTATATTCTTTTTTATTCCTTTCCTGTTGCAGGAAAACAACTGGCATTCATTTAGTTTTAAAACATGGTGATTCTAGTTCTAAATTCCAATTGTTCATGTCTTAAATTTCCAAGTTAAATGGCATATTCTTATGTGCAATACCAAACTTTCTAGGATTCCTGTTTTAGAAAGGTTTCTTTTAGATTTAATAAGTACACATCAAAGTACTGGACAGATTATCTCTCATATTAAGCATATTTGCATCTCACATCATAATTATTTACCTTTTTCGACGTACAGCCTTGCAATCCAGCAGTAGGTGGACCTGCAAAGTCACAATTAGTGCATGAAGTAGATGCGCTTGGTGGGGAAATTGGGAAAATTGCAGATAGGTATTATCGAAAAAACAAATCAATTTTGACAGAAAGTTTTTTTAAGAGAGCTGCTATTGCCATGCAAACTCTTACTAATGTCACACCAATTCCTATGTAAATCACCAAAGAATTGCACACAGCTGTTGTGGCGTTAATAAAAGTTGTTGTGGCAATAGTAACTCTCTTTTTTAAATCATTGTAGACTACATATTGACTTTCCAAATTATTTTGTGATTTTGCGCAATTCTCATTAATAAAAATTTCACAAAAAAAAAGAAGGAAAAAAAAGACAACCTAAAGTGTTGACCTCAGGGATGCTCCTTTCCTCCAAAACTCTACTGTTCCTTTCCTTCCAGATACCATAATAAACCATGAAAGTTGTTAAGCTCCGTAAAATCCTTTTCCTAGTTGACTTTCAACTCTGAAATAACGATAACATTGGTCTAAGGAATGGCCAATGAATGTGAAAGAGAAATGAAATGAGATTAGATAGCTTGGGCGAATGGATAAGGGGGTGATCAACTGATTTACCAAGCTTTGCACAAGTAGAAGTCCACACAAATAATACCATGAGCAATAATGTGATCAACATTCAAGATTCTATCAAAGATGGCCAACCAAATGAAAAAAGTCACCTTAGATCAGAAAATTTTCTCTCTTGCTTTTAAAGATATGAAAAGGACCCCTAGACATTTTTTTTTTTGCAAGCTTAATGTTTATATTAAAATTCATGATTTCCCATTATATATATAATTTTTTTTTTTTTGACATGGAGGAAAAGTGTCACCAACTGATTTCTGTCCAAATGCATGAATACAAAATGCATAGTTCAAATTAAAAAATATCACCAACCATATTCATGGTGCATCCAAGAACGCGCTTGTTCACTTGCATGAGATTTTTTTCTTTTCTTTTCTTGACTTTTCCCAATTCTCAAACCATAACCCAATATGAGTTAAATTTGCAAGATCCTTGTGCTTGTAAATAGTTCTTAAATCTGCCCCTTTTCACATGCTTTTAATTAACAAAAAGAATCAGTTATTTATCAAAAAAAAACAAAAAGAATCAGTTGACACATTTCGTACATGTCTACCTTTTATTTTAATGATTCCCCCTCCCCCTTTTTTTCAACATATATTAAACATAACAAATCCCTTGCAGTACATGGGATATATAAACAGCCAAATTCATGTACTTTTGAAGCTTTTGCTTAGTCAAATTAAAAACAAAAATGAATTCCTTGCATTTTATTTCTTTTAATGTTTATGTGTTTTAGTAGATGAAATTCTAAAAGACTGAAAGGAGTATTACTTAGGAACATCACAAATTGTGTATCTCATTAAAAAGACTAAACTAGGACATGGAGCTATGCAAATATATATTATTCACAAATAATATATTTTTTGTTGCTTTCCACTTTAGAACTTCGAATCACTTTCCAAGTGTTTAATAGCCTTTTACATTGAAGTATCCCATCACATTGTGGAAATGAACAATTTTAATCGAGTGATTAGACCCATGTAACTTCACCCTAGTGATTTGTAATGACATCAATGCACTTAGGGAAGAGAAGGGATACTACCACTAGTGGATCCTAAAATGAATAAATTTTTTTTCTTTGGCCATGATAAAGGCTCTGTCGAGAAACCAATACTTTAAGAAAGAAAATAAAGCCACAACATCATCAAAGCATTATCCCATAAGATACAATCAGGCTAGCAACTACTGAAAGTCACTTTTAGACTTCATTAGTTTCAAAATTGAACATCCATTTCTTTTCCAACCATATCAAATCACATAACTTCGAGAGAGTTTTAGATGCAATCATCATAATCACCACCGTAATATTTTAGACAGAAAAATGTCAAAAAATACGAGAAGGATGTGCACAACTTCCCCAAAAAGCTGTAAAAAAGTCCCAAGTGTCTCTCAAAACATGTATTTTTCTCTAGACAAAACACAACTCATGGCAAGCCATATGTCATTGGAAATGGTGTAAAATATCATCTTTCCACTTTGTCCAAATATAGAGGCATTCATCAATGAATATTAAATCTCAAATCAAAAGTAATGTGATCCTGACAAATTGTCCAGAAAAATAGAGATACAAACCCATAAAGCATCATGATATAACCATACAATATAGAGAAGATAAATTCAAGCCAGGAGGTCTTCTTCGTGTGTTAATATCATCCGTGCACCCTATTGACATCGGTAACTGACATGGTAAAGAGTTGGACTGAATGATTATTTTGGGTTTTATAAACAACTTTTAGGTTTCAGCTTTTGAGCTCATGTTCTTTCTTTGTGATTTTATGAGATCACCCTTTTATTAATATTTTTTTAGTTCTTTTTGGGTCCTCTTGTGCATATTGTTTTGATCTATAAATTCTCTCATTAGTTATTGAAAAAGGATCTCTTTTTTCTATTGAGGATTAAAGCTTTTTTTCTTCTTTTTCTTTCTTTTTGAGAAGTAAAAAAGATTGTTATAATGATGTGGGGGCATTATCGTTATTTTGGGTGTAAAAATGTAATGGGGGGCTTCACTACAGTTCACATATGATATTAAGAATTGTTTTGAGAAGACTTCCGTTGTTTAGGAAAAAGGTAAAGGTGGGAAGAGATGACATGATTGGGGAGAGGCAATGGGATTCGTGTTATTATACATTTGCACCTCACATATCAAATTTGGTTGCATTATTTGTTGCTATTTAGGGTGGAGGGTTGCTTTCCTTTGACTATTCATGATCTTTTTGACTCTTGGTTGGCTTGGAACTGCTCATTCTCTAAGTCCAAACATATTTTATGTGTGGGTGGGTGTTGGGGGGGGGGGGGGGGGGGGGGGGGGGGAGTTCCGTTTGCTATATGCTAGAGCCTTTGGAGGAGAGAAATGGTCGAAGTTTTTAGGGAAAGGAGTTGTGTATGCAGGAAGTTGTCTTGTCCTCGTTAGCCTTGTTGCTCTTTTGGTGTTTGCTCTTCAAGGAGTTTGGGAGTATTTTCTTGTAAGGTGAGAAAGAGTGTGTAGTCTTAGTGCAGAGTAGTGTGTTTGAGGTTGTGGGTTTGTTTGGTTGTTGTTCTTCCTCAGGTTGATCACCTTGACCTCCCTTTTTTACTAAAATCATCTTTACTCATCCATTTTATTTTAATGAAGTTACAAAATGACAGCTTTTACTTTGATAAAAGCAAAAAAGAAGGGAAATCATGCAATTATTTGAGTTTGTAAACCTTCTAACAAAAAATTTCTCAAAATAACATTGTTACATGCTGTTATTTGAAAAAAAACTTATTAAATAATGTTGTATAGGTTATTTGTGACCATATTTTCATGAAATATATCGAACTATTTCCATTTCCACAAGGTTCAACACAAACTTTAACCAATAATTTCTTTTTTAAAGATATTCTGAATCTATCTATAAAAATTTATAGAATAAAACAAAAATTTAAATTTCTTCTACAAAGAACTTGTAAATCTTTATACACAATACTCATTCATTAGTTCGAATGAATTGTGATTAATTGTTTCTGATTTGCCTTTCACGGCTAGAAAGGCTTACATCAAAGACATGTTGGGCATCCCATCCTTGAGATTTGTAAAATAGGGGGTATGATATTATCTATTTGTAATTGGGCCATACCAGTGTGAATGCATAGCAGAATGCTATTTTCCATTGTTCTCACATTCCAATATGGTTTTCTATTGTGGTTTGATGATTTATAAATGTGTTTTCTTGTCCGTTTTATCATTTTCTGTAGTTCCAATGAAACATTTCCCCTTATTTCCATAATTTCCCCGACATTTCCATGAAAAATGCATTTATTTTTACACTGATCGAAATATTTCTACAGAAGATCCCATTTTCAGGCTGGCCGGAGTAGACATTGTGACTGAAATTAAATACTTTGTTTGTGACAATCTTAAATACCAAGTACAATGACTGTTATTTTGGAAAAAATGAGCATGATGTTACACTACAAATATTATAGCAATATTTTAAGGGTAAGGGCACACACAAAAGTGCAATATATACACTTTGGAAATTGGATTTTGTACCAAAAATGCCCTTAAAACAATTGTTTTTTACCAAAATACCCTCAGATGCTTATTCCCAAAGTTTATTTATTGTACTTTAAAGTGTGCCCTTAGGGCACATGTTAATAATAATACCATGGGGGGGATATTGGTGGCTGTTCATTATCTTCTTTTTATTGGTATGCAAAACTATGAATTATGTCTGGAATGAATGTTTCATAATATTATGGAATCTCTTGGAATGTTTTGGTGTTTAGACTGCTTCGGTTGTTCTCCTGCAGAAACCTTCAATCTAAACAAGGATTTTAAACCATGAATACAATTTATTTTTTTTTCTTCTTCTTATTTTTATCAAAAAAGGAGAAAAGAAAAAAAAAATGGAGAATCTGTAACACTGATGAACTGTACAGTTATATAATCCTATTTGAGTTTGATTTGGCATTGCATTTGATTGTTTCCAATAATTTTATTTTCTCACTGTAAATTCTCTTGCATTTCATTTTCCTCATGTTTATCGTTTAGATATACCAAATCTGCTAATGATTGTTTCCAACTCCTTTACTGTAGGTGCTACTTACAGAAACGTGTTCTCAACCTCTCTAGAGGCCCTGCTGTTTGGGCATTGCGTGCCCAAACTGATAAGAGGGAATATGCCATGGAAATGAAGAAAGTTGTGGAAAGGCAAGTATGTCTGTCAATTGTTCTCTTATTTGTACACGCTCTGTTAAGCTCTTTTGAACAGAGTAGAGTATTCCAAAGTGTGTTTTTTTTTTTTACTTGGATAAGCAAAGATTTTTATTATAATAAGTGAGGTCCAGGTGACCAGCCCAAGAAGGGAACAAAGAAAACGCATGCTTTCTAAGTAAAAAATAAACCAAATTATCTTGTTCCGTACATTTATTCAAGCTTGCTTTTTTGATAGATGACACTGTACACCATGCATAGATGAAACAGAAGTCCTCACCCATGCTCGAGATGTTTTTTCCTTCATATAGTAGACCTTATCAAATGTATCCCTTTAATATTAGGAGACTCCATTGTGATTTGTATTGTTAGAGTGCTAGAGTTTGGCCGTGCCATAGGCACGGGCATCCTCTTTGGGGTTAGGAGGGTAAAAGACAATAAAGTTGGACAATAAAGTTGGAGGGGTATTTTTGGAAAGGGAGTAGTAGCAGAGGAAATATAATAAAGTTGGAAGGGTATTTTTGGAAAGGAAGAAAAACACACATGACAATCAAGTCAAAAGTTGTCCCCAAGCTTCATAGGTAGATTAAATCCCAACCCCTCTTTATGTGGGAGATAAAGAGAGTGGGATCAACCATTGTGTTTATTATATAGATTCTGCCTGGCTGTTAGCACTTAGATGGACTGGACTTCTTATGCACATACAAACTCGTACGCATATTTTATAGCTGCACTACCATAAACATCTTCTAATTAGTGTGCTTTTTTCGGTTGTTTCAGCACTCCAAACCTTTCAATTAGAGAGGCTATGGTAACTGATATTTTACTTGGCAAGAATGACAATGTGGAAGGTGTTCGTACTTTCTTTGGAATGAACTTTTATGCTCCTTCTGTTGTCCTCACAACTGGCACTTTTATGAGTGGTAAGATTTGGGTTGGAAGAGCATCCATGTCAGCAGGGAGAGCTGGTGAGTCAGCTTCTCATGGACTCACTGAAAACTTACAGCACTTGGGGTTTGAAACTGATCGATTGAAGACCGGAACTCCTGCACGTGTTGACTATCGTACTGTTGATTTCTCTGGGTTAGAACCCCAACATGGAGATGAAGAGGTCCTTTTAACTTATCTCATATGTAGATTCATAAGACTTGATTCTACTTCATCTAGAGTTTGAAATTCTGGTTTATGATTTGCTTCCTCAAAACAAATTATATATTGCATGGTATATCTGTCACTTTCAGCAAGTCGACCAACCTAAGGAATAATGAAGCAGTAGCCAATTAACTACTGATAATCACGTCCTTAGAAATATTAAAAGGGTATGTGGTCCTTGTTGGTTTGAGGTTTAACTCATTACTTGGGAATGCAACCTGCCTCACACAAAATTTGTGGTCATGATGCAGTAAGACCTTTGGGACATCATTCATAGGGCTTAAAATGAGTTGGGTTCAGGCTGGATCTGCATATCCATATCCAGATCCAAAATTTAAATCCAGAACTGGATTCTCATCCGAATCCGATTCGGATCCTATTAGTTAAAACCATATCTGAACCATTTTACTTTCACCAAATCAAGATCTGACCTGACCAAATTACTTGATTCGGGTCTGTAGGTTCAAATAATTCCGTACCATTCAACTTGTTTTTTTTTTTTTTTTTCTATATTTCTTTTCTAATTGCTGTACTAGTCAATTTTACTATTATAATTCTTTTATTTTATAAGATTTCATGTTACATTAAAGTAGTAGAAAAAAGATATTTTGAAAACATAAAAATATAATTTCAAAATATATATCATTCGGATCTAGTCGGATATAGGGACGGATCCGTATCAGACTTGGGTCAAGGGACATCAATCCATATTTTTATTTGGATCTACTCCAAGGGTCCAAATCTGCTAAATTCGGATTCGGATCACCCGAATTTAGGATAAAATCCAATCCATTTTATGCCCTAATCATTGAGGCCAAATGGATATTAAACCCTGCAGATCGAAGAAGTTGACCTACCACTATGCTGTTTATATTTGTTTATTTGGATGAAACTGTTGCACTGCAGAGTTATATTCTGTATACTCTGCTGCTTCTTAAACAGGTCAGCTGGTTTAGTTTTGACCCTGATTTCCACATTGAGAGAGAACAGATGTGCTGCTACTTGACACGTACCACAAAAAGGACCCACCAGCTTATTAAAGAGAACTTGCATGAGACTCCAACTTATGGAGGGTGGGTTGAAGCAAAGGGGCCTAGATACTGCCCTTCCATTGAAGATAAGGTACTGTTTATAATATTGATCTCATACCTATCGAAAAAAAATTAATATTGATTCTCATAACTTCTGTTCATCATTAATTCTTTAATGCCTCATACTAGATGTCTTTTAGATCCAAGTTTGCAGTCAATGCATAGGGGAAAAATGTTCTAGGATTGGCTGCTTTGTTAAATTCTCAGTTAGGCTAAATCTACAGCCAGTTTATTACTCCCTGTGCTTGGGTTTTGTGTTCTTGTAGTGTAAAGCTTTAAAAGAATTTAAAGGTGTATTTTTTTAAGGTTTTTTTGGGGAGATGGTTGTGGGTGTGTAGAATAGATTCTATGTAATCGGGGGCTCCCCTATTTGTATTTTATTCGTCATCTTGACCACGACTTTTATAATAATGCATTTGCCTTAAAAAAAAAAAGTGCTTCAGCCTGTAGTCAGTTTATTGACATTTCATTTGCACGAAAGAATTTGCGGGTTTGATCCCACCACAAAGAAATGAATCTATATAGCTACTGTACATTGAACTTATGGAACAAAACCTAAATCTGCAGATAATACATATTTAAATCTGAAAGCAAGGTATTTACTGATTGTTCTGTGTATGGGTGTCAGATTTTATCTCAAACTAGTCCAACACGTGTGTCCAACGCAGTGAAATATTGAAATGTGGAATATCCTTTTCAAGATGAAATTTCCTGTACTTCCATGCCTTCTCTATGATGTGGTTGCTATGTATTAGGTTATTTGATATGCTGGTATTATTTCTCTACATTTTTTCACTCTTACTATTTGTAGAATTGTGGTTATCTTTCTCGAAATTAGAGATACTTTTCCGTTGAAATGTCTTTTATGTATCACCATGCTTCTCCACTATATTAATTTTTATGTGAAAATATTATTCAAGAACATGTATAAGTGAAAAATTTTATGGAAAATTTCCTGAAATGCTTAATTTTTTTATTCAGATAGTAAGATTTCAAGATAAAGATTCTCATCAAGTTTTTCTTGAGCCCGAGGGTCGAAATGTACCTGAACTATATGTGCAGGTAAGCAGGATTACTACTGTTTTTTTTTTTCTTATATTAATTTATTGAACAGAAATTCTTTTCATGTATATCTTATGGATAATATATTTTTGTTTAATCATGCTTTGTTGTGTATGCATATGCATGTATTTGTAAAACAAAGTACGTTTGTTACTTACCAAAAAAAGAAAAAACAAAACAAAGTATATTTTTTTGCATAATGTGAGCCTTGATTTCTGCTCATTGAAATGGGGGCATGCAAAAGAGAAATATACTTCGTTTGTGGACCTCTCTGAAATTAGTCATTTCTAGTCATGTTAAGTGAGCTTGATATGTGCAATTATTTTTCTCCATTCTGTTTGTCTTCAACTTCGCAAGCTAAAATCTTTGCTATGAATGTATTTCTAGTGCAGGGTCCTGCACCCAAAAAAAAAAAAAAAAGTTAAACTTGAACTGTTTTCTCAAGTTCAGATCTGAAGGGTTAGTATATATGACTAAAATCACAAATTTTGAGAAACCAGACTACCAAAAAAATTGTTAAATTGACACTCCAGAGGAAAAAAACTGCCGTTCTTACTAAGACATCATATCACAAATTTTGGAAATGTTAAAATTTGCAACATTTGTGCCTGAGAAACCAAAATACAATAAAAATATTAAATTGACACTCTCAAGCAAATAGTTCTTACAAGGAAAAACCATATATCATACACAAAACCGCCTTTCTCTATTTGTTCAATTTTTCTTTGAGGATTTGTGGCTACTATTCATCATGGTATTGTTCACCACAATATTATTCATCGAGATGCTCATATTATGATTAATTTTCATTGAGCAGATGTTCATAGAAAGTACTGTTCATCATGGTGCATGAGGAGATCTTCTCTCTTTTTCTACATTCTCTATTTTTTTTCCTTATTGTCTTCCCACCTCTTCTTATTGTTGCCTGTGTTCTATTCTTGTTATATTATAGCCTGTCCATCCAGCCTTACATACACCACTGGTGATTTTGTGATCAAAGTTAGGGGTTAGTGTTTGCTTCTCTAAACCTAACTGCTATTCTGTGACTGATAAAGGCAATCTCAATTAAGGGCCCACACTTCTACATTTATACTTTTTTTTTTTTTTTCCTTTTATTCCTGTGTTTGTATGTGTACTTCAAGGTGGCACCATTCGTAGTGGATCACCTATCCGATCCAAAGGGAGTGCCTCATTGTATGATTACTCTTATGTGGCGTAAGTGCCATGGGGTGTTAATGTTATTATGTGCAAGGGGGTTTCCTAGTGGAATGTATTTGTCCGGCCAAATAATTTTTTGGTAAGCAAAGCAGAAATAATTTTAGTTTCAGACACCATGATGAAAAGGAAGGTGACAACGGGTTGTCTTACCTCAAACCTCTTGAACTCTTGAAATACACCTTGGGGCTTCAATTAATCAACCAATTGTATATTTCAAAAACTTCCAGCTCACATGGTTGTAGGTTTTCTCCATGTCAATCTTGCACACCACTTGTGGGATTTTAGTCCAAAATCAATACATTCATTGCCTATAAGAAGTCCATACAATATTTGTCTTCCCTTCACAAACACTCCTTGTTCTGGCCCTATTATGGTCTCGGTGATATCAAGACCAGTTAATCATTGTCAGAACAGTACTGATTCGTCTGCTTCATCCAATTTGTGCGTAGAGATATTTAGCGATGATCATTGGCTGCAAGTGTTTGCTCCAAGATGAAATGACCTCTATTAACTTCAGGGATAACTTCAGGGAGAGTATTAAAGCATGCATGCATTTAAGTGTACATGAATACTAGTATGCATGATGAAAGTTGGTTACGAACAACTCTGGATAGGTTGGAGTGTCTCTTATCATTTCTTATCCAACTTGAGTGGTAGTTTGAGGATATTTTTAGAATCAAGTTTAGTCATTAGTTAATGTTGAATAGGGTATTTTGCGTATATGATGAGTTTGTTTCCTACAAAATACTTTTGTACTTAGTTATTCTTATATATAAAGGAGCCTAGATTATTTATGTATTTTCTCTGTAACATATCCTATTCAATATTAAGTGGTGTTCCATTCTCTGATTCTAACCTCTTGCGATAAAAAATTATATTTATCTTCAAAAAGGAAAAAAAAATCATCGTTCAATTATATAAAATAAGAGACATATAGGGATAGGGGTGTACAACTCAACTTTCCAGAATCTAGAAACTTAATTGTTCATGAATTTTTAGTTTCATTAGCTTAACCCAGTTGTCTTAAACTGATCCTCTCACAATTATGAAATTGAAATTGACTCCAATGGTTCAAGATGATTCTATAAATTGGTTGAGTTATTGTGCTTGAATCAGTCTTCTTGCAACTTGATATTTGGGAGCTGTTTATTCTCACTTTCTGTTCTTTCTTTTCTTTAGTTTTGAAAGGCTATCTTTAGAGGTCTTAATCGGGAGCCCTTGATGAGTTTGGATGGTGTTATCTTGGCTGCCAAGGTTGCTATGCCAACCAGAGAAAAATGTGATGATGTTTATGGTGCTAAAGAAAGATTCTCTCACTGAAAGAGTTATTAGTGAGGGGTTGTAGTAGGGCTTTGAAAGTGAGTTAAAAAATCCATGCTGTTAGGTTAGTAATTTGTTTGTAAGTTGCTTGGAGGGGAAAGGTGCTGTTGGTGCTCTAGATGGAGTTAAGAAATCGTACGGGGATCCCGCACCTTCTATGCTTTTACTGACCAGAGGAATTATCATGTCGTGAGAGGTCTGGTGGATAATAGGGTGGAAGTGAACTCTAAAGGGTTAGAGGAGAGGTGTTTCTTGAGGTGGTGGTCGGAGGACTGATTCAATAGGAACTATGCCAACTGTGGTTGTGAATGGAAAATGGGGATTTTTTTCCAGGAAGAAAAATCACTTTTTTTCCACCTGTCAAAGCAGGTGAAGAAGTGTTGTTTCAGAGAGAGAGAGAGAGAGGAGGGGGGAGGGGGGGGGGGGGTGGGGGGATTTATCTCAAGTTTATTATTGGACAAATGACACCTGAGCATAGTAACGAAATTTCGATTTGGTTATTTCCTGACGAGGGGATTCAGATATATTCAGAATTTTTTTTTAAATTAAAAAAAAAAATTGTGACTAAAAAATGATATTTTTCAGGGTGTTTTAAACTATGTGCATTTTTCACATATACTACAAATTAAATCCACATTAATGTATTATAATTTTTTTTTTCTATTGATAAACTGTAAGGTTAGAAATTTAGTATGACCAATTAAATGATTTATTCAACTATTTAAATCACTGATTTCGAGGATTTGAGTTTGCATGTTTTATGGGGTGAGGGGCATAAAGAAAGAGAAGCAAGGGGGGCATTAAGAAATAAATATTTTTATGGGGTGAGGGACATTAAGAAAAACTTTTTATAGGGTGAGGGAGATTAAGAAAATAAAGATTTTTTTACTAACTGGGTTGCTAAGATACAGCCCCAAAAGTCAGGATGCATTTTGAAAGAAATCCCTACCACAAGATTCATTAGTAAATATTCCACTGTTATATACATGGGAAGATGTGTAAATTAATTGGTGCATCTTCGATTTAATTTGAGATTCAACCATTTGTACCTTTAAAAGGCCGATTGAATCGGTAAATCCTCAAATCTGTGAATTTTTTTTTTCCGAATTTACCATGTAATTGTGGTGAATTAAAAAATCCCAGTAGCACCATGGAAGTTTGACAATAAACTTTAGATATCTCATGCATGTCATCTATGGTTCCATGGTGGTCACCTTATGTAATAAGAACCAAATCTGCAAAACTAATTTGCCATCATAAGCTTTCAATCTTATTACTTTCGCTGCTGTCAGAACCTTATATAGAGCATTTAAATTGCTTTTTCAAAGTTATCATTTCAGCTGAGATAAAAAGAAGTATGAAAGTGTAGCTTTTTCGTTAGTGTGATCTACTTATTTTCTTTCTATTTTAACCATAAAATGATATTACATTACCTCAATAGGGGTTCTCAACAGGTTTACCTGAGAGGCTTCAGTTACCACTCTTGAGAACATTACCCGGACTTGAGAATTGTTCAATGCTGAGGCCTGCTTATGCTGTAGAGTACGATTATTTGCCAGCTCATCAGTGCTCAAGGTCTCTCATGACTAAAAAAATCGAAGGACTTTTTTTCTCTGGTCAGATAAATGGAACAACGGGCTATGAAGAAGCTGCTTCTCAGGTATAAATGTTCTTGGTAGCTAATTATTCTGCTACTATATTTGGTAGGCCTTCATGCTCAGTTTAAGTATTCTTTCAAACAGGGTATTATTTCAGGAATTAATGCTGCAAGGCATTCAGATGGGAAGCCTCTTATCATTCTTGAGAGGGAAAGCAGTTATATAGGAACTTTGATTGACGACCTTGTTACAAAAGACCTTCGAGAGCCTTACCGCATGTTAACAGGGTAAATATGACTGATCCCAATTTCCGATGAAAATAATTGTTATGAAAAAAGAAAAAGGGGCCAAGGTATTAAAAAAAACAAAAAAACAAAAAAAAAGGAAAAAGAAGAAGAAAGAAAGATGAAAAAGGAGGTTATATTCATGATGTTTTGCAAATCATAAAAATAAAAATAACGGTGGGGTGGGCAGTATCAGAAGTTCCTAAGCTATACAATGCTCTTGGTTTCTATGGAAAGGTTTCACAAATTAAATAGTAATTACTGTAAGGGAAGTTCTAACACTGGCAATATTAATTAAAATGATAGATAGCCATAATCCATAACGAATTTTATAATGTAATTTCTTTTCTTTATACTTAGAATCAGTTGATGATAATGGATTTGTTTGAAAACTTATTGAGGTATTTCATTCTTTATTTTAAGATTTAACTGCTGATGTCTCTAATGCCGTAAGTTTGACCTGATTTGGTACTTGCAAGTTTTGATGACATTTCGATATTTAAGGTTGAATTCTTTAAGATGGTTCATTTCGTAATAGAAACATGGTACATTATGATATCTTGGATTATTTGATCATGCCTTTTTCAAATATTTTTATATTATAGTGATCTTAATCCACTGACTTTTCTCGTGTGATCTGGGCCCATTTCATATCTTTTTTCATACCTTGTTGTGTTTCACTACTTCCATGCTTCTTTTGTTCCAAAGTTGGTGGATCAAAGCCTTTGTCGACTGAGAGAGGAACTTATGGAATGTTCTCCTTTTGGTGTGTCCTTGGGCACATGGAAGGAGAGGAATAGTAGGATTTTCTAAGAGGGAGCATTATCTTCATGAGCTTATTATTAGTATTCTTGGTGTGCAAATTATTTTCAGAGTACAAGGGTGTCTTATTTTAGAATTTTCTGCTTAGGCGAGAGTCGGTTTGTAAGGTGTGTAGCTAGTTTGCTTTTTTCCTGATTTCATTGGAGGTTTCCACGACCTCCTTTCTCTACCCATAAATTTTTTATGTATGAAAAAGAATAAAAATAAAAATCTTATCTTTTACAGCAAATAAATTTTTAGGCAATTCATTATTGCAGAAAATGTTGTAGGCTTATCATCATCATCATCGAACCTTATCCCAGAGATTTGGAGTAGGCAATAATTAAGTATAGCGGGTAAGTTGTAATTAGAATGTAGGTTAGCTGTGGGATGATAATCATCGTGGTTTCTTTGAGCTTTAGAATCAATAGACGATTTACTTTTCTCCGTTTCAGTTGTGCTCACTGAACTTTACTGAATAATGTCTGATTAAATGTTATGTTCTATCAGCCGCTCAGAATACCGGTTGCTTCTTCGAGCTGATAATGCTGATAGTCGTCTTACACCTTTGGGGCGGGAGATTGGTTTAATAGATGATAGACGGTGGAACTTGTACCAGGACAAGCAAACCCAGATTTTGGCGGAAAAAAAGCGTTTAAAGTCTGTAAAGATTTCAGGTTACTTAACATTACAGTTTTCCAAGCATTCAATTAGTACTTCATTTATATTCTAACATCAAATCTTGTCCCACCAACATCGATTAGTACTTCAGTTAATATTAGTTGTCCTTAGAGAGCAAAGTAATTGACTTCTTTACCCATGGCATTCAAGTTTCTTATCTTTGTTTCAGGTGGAGATTTGGCTTCCGAAATTACTCTTCTGTCTGGTCAACCTGTGAAGGATTCTTCCACTCTGGCAAATCTACTAAAGAAACCACATATACAATATAAAATTTTTGATAAGCATGGTTATGGGAATGCTCTTCTTTCCAAAAGGGAGAAAGAATGTGTAGAGATTGATATCAAGTATGAAGGCTTCATTACACGCCAGCAATCCCAACTTCGAGAGGTCAGATGATAATTTGATATGAATGTGTCGTGGATCATTATGTTTCTTTCCTGTTTGCAATGGTTGCTACTTGATCTACAACTATGGATTTGCTTAGCCAGTCTTATAAAGTGCGCCACCACTTAAGCTATTGATGTGTCTCCACTTTTAGGTTGCTCATCAACAACATAGGCCACTTCCTGAGGACTTGGATTACTATGCAATGACAACTTTGTCTTTAGAAGCACGTGAAAAGCTTTCCAAGGTGTGTAGCTTAGATATTCCCATAATTTCATATGCAACAACCTTTTTTCGTTTAATCATCATTAAAATGCCTTATTAAAACTATTTGGGATCCACAACATGGTTCCTGTTCATCTATTTTTGTTTTATGATATTAAAAAGTTATGTTTAAGAGAAACTTCGAGCAAAAGTTACTGTTCCATTTGTAGGTGTTTAGTTTCAAAATAAATATCATTTTAGAGTTCTTTGGACATATATGTTAACACATTAAAACTGTTATTAAGATAAACCTCACTTTTCCATTTCCTTGTCTTTGAGCTCTTGGTTTATGCCTTTTAAATTTCTTAGTAATTACTTTAAATTTTGATTTCCAACTTATTAAACTTTATGTAGCCATCTATAGTCAGGATTTCTTTTTATACTATAAATAACTTAGGTTATGGGTCTATTGTATCACATTTTCTTGGATCACCGTATTGACACTACATATTAATGTCTGGCACCAATACACATCCATGTCAAAGCTACATGTAAGCATCAGGGGAATGGAATTTTAAATGAAAAGTTACATGAGTAGTTAGTCTGATTGACTTCTAAATTATTAAGCCTATTCTCCCAGCAGTGTTCTATCTGCCAGTGGGATTCGGACATACTTACATTCATAAGACTGAACGAGTCTTCTACCTCTTAGGGATCTTACCCATGCTCCTATTCCTACTTCCATACCCTCACAAACTCCTATTTCGGGCTACTGATGGGGGCCTGTTCAACTTTTCCGGGAGCTGAAATCTTTTCGAATCCCTGACCATGTGATTCACTTGAGCCCCATGATTTGCTTTAGTAAACCTGATTTCGCCTAGTTCAAAAGAGGATTCATGCTGGATTGAAGTGGTGGGACTTTTGTACCAAATCTGGTAAGTGGAGACATTTCATTTCATTGGAGATTCCTTGGGTGGATTCTTGGAGATCGTAGGCCCAACAATTAGGTTGGAAGACCTAAGCGTTGCTAGATTAAGAGTCTGTAACCAGATCGAAAGCTAGTGAGATCCTTGAAAGTCTGCAAAAGGTTTTTAGTCTACTGGGTTGGTACCAGTTTGGGTGAAGCTCCGGCCGCAGCTGATTCTGTGGTGTTGTCTCCATGGTTTTAAATCTTGGCCAAGACCAAGACGACTTGTGCGATATGTCTCAGTATCGTTCACCGAGACGGATAGACAAGTCAAACGTATCAGATGAGATTTAAAACCACGGTTCATTTTTCTCATTGTTGAATGCGACGGCTCAAACATATCGGAAAACTCGTCCGAGACGACTTGGTCTCGTTCATGGCCGAGACGAGATGTCAAAACGAGTTTTAAAACCATGGTTGTCTCAGATGAGTTTTCTGTTGGAGATGAGGTAAAGTGCCTCTGGTTCATGGTGGTAGAGGGGGCGGGGTTTTTGCAGTCGTTGGAGTTGTAGGTGGAGAGGTGGTGGAGTTGGATTTGGGACCTAGTGTTAGCAAACGTAGCAAGGGTGAATAGATCCACATTGGAAAGGATTTCAAATCTGGGATCCAGATTTTCAATTTTTTTTTCTGCACCTTATGCTAAAGCCGACATGTCTCCAAAGGTTAAACAACCACCCATCTTTCCAAGTCAGCTCGAGGAAGATTCTGGTGCTTCGTAGGTGCATGAGATAATGGGTGCTCCCAACTCAGTTGTCAATCCTGCGTCAAGATGTGCTTGTTCTACTGTGGTTTGACGTGAGACGATTTGGTGGAGGACAGCAAATCGATCTCATCCACTCCTTTAGTCACCAAGATCTTTGCTAGTGTGGATTCTTTTGTTCAAGACTCCCTGGAAGCTGAAGTTTTAGCTGTTGATGAGACTGCTCAATCTCAAGATTTTCTTCGTTGTGGACCCATTTGTTTTGGGAACCAGCTTAATACCTGCCTTGCTAAGCCGTCAAAGGGGGGCCCATCAATTGTTTGGACCTGCAAAAGCCCACCCATGGAGGCCCCTAGAGAGGGTGCTGGGTTACCCATTGGATTATCCAGACCCTGACTTCTACAGGCTGGTTGGTTTTGTGAAGGCCCTCCTTTGGGTTGTCTACCTCATTTTCTTTCTGTTCATTCATCTCAAGCGATCAGCTCAATCTACCTTTTTTTCTTTGATTTCTCAGTAGAGTTTTTGCGCTGGGTGGAATAGGATTCTTCACTTTGTTTCAGCACTGTCTGTGCTGGTTTGCTGAAGGAAAGTTACTAGAACTCCATCTTTCTGGGAGTCACAAAACTAGGCAGTCCCGGTGTTACCTAGGTTGGACAGGTTTCTTTTCTGTTATGACTGGGAGAAGCACTTTGGGAGGATTGGCTGATAAATGGTCCCCAACCCTGCATATTATCCCTGCCCCATCTCTTTTCAAGTGGGTATAGAAAGGAGCAGATCTTCCTCTTTCTGGTTTGAAAACATGTCTCCTTCAGGATGGTTTAATGGATTTAATCCAGAGTTGGATGGTTTTGAGGGGAAGCCAGGCTACACTTTCCATGCAAATCTGAGATGCATTAAGGAAAGGTTAAAGCAGTAGAATTCTGAGAAATTTGGCTGTGTGGAAGTTAGAAAGGGAGAGTTTCTTGTGCAGTTTGAGGCCATTGATAGAAAAAAGTAATCAATTGCTTTGTCCGATGAAGAAAGAGATGTAAGGTTAAACATCAAAGCTCAATTCCAGAAGTTGGTGTCAATGGAGGTGGTCAGCTGAAATCAGAAATTAAGAATTAGATGGACTCAAAGTTCTTTCATCGTACGGAAAACTAATAGTAGAACAAACTTCATCTCAAAGGTGAAGATTGACCGAGTTCGGAAGACCATCAAGGATAGTATTAGCGAAAGGGTTATCCAGTTCTACTTGAAGTTGTATGCCGAGGATCACTTTTCTCGGCCTTTCCTGGACCAGTTGGGCTTGGATGAGATTAGCTTGGAGCAGCAGGCTTGGCTTGAGCGTCCGTTTGAGGTGTAGGAGAAGGTTCTCCAAGTAATCATGGGCATGTAAAGCCCTGGGTCTAGATGGTTTCTCTAAGAGGTTTTTCAAAGCTTGCTGGGAAGGTAGTCAAAGAAGATTTGTTGCCTGTAATCTCTGATTTTTTTTAGGGAAGATTTCCTGGATTTTGGGTCGAATTGCTTCTTTGTTACATTGGTGCCTAAGGAGGGGATGGAGGATGTCTCGGATCTCAGACCTATCAGTCTTGTTGGAGCAACCTACAAGATAATTGCTAAGTTAATGGCTGTTAGGCTGAAATCAGTGAAGCGAGGGATAGTTGCTCGCTTTCAAGGTGCACTAGTCAAAAGGGAGGCAGATTCTGGATGGGGTTCTCATTGTAAACGAGTGTTGGGGCATTTGGTTGGAACAAAATAACAGGGTGTTCAACAGAAAGGAGCATTCGTTGTAAGAAATACTGCTCTTGATTTTGGGCCTCATTCTTTTTTACGTAACTATTCTCTGAGTTTAGAGGATTCTTCTTTAAAGATTTTGTTTGTAGAGGGGAGCTTTTATGCTTTTAGACTAATTGTTTTGCTCTCGGTTGTTTGTTTGTTCTTGTAAATATCTTGTTTCTATCTTCTGGTCGCCTTAGCCACTCTTTTTTTTTTTTTCTTTCTATTAATAAAATTTATTTGGTTAGTCTATCAAAAACTGTCTTAAAATCTTTCTTTCTCATTTGACTTGACTTAGTCAGCTCTATGTTTCAACTGCATGGTATTGTTTTGTTTCTGAAAAAGCATTAATCCTTTATGATCATTACCTCTGCAGGTCCGCCCACAAACCATAGGTCAAGCGAGCAGAGTTGGTGGTGTTAACCCTGCCGATATTACAGCTCTCCTCATCATCCTTGAAGCCAACAAAAGGAAAGCACAGGAACAAAAGAGACACAAACTACTTACTACCATGATGGCCGAAGCTGATCAACAAACTTCTGATCTTTCTGTCACGCAGAAAACCAACTTCTAGGATTTCTCAATTGCTATATGCTCGTACGCTCTGGATGCAATATGAGTGGTGATTCAAGCGTGCACTCCACTGTGATTTCTTTCAAAATTGAACGTTTCGGGGGAGGGTGGGGAGGTGCGAAGAAAATGGTTGAAAGATATCACTTCCTTCTAGGCTTATTTGATCAGCGTTTCTAATGCTCGAAGTTTCTGATGGAAAACTTGGGTGGTAATTCATCGACATGAAAGTGAATCAACTACAAAGCTCCAGGTAACTTCCTATCATCCGATTTACTTTGGTTGCCAAGGACCTGAAGAGACCATTTGTAAGAATGTTCTCTCTTAAAAATAATTGGCTTACAATTTTCATGTTGTTGGATTTGTGTCCAACATCTTTGAAAGCTATAATTATCCTCTTGTATTTTTTTTTCTCCTAAAATAAGGGGTATTTCTGTCATTAAACAATAAATAGTTTCACTGTAAAACATCATGTTATAACGTAATAAATACTTTTATTTCAGAACCCCCAAAGGTTGGTGTGATGGCAAGGCGAGATCATTTATCTTGATTTCAATTCTCAGTTAGGATACGACCTGCATGGATTTATCTATCTTAGAAATTATTTAAAAAAAAAAAAAAAAAAAAAATTGGATCAATCATCAAGTTGGAAAATTAAAGAAGAAAAAACTGAAAATAATAAACTAAATTATATCAATAACTGACAATCCTTTTCCAGACGTGAACAAATGTTGTCTCTCCTTAAATGAAGAGTAACAATGATAAAGAACTCGGAGTCGAGTAAGGCGAGAAGTCCACCATTTTTCACGGCCATTGTCTTCATAAAAATAAATAAATAAATAAAAATTCAGAAGATAGGATGATTTTTAATTGTTAAACATGTAGACATGAACGATAGATGTGTCTCACATATTATAAATAAAAGAAGCGTAAACTTGTTCTTGCTTGGAATTTTGGCTCCTCCATTACATGTAGGTAGCAGTAGCAGTAAAGCCATATCCCACACACACAATTGTTTTTAGGGATTTGGGCTTTACTGTCTCACTGCTACCGACATGTTGTGGTGGTGCTTTATAATTGAAAACTTTGCATAATCTCCCTCAATATGATCCCTCGTACTCACTCTCCATATATCAATCTTCTTTTCTTGATTGATTTATTACGTGCTGAAAAAAACAAGAAGAAATGGGATGATTGGGCATTTTTATAAAACAAAACCCTAGAATTGTGCGACAAGTAACTTGTGAAGATAGCAAAACGGGTATGTCAATGGGCTGGAGAAGTCCAAACCTACTAATTGTTGGGCCGGGCCTTGCTAAGCCTAATAACAAATTGCTAGGGTCCAAGCCCGCCTCACTTTCTTTTAGGTTTGGTCCGTAGTTATGTTAAAAATTCTTCACAGTTGACTCACTTTGTGTTCAACCATTTTTTGAGATTTGAATGATTTAAAACTGGTGATCTTGTTTTTATTTTTAATATTTTTATGCCCAAACAAATAAACCCATCACCGTCGAATTTTAAGAAGTAACCGAAATGTTTTGCTATTGACAGATGAAGCTAAATTGGCCAAAGCCTGATTTAAGTTTAAATGGTCTTTTGGCCTCTATTTAAAGTTATATTATGCTCATAGTTACTTCAGTCATTTTGTTAAAACAAGATAAAAAATATTAACCATAAAGACTATAATCAATAGACCTTGATCCATTTGAATAAAACTAATGCATGTGCATGGATCATTTTCATTGAGTTTAATAACTCAATGAGTCATGCTAGATTAACATTGAAATGTACATCGGTTTGTACATTTTGATGTGGTGGTTAACAAATAACCATAGATTTTTTTTTACTTATATGTGCACTACCACATCAGAATGTACAAACGATGTACACTTTAATGTTACTTCAGCATTATCCTGACTCAATTGCTTGATAATGTGAATCTTTTGACATAGATCAGACGTGGTCAACAGTAGTTGACAGGATACTTGACCCTTTGCTCTTGGTTTTGACCGACTCAAGACCTTTTGACCAATCTCTTCAATTGTAATATAAATTGATTTGGACATGATATGTAGCTGAATTTCTTGAAGAACCCCACGTGTATAGGTTCCTTGTGTGCAGAAAGTTTGAATTTTGTTTTGAGAATCTAGTCTACGTGTGTACACTTACACACTTTAATATCCATTACTAAAATGTTCTCATCATTAAACCTACGATTTATTGAATGAAACGAAACATACCTAAAAGTAGTACTGATCTGTATGGATGAATTAGAATCACACTCTACCAAAAGGTGATCGACCTATGGAGGTTGTGGTTTTTTTGAATTTTGGGTTTTAATTTTCATTAAGACTTCGAAGTAGTACTGATCTGTATAAAACGACTAATTTTGTCAAAAGGTCATTTTGGCCAAGTTTGTGTAGGTTGAATAAATAGAATAAGTGTTGTACAGGGATGAAAACCTTTTTTTTTCTTTCAAGAGTTAGTGGAAATGTCTAAGTCAAACTACAACATGAGTGGCTTGTTCTATGCACGTTTAACCAATGCGATCATGGGGGACATATAGCATATCAAAATTTTTGTCAAAATGTGATATTAGATGATACACACTTGTAAATGAATATCATGTTACTGTAGGGTATCTGGCCTATGGCTTCGTCATATTGGATGATGTGGCTGAGATTCTAAGTTTGAAGAATCTATGAAGGCTTATTATGCAAAGTGGGAAAATGCCAACTGCATGGCCTTGATGATTATTCAGACATCCATTAATTAGTCTATACAAGAAGGTATGGAGTGGGTTGTAATTCACTTGATTTTGGAAAGTGTTTATCTTATCATTTAAGCTGTTACCTCACTTAATATGTTTGACATGAAATACTCACAATTGTTCTCCATTGAGAGGTTCTAATCTCATCTATTGAGCACTCAAAAACATATAGTTTAAAAAAATAAAAGACTGGACCTAAAAATGGTTGTCTAACTTTAGACAGTTTCTAATTGGGTAGAAATAACGCAACTAGCTTTCTGACTCGGTTCTATGAAGGCAAGATTGGTTAGTTAGATCTCCAAAATGGAGGCGACGCACAATACATAAACAAGGGCACTCTTAAATCACTTTCCTTTCTTGAATATGTTGAGTCTATCCCCTTAAAGGGTAAGATCGTCCTTATTACCAAAAATGAACAAGAAACGCAATAAGTACAACTTGAAGCGGATTTCTCTTATCGGGCTCGTGGGCCCTATGATCGAGTCTAGTTAATTTTATTAAATTGATTTAGTGACTAGTGAGTTAATTTTTCGAATTAGAGCAAGGAATCGGTAATCACTTTCAATCCTTATCTTATTGGGTCAACCCAAGAAAATGGGTGCTTTTTACTAATTAATTGAAAATCCAAATATGTGAAATTAGAAAGTACCAAACAAAGGCAATGAGTAATCCAGTAGCAAAAGATGCGTGGGTGTTGGAAATTTACCTTCCTTACTAAACGGGGGAAGATGGATTGAGTTGACTTAGGCTACAAGCTCTAGATATGACGTATGAATCTAAGGAGTTGTGATGATACCGTCCAATTATTGTCCTTATCTATTACAATCCAATATATTTTGGATAATGAAAACTATAAGAAAGTTTACAAATGACCTAATACAAAGAGTCTATTATAGAAAATAAACCTATCTTAAAAAAAAAGTAAAACAAAAGAAAAATAAAATAGATTGATTTTTGAGCTTTTGATGATCCTTAAACTTTTTCCTCCAAAGATGAACAAATCTACAAGAACAAAACAAAATGTTAGAAACCGATTTAAATAGGAAAGTAAAAAATAAAAATAAACCTATTGTTACAATCCAGGGGTCACTGGAAGAATGTTGTAAAAACCAGAGGACTGGATTCACTAAAATCATACCGCCATTACTGGCGTTACTATATCAATGAATCTAGCATTGGAATTTTTCTGGAAGCCTTCTTTCGGCTCACTAATTGCAATGAACTAATTTTTTTTGTTTTTTAAATTTTGCAAGAATTTTTTGGATCGACAGAAAATAGAAAGAGAAAATAAAGAAAGAATTTCAAATCGAAACTACTACACCTTTCTTCGATAGTGCGCTAAAATTTATAACCAAATTTGGGAAGGAAAGTGAGGGTCGAACACTAAGGAAGGAGGTAGAATCAAGTAGAAAGTAAGAAATTAATTCAAACCAATATTATTAAAACTATTTTTGTGTTTTTAAGTCACCAAAATAAAATCAAATGTTGCTGGAACACAAACTAATAAAATAAATTTAACTATGAAATGGAGAGACACACCATTAGAAAGTGTTCCACCTAAAGCAACTAAATCCAACCTAATGTTGTTCCTATTCTCTTTTTAATTCAATCCTAAGGGCTTGGTGTTAGCTTATTGAATTGGAAAGTTTAGCAATAGAAGCTTAAATTTAAAGAGCCTACAATAAATCTTTTTTACTCATTCATGTGTTAAAGAGAAACATCATAATCTGAATCTAAACTCTGAGCGGCCCTCGTACTTGCGCTGGTCTTCTTCTCCTCAATATAGGCCATCATCTATCTCTACTGCTCAATCAACAAATGCAGACCAGTCTATAGATCCTTGCAGCGTTGTTTGACCTTCTTGAGTCTTTTAAATACCTTCCCAAAAGTATTGCCATTCCCCTATTGAGGTACCTCATCATGTCAGGACACGTTCTCAAAGTTTGGGTTCAATATGCAGCATCCTTAGGTGGGTACTATTTGAACTCTTCTCCTAGGGGTCCATAGCCTTGTGGGTTTCCATATTCCTCTTCATTGCGATCAAGGGCCCAAAAGCCTAGAATACATGTTTTGAAATCCCTTTTCCCTCTAAACACTAAAATTTTCTCGAGTCAACCTTGGGTGATTAAATCAATCATAAGTATACTCATTTGTCGTTGTAAAATACGATAGACGAGATGAGGCAAGGCCAAGGATTGATTTCGGTTCATCAACACTTCTATGAGTGTGTCAAGTAATAGGCAAACTAGGCAGAAGGTCGAATCATAGGTTTGAACAACATGTAATATGTAAAGATGTTTGGTATACATCTTAGTCGAGTGTTGGGTACCCAAAACATTGCTCGTGATCCACCTCCAATAAAGGTATTAAATTTCGTAAAGGCTTTTGGATTTGAGACCATCGTCTTGATTCAAATTTTTTGTTTGGAGAGGCCCATATGGGTGACATAATTCTCAAAACCAAAACTAGGCTAGCACACACCATTTTCAACCAACTCAATTCCTAAAATTACGTGAATCTTGTGGGCATCGATTGTGATCAAAATGCCAGAAAAGTTGATTTTAATCAAAAGAATAGAGGGGTTGGCAAGGACAAAAAAAACTATAGAACTCTCGAATTAATTCTTTGGTGAAATTCTCATTGTCCTCATAGATCAATTCACCTCAACCTCAAGCAAAGATTTCGTTGTGAAACCAAGTGCCTTGATTGGAATAAAAAGCATGAAAACATACTTCTTCTGAGAAAAGTAATTGAGATTTGACGACATGGTTGGAAAGAAGAGTGAAAAATAGATTGATGGAAAAAAGGAAGTGGAGATCGGTGGGATGGGTACCGTGGCACCGATGGTAGGTGGCCAGTGTGGTTGATGATCTGATCAGTTGGATCGTGATCACTACGTATCATACGTTATGTTTAGCCAGTTAGTTTTGACGATTGGTGGAGTGGGAAGGTTTTGTCGAATGCCCCCTTATGGAGAGGTTGATGGGTTTGGTAGCTTGGAGAAGAAGAAAATGAGAAAGAGATTAAGGTTCTGAAGGGTTTTAAGTGGACATTTTTCTAGGAAAATGAATTTTCTTCCTTGGAAATTCCTAATAGACTAAATTTCCCAAGAAAAAATTTTAAGAAACATTTTTTGAAATTTCCAACCTTTGTACCTTTTATTGGTGAGTTCAAATTGAGAAAGATAAGTAAAACGAAGGTCTTACGTGGCAGCAAAATTAATTTGCTAGCCGACTAATTCAAGGGTTAACTCCCAAAAAGTGCTAAGTTTATTGTCTTTAACAAGACAAGGACATGAGTCTAATATTGGTATACTAGATCACTCATAAATGAATCTCATTCTTAAAATGCGGGAGATGAAGAAATTTTTTTAGCTTTTGACCATTAGCTTAAAAAATACTGCCATTTGAAGTATTAAGGATCTCAATATCTTGGAGAGGGTGAATTTTATGGACAACAAAAGGTTTTGTCCATCGAGATTTCAATTTATCTGGAAAAAGATGCTATCTAGAAATGTAAAACAACATTTTTTGACCAAGGTGAAAATTTCTCCTTTGAATGTTCTTGCTGTGCCAAATTTTGGTATGATATTCATATAATTTTGCACTACAATAGGCATCGTTTCTCAGCTCTTCTACCTTAGTGAGTTGGAGTTTATGGTATTTACCTAATTTCATAATGTCAAAGTTGAGGTATTTCACTGCCCAATAAGCTCTGTGTTCTAGCTCTACTAGGAAATGACAAGCTTTACTAAGGACCAGTCAATAAGGAGATGTCAATCGGGATTTGTAAGCAGATCTTTAGGCCCACAATGCATCTTTAGGCCAATCTTTTCTTATGGGATTGACTTTTTTTTTTCAAGAATGCTCTTAATTTCACGATTGTAAATTTTAACTTGTCCACTTGTTTGTGGGTGATATGGGGTGGCACTTTGTGAGTTATTACATGTTTGGGCATCAAATCTTCAAAAACCTGATTACAAAAATGTTTACTGCCATTGTTGATTATGGCATGAGGTGTATCAAATCTAGCAAACATGTTATTCTTGAGAAAGTCAGCAACGACATTATGGTCATTAGTTCAGCATGTTGTGGCTTCCCCCCATTTCGATACAAAGCCGTCTACTACTAAAATCCATGTGAAATGGGAAAATGGTCCATAAAGTCAATACCCCATATATCGAAGATTTCGATGATTAAGATTGGTTGTTGGGGCATCTAATTTCTCATGCTAATCTTACATAACCATTGACATCTATCGTAAGATTTAGTAAAGAGATGATCATCTTGAAAGATGGTCGGCTAATAGAAATCACATTGTAATATGTTAGCGGGTGTCTTTTTGTCACCAAAACCCTTTCTATAGGCATGGTTGCCAAAGAATTCTAGAATACTTTTCTGATCTCCATTTGGAATACACCATCTAATTGTTTAGTCCAAGCAGTACTTAAATAAGTACAGGTTATCCTAAAAAAATCATTTGGACTTGGCAAAAAATCTCATCATCTCTTCTTTTGTCCATGAGACAAGTGTTTGCCTAGTTAATAGGTAGTTGATAATGTTAGCATACCAAGGTGTGTCAAGGCATGAGATCGACATGATTTTCTCATTAGGAAAATTCTCAGAAATTGGTAGGGAGTCTGAACTAGACTCGACTGCTAACTTGGACAGGTGGTCTGTAACCACATTTTCATATATTTTTTTTATCTCGAATCTCAAGATGAAACTCTTGAAGTAATAGGATCTATCCGATTAACTTTGTTTTTGCTTCTTTCTTGGCAAGAAGGTATTTCAATGCAATATGATATGTGAAAATCACCATCATGGATCTAATTAGGTAGGATTGAAATGTGTCTAATGCGAAAATAACTACTAGTACTTTTTTTCGTTGGTAAAATAGTTGATTTAGACATTGTTGAACATTTTGCTCATATACTAAATGACATGGGGTGTTTTTCAACTCGTTGTCCCAAAATATCACCTATCGCATAATAAAAAACATCACACATCATTCAAAGGGAAGGTCCCAATTAGGTGGCTAGATGATAGGTGTTAAGCTCAAATCAATTTTTAGTTTCTCAAAAACTTTTAGGTAAGGTGTGGATAGATCAAATGTGGAATCCTTTGTGAGTAGATCACACAAGGGTTTGAAGATTTTCCAAAGTCCTTGATGAAACGTCTATAGAATCCTACATTCCTAAAGAATGAGAGGACTTCCTTGACAATTTTTTTTTGAGGTAGATTAGCGATAAGTTCAATTTTTACCTTATTTACCTCGATTTCCTTGTGGGAGACGTGTTCTAAAACAATTCTGGAGGTTACCATGAAATGAAACTTCTCCCAATTAAGCACAAGGTTTTTCTCTTGACATCTAGCTAAGACGTGTTTAAGGTGACTTAAACAATTATCGAAGCTGGACCCAAATATAGAATAGTTATCCATGAAGACCTCCAGGAATTTTTTCACCATGTCAGATAAACTAGCAAATGCACCGTTGAAAAGTGGCAGGTGCATTCCATAGCCCAAAGGTCATGTGATGATAGGTAAATGTCTTAAAAGGGCATGTAAATGTTACTGGTCTTTTGGAACAATCGAGGTTTGGTTGTATCCTAAATATCCATCAAGGAATCTGTAGTAACTTCGTTCGGTTAATCTTTCGAGCATTTGGTCAATAAATAGGAAGGGAAATTGATATTTTCTAGTCATGGAATTCAATTTAATGTAAACTATAGAGACTTGCCATCTAGTTTGTCCCATTAAGGATCACTTTTTGATGATCCCTAAATAATGAAAGATTCAAATTGACATATGAAAATGATGAAATGATGAAGGTTGGGACAGCAATGTTAAAACGTTTTTACAGAATATTCTAGTGAGAATTAAGTCTGGACACCTGTTAATAAAACGTAGATCCCATCGATTAGATTAATTTAGAATTTGAATTCACTCAATTTCGTTATCGGGAGCCTTAGATAACATCGATGCAAGTTCAATATATAAATCTGAAATTGTTGCTGAATGAAGGTTGAGACAGTAATGTTAAAACGTTTTTACAAAACATTTTAATCAGAACTAGGTCTAGGCACCTATTAATA